>NW_006786802.1:6487918-6540642 GCF_000442215.2 Lipotes vexillifer
GAGAACATTACTTATTGGCTTTACAGGATCAAAAAAGGATTATAAGAGAATACTATGCAACAATTGTATGCCAATGAATTAGATAACTTAGCTGAAATGAACAAATTCCTAGAAACACACAAATTATCAAAATTGATTCAACAAGAAATAGAACATCTGCATATATCTAAAACGAGTAAAGAAATTGACTAAGTAATAAAAACCTTCCAACAAAGAAAAGCCTAGGACCAAATGTTTAAGGAAAAAGCAGCACCAATCCTTCTCAACTTCTTTCAAAAAATAGAATAGAAAGGAACATTGTCTAACTTATTCTATGAGACCAGCATTACCCTGATATCAAAGCCAGACAAAGACATCACAAGAAAACAGCAGACCAATATGCCTTATGAACATAGATGCAAAAATCCTCAACAAAATATTAGCAAACTTAATCCAGCAGCATATTAAATAGATTATTCACCATGACTAAGTTGGATTTATAATAGAAATGCAAAGGTGATTCAACATAAGAAAATCAATCAAGGTAGTACGCCACATTAATAAAATGAAGGAAATAAATCTCGCATGATCATCTCAGTTTATGCAGAAAAAGCATTTGACCAAATCCAACACTCTCTCACGATAAAAACATTCAACAGGACTTCCCTGGTGCTGCAGTGGTTAAGAATCCGCCTGCCAATGCAGGGGACACGGGTTCAATCCCTGGTGCGGGAAGATCCCACATGCCATGGAGCAACTAAGCCCATGCGCCACAACTACTGAGCCTGCGCTCTAGAGCCCACAGGCCACAACTACTGAGCCTGTGTGCCACAACTACTGAAGTCCGCATGCCTAGAGCCCTTGCTCTGCAACAAGAGAAGCCACGTCAGTGAGAAGTCCGTGTACCGCAAGGAAGAGTAGCCCCCGCTCACAGCAACTAGGGAAAGCCCGTGCTCAGCAACAAAGACCCAACGCAGCCAAGAATAAATAAATGTATTTTTTAAAAAAAGTTTTTAGTGTCCTCAAGGAGCTCTAGTTCCACATTTGTATCCAATGCATGGAACTCCATGTTATGGGTGTGTTACGTGTGTTCGATCATTCTCCTGTTGGATTAAGTGTTGATCATTTCTGATGTTTTGCTCTACAAACATTCTTTGTTGTACCTCTTTCGGTACCTGGAAAAGGATGTCCCAGGTGAGTTATCTAGAGAAGGCAATTCTAGGTCACGGGTTACTTACTCTTAAAAACTGTAATGGATTTTACCACACTGTCCTCCAGAAAGACGTCCCAACTGGTTCTCCCACCTACGAAGTACGAAATAACCTACTTTGCCATCACTGATGTTATCGATATTATTTTTGCCACATATTCCTTTATAATTAGAGAAGAATCAGGCATCTCCAATGTCTTTTCCTTTAGCTTGGGCATCAGTAGCCACAGTGGACACCACAGGACCGAGGTACTTAAGTTTTTTTTGTTTTTTTTTTTGCGGTACGCGGGCCTCTCACTGCTGTGGCCTCTCCCGTTGCGGAGCACAGGCTCCGGACGCGCAGGCTCAGTGGCCATGGCTCACTGGCCCAGCCGCTCTGAGGCATGTGGGATCTTCCGGGACCGGGGCCCGAACCCGTGTCCCCTGCATCGGCAGGTGGACGGCTCAACCACTGGGCCACCAGGGAAGCCCGGCACTTAAGTTTTAACCCTGATGCTCACTGATTTCTCACATGCCCCACTTTGTTGTCCTCTTCTGCAAGTAAGGATAATTAGATTTGTCCATAGGAAAACTATATAGTTATTTGCAGTTTGCAAGATACTTCTGATCCACAAATCACCCTGGGAGCCTGAAGGCAATCAAATAAAGTAGTAGCGAGGTGAACAGGCTGGGTCCAGATGCTGATTTTGCCCCTTAAGACTAACTGGGTAACCGTGGGTCCCTTGCTCAGCCTCTGAGTCTCCATGTCCTCATATGTGGTAAAGCAGGCAGAGCAGCACTGCCCATGCCACGGCTGGTGTGTCGGGGAACTGAAATGGCATGCCTGGCATACAGTATGCCTGCATGAAAGTCAGTTGTGCTATGATTATATTAGCAGTACCTGAATATGCAGCTTGTTTTAGTATGAGTTAACACTTTTGTTTTTCTTCCTGCTGCAGCAGAAAAATAAAATGAGGCTTGTCTTCACCCCCAGGCAGATCATGTCCAATTTGCCCTCCATAGAAAGAGGAATATGCCCCTTGATGGGCCACCAAATTGTAATGTGAATGAACCAGATGAGAGAAGTGTCTTTGAAACCAGCAGGCGAGGAAAGGCAGGGTCTCCCGTGAAGGTCTCAGCAAAAACATTTATGCATTCCAGCCTTGGGAGCATAGCAACAGAGCACTGGCTTGGAGGGACAACAAGGGCTGAGATGGTGGGCTTCTCCAGAGGAATCCTTTAGTGCTTGAGATTTAAAGGGCCAGTGATACCTTGAAGCATCGTAAGACCCCAGTACTTTTGCACACCCAGGGATGAGGGGAAAGGAGATGCATGTTTGCCACTCTAGCCAGGCAATTGAAAGAAAGGCATGATTATGTCAATTTCTTTTTTGCTTTTGCTTTTGTTTAGTCCTCATTAATCACAATGCTTTTTCACTTATGAATTTTTACCAATTCACTTATGAATTTAAGACTGTCATTATCAAGTTATTATTATAAATTTTCAAAATTCTATCAATTCACTGCAAAGACATTCTGATAGAGTGAATTCTGATGCACTCCAAACATGGCTCACAGGCCATCAACAGATGAAATGTTTCTTGGAGGCCCACAAATATTTCTTAGCAGTTATTAATTGTAACGTGCATGTATATACATAATGTTGACACTGGTTTTCTGCTTATGAGAGTGATACGAAGATTCCTTTGTAAATAAATTTATAAGTAGAATGAATCAATTAAAGGTAAAAATATTAAGTGAACAATAGGACAAGTAGCTCTAGGATGTGGCAAAAATCGTGCAATGATTAAGGTTTGGGAAGTCTCATTGCAGGCAGGAGCAATCTACCACGCTTAGTGATAAATAAGTGAGTGTCACAACTTGTTCTCAATCTTCTTTTGGGCCATGGAGGAACAGAATAGCAAACCAAACAATTCTCATTTAAAATACCCTCTACTTTGCAGCCATCTCTTCATAGAGTTTTTTCTCCTTGCCATGTGGCAGCAAAGTCCTCTCACATTCCACACCATCCAAGCACCTGTCTCCTCCAAGTGAATTTCTTACAGAGAAGATGCATGATACCCTAAGGAATGTGCTTATCCATCTCAGCTCCAAAAAGCACTCCCTTAGAGTAGCCCCTGCTTCCTGATCTGAGCGTTGGCTGAGAGCTTTCAACTCATTCCCTTTTATTCCATTTTATAAAAACTTATCAGAAGATCTCACTAGGAAAATTAAAATAAATTACCTAGCATGTGCAGATTGGCACCATTTCAGATATGGAAGAATGTAACTTCTGGAAAATATCTGATTGTTACACATTACGGTTTTGATTAGAAATGTTAATTAAACACATATGCTAACCTGAAGCTGTCAGTGGAAAAAATGGTATTTGTAAAGGATAAGTGATGCAGTGTGTTGTCGTGTGATTTGGCACGGAAGTAAATATCCTGGCAAAAGGCTCATGTGTGGTGGCTGAAGTTTGCATATGTGAGTTCTAGTGCCATCTTTGCTCTGACTGTCTAGCTCTAGGCAAGTAAGTCTTGTCTCCAATCCATGCCTCAATTTCTTCATTTGTAAAACAGTAGAGCCACGATCTCCTTCATGTGATGGTTGAGAGGTTCAAATGAGAAAGCTTCCATTGTTTCTGCAAAGCCTAGGATATTCTCTGGATGCCTTGTCCCAGGCCACCCTGGCTCCTGGGACTCAGCTCACAGGTCGCAGAAACAGATGAAGGGTTTGCATCCTCCAGCTCCACATGGAAAGGCAAATAACTCACAGCAGGGCTGAGAATTCCAAATATTAAGAGCCTTCTTGTGTTTGTTGCTCCTCTCCAGTGCTTGGCAAATATCAGGAACCCGGGGGGGGGGGGGGAATTAACATTAAAAAAAAATCCTGGCGTGCTCTGGTGTAATTAAGCAGTAAAATTAATGTCCTCGCATTGAAATCAGCTGACAGGGAACACAGGCCACCAATTCAGCGACAGCAAAAGTGCCAAAGTTCATTTGTTCCTTCCGAGGTTTATCCATATTTCATGTTTTATGCCATTCTGCTAGAGTCAGAAAAACAGAAAAATGTGTGTATGTGTCTCTCTCGTCCTAGCAGTCTATAATTTCCTGGAGGGAAGATGTCGTGTCGTGTTCATCTCTGCTTCCCTCTGGGTACCTACCACAATCCTGACATGTGATTTATCCTCCCCAAACTCGGGGAGGCCAAGTGTCTCCCAAGACTTTACTCTGGGAAGTCTTCACCATGAACTGAATTTGCATACTTCTCTCTGATAGAAATGAATCTTATGGTTTTTCTAATTCTGAATGAAATAAATGTTCAATTTATTAATAGCCTGCTGAAGTACCCCTGGCAATGGGAGCTTTCAGAGTGGTGCATGGGGACCACTGGGCATTCACTCATTTGATCATTCATTAAACAATTACTTACAGAGAATCTTTCATGTGACAGGCAATGTACTGGATGCAGGGGATACAGTGATAAATAAGGGTGTCAGGGTCCCAGCTCCCATGAAGCTTATATTCTAGGGAATACAGAGAGAAAACAAAGAAGACTCATGGTGATACATATGATAAAGGACTCCAAAGACAGGCACAGGGTACCTGGGGAAGGCCTGTCTAAGGAAGAGATCTGAATGAAGTGAGAAAAGGAACCACAGAAAGATCCAGGGGAGAACACTTCCAGTTAAAGGGAGCAGTGTGCTCCATATCAGGGGATGAAGACCAGCTTAACATGGACGAAGAACAGAGAAAGACCAAGTCTGCTAGAACACAAATAGGGGAAGAGTGGCAGAAGATAAGTTCAGAGAGACAGGTGGTACCACATCATAGGGCCGTATGGGCCACGGTACAGAGTATGGAGTCTGGATTGTATCCTAAAAGGAATGGCTGTAGGGAGTGATGCAATGTGATTTGCCTCTTTAGGAGATCTCTGGCCGCTGTGTGGTGAAATGACCATGCGGGGCATGAGTGGAAGCAGGCAGTCGACTTGGGAGGTTGGTGGAGGAGGGAAATGATGGATGGTCTGCTGGACCAGATGGTGGAGGTGAAGATGGAGGTACAAGAATATGCAGCAGATTCCTATCCCAGAGAGACTGGACCAGATCCCCTCCCCGATCCCTTCCAATCCTAGGTTGTTACAGATTGTATGATTTTGTGACTCCCAAGTTCAGGGTCTCACTCCCCAATGTTGGGTCCCCTTGTTCGTCTGACCATTTTTCTTAGAGCAGAGTGGTACAAGGTTGAAACCTCATGACCCTTCCTCATCTGTAAGCTCAAAACCAGAGTATCCTCTCGTCATAGACTCTTCTTGTCATCAGTGTCACGACTGTAATCTCAGGCTACCAACTCGGGTAGGCAAGAAATACATATTTACTTATCTATTCACTGAATGTGGCAAGCAGAATAATAGCACCCCCAAGATATCCACACCCTGGCTCCCAGAACCTGTGATTACATAGTAGGGGGGACTTAAGGTTGCAGACAGAATTAAGGTTGCTCATCAGCTGACTTTTAAGATTATTCTGGAGTATGCAGGTGGGCCCAATATAATCACAAGGGTCCTTATAAGTGGAAGAGGGAGGCAGACAGGGAGATGTGACTATGGAAGATCAGAGTCATTCAGTGTGAGAAGGACTTGACCCGCCATTGCTGGCTTTGAAGATGGAGGAAGGGGCCTCAAGTCAAGGATCGTGGGAGGCCTGCAGAAGCTGAAAAAGACAAGGAAACAAGATTCACCCCTAGCATCTCCAGAAGGAATGCGGCCCTGAAGACATCTTGGGTTTTGTCCAGTAAGAAACCATGTCGGACTCATAACCCACAGAACTATAATATAATAAATTTGTGTTGTTTCAAGCCACTAAGTTTGTGATCTTTGTTATAGCAGCAAGAGGAAACTGATCACTCTGAACTTAATCATCATTTTACGCCTCCATGCAAGTAGGTAGTAGAAACTTACACTCAGTCAATGTGATACGTCCCTTTTCCCCTGGACTGTTGCTAAGTTCTAGGGGCAGTGCTTGTGGGTACCAAGAGATTGGGGTGGGGTCTCTTGTCCTTGGTTGTCATTTATCTGTGCCGATGTCCTTTAAAGAAGTGTATCATGTTGACTGATTCTCAGTTGTCAAAACACACAGGTTGAACCTGTGACATCCCTCACTACAGACCTTAGAGCCCCTCCCAGCCTGGCTCCTGCTGTCAGCTGCTTGCATGCTCCTCTCAAGGCGGGGGAAGTCAGGGGAGGGAGTCAGAACGTCTGCTATCCAATCTTACTCTGAAACCCCCAGAACTGCTGAGAAGCTGCCTCATGCCCTTCTTGCCTAGACAGGCCTATAGTTTTCAACTCAGCTCCCCTTCTCCAGGCTGGGTCCTGAGAACTCTGAATGAGAGGCCCCATCCGAGAAGGAAGGCTGAGTCCCCTCTGGTCTCAGATCTCCTGGGGTGGGAGATTTTTTCTTAGGAAGACACCAGCTTCTATCCCCTTTTATTCCTGTCCAACTCTCTCTCTCGGATTAGAGAATTATTACATCCTCTGAGGCAGCAAATCCTGCCTGAAACTACCAGATATTCTTCTAAATCTTTGTTTTAAGCCTGAAACTTAGCTATGAATCTGATTCCCCTGTGCTCTGATTCTGATAAGACACCCCTCTCTTTTTATTTTTAATATTAAAAAAATTTTTTTTGGCTGCACTGTGTGGCATGTGGGATAGTTCCCTGACCAGGGATCAAACCCGTGCCCTCTGCAGTGGAAGCATGGAGCCCTAACCACTGGACTGTCCGGGAAGTCCCGAGACACCCCACCCTTGAAGACTGGAGGGTCCATGGTTTCCTGCCGCAGCAGGGAGGGTCATGAGATAATTGGAAATATTGGTGGGAGCGAGAACACCTTGATGAATACTTCTGGATGTTTTCCCTCTATACCAGTAGTGGTGTCTGCCAGTCACTATCACCTTCAAGAGGAAACTGGCCTGACCACCATGCCTGTGTCTGAGGTGTTCTCATTTATCAGGGAGATATGGGGTGGCCAAACTGACATAGTTGTCAGCTGGACCAGACTCTCCCAGTCTGGAATGTGCATCAGGAAATAGTGAGTTGCCCAGCAGGCTGCTAGTGTGTGGAATGACCAGAGGACCCACAAAGAGAAGGAGGGATGCCGAAGCTCAGAGGCACACTAGTAGTGAAAACCAAGGGAAACGAGCCACAGCTCCTGTTGTGGAAGACCCCAGACATCGGGTCCCTGACGCTTGCTGGACCACGGGGCTGACAACAGCCATTCCTGAATGCCAAGATCTTGCTGTACTCCTCGGGCTCAGGTGGCTGTATAATAGTCCCATTATTTGAAGCAGCCAAATGAGGCTCTGACACAGCATTTCATTTCCTTGATTCCAAAGACCTTGTTATGGCTGAGTTGTGTCCCCTCAAAATTCATATATTGAAGTCTTAACCCCCAGTAATTCAGAATGTGACCTTATTTGGACATAGGGTCATTAAAGAGGTAATTAAAGTTAAAGGAGGTCTTTGGGTTGGGCCCTAACCCCAAATGACTGGTGTCTTTATAAGAAGAGGAGATTTGGACACAGACATACCCAGAGGGAAGCCATGTGAGGACACAGGGAGAAGGCAGCCGTCTGCAAGCCAAGGAGAGAGGCCTCAGAGGAAACCAACCTTGCTGATACCTCAACTCCCAGCCACCAGAACTGTGACAAAGTAAATTTCTCTTGTTCAAATCCCCCCACTCTGTGGTGCTTTGTTATGGCAGCCCTAGCAAACTAATATGTGCCTTAAGACCCTTCATCCTGTGGTCCTGTGGTCAAGAGAGAGTGGCTCGGCAGGGCAGCATGAACCTGCCTCCTTGCCAGCTCCTGGGGGCCACTTTGTCAAACATGTGCCTCCCTCCTCCCAGAGGAAAACCAGTGCCCCATTTCTCAGCCTACCTACTTTTCCTTATGCTTCACTTTCCTGCCTGGATTTCTGAACCCAAAATGCTTGATATCATTCACTTGAAAGACAGGTCAAGTCTTTTTTGGGGAGGAAATGCATCTCCAAACCCCATCCAGGGGGGTTGCTTCTTTCACACTCTGGCTTCGAATTCAAATCCTCTCAGCCACCAATCTTGCGCCGCGATTCCTCCGAGTTTTTCTGCCATAGCAAGTTCTTCCTATTGTCTCCAGAGCAGAATTCCAGAAGTTTCACACCTTCATTACTGGCTGTTCAGAAGATAATGTTAGGTGATATGCAAAGAAACCTTTTCTCCGTTGATAGTTATGCATTTATTCGAATGTACAGTAGAAAAAATAAAGCCCACACATCAAACCTGTGATTTCACAGATGTTATTGCTCATGCTGAGGCTAACATAGATGCTTGAATGTACTAAGTAAATACTGACAAAGGGATATGGCGAAAATCAGGATGGGGGCATGAGAATGGCTGAAGCCTCGAGGACCAGGATTGTCATGGCCAAGTGTGTAGGGCGGGGTGGTACGGAAAGTCTTCAAGTCTGCCAGGCCTCCATCATTCGCTCCCTGTAATTGACCCAGGAAAACCCGAGATCTGCTGTCTGTGTCACAGGCTACAGCACACGTGGAACGCTGTCAACGAACTCTTAGGGGAAGCCAGAAAGGTCCTCAAGAATTCACGCTGCTGTGGGACCTTTTGCTTCCAAATCGGTAGGTGTTTCAGAGGCTGGAAGGGGCTTCACTTTTCCCAAACTCCCTGGCATTGTCCAGGGTGAGCAACCTCAGCTGTGAAGTGAATTTGGTTTCCCCTGTTCGTGCATTAGACAAACGCAAGCCCTGTCCATGAGCCCAGCCACGCAGCAGCACCCTGCAGGGAACACAACTGTCGCAGACAAACGGCAGAACCCACCCTGCTGAGAAGCTGAAGGCGGCATCCCGAGGAGGGCATGGAGGAGAGGCGGCAGGAGACACTGGGGGCATCTCCAGTCAGTCTGCTGGGCACGGACATCCGGGCAAGCATGGAGGCCTGTGTCACAAAGCGCAGGGTGACACAGCAGCAGCCAGGTAGGACAGGGCTCCGTCTCTGTGCAGCCGAAAGATCACTTAGCTGCAAATGCTTATGACTCCCTCATTTGACTGAGTTTTAGCTTGTTAGTTCTAAGGAGCCTTTAAAAAATGGAGTATTATGGGAAAGCACGCAACTGTGTGGGCCCTTTCTGATGTAACTGTGCGTCTCCGGCTATATTCATCCAATGGCATTTAAGGCTCATTAAATTTTGAATCCCATGTCACCTGCCTTGGGCTCAAAATAGTTCTCCATGTGCCTTTTGTCTCCCAACTCCATTTTAATGGAAATTGCTTCCATTCACCTCTCTGTTCCCTTCTTCCTGCTAGCAACACCGATCTTTAATAATCTCCAAAGCAGAATCATTCACTCTGTGAACCTGTCATTTGGAGAATACGCTGGACCTTGACGGATGTAAACCGCTAATGGTAACAGTGTGAGGATCAGGGTTGCAACGCTCCTCCCCTTCTCCTTCCTGCTCTGGCTATGCCTAAGGATGCCACAGCACCACCTGCCCACCCTCAGTGTTGCCGCTGGCTGGCAGCTTCATCAGACCCTGGACCATGTCTTGTGTCTTAACCCAGGAAAGTTCCAGGGTCTAACACAGGAAAAGTACACACCCTACCTAAGGGCAGCAGCCATTGGTCATAATAAATAAACCTTATATAGTACTTAATAAGTGCGAAGCACTATTTCCCATGCTTATAACTGGATGATATGAGGATTAGCCCCTTTTTGGTAGATGAAGCGACTGAAGCACAGAGAAGTTAAGTAAATCACCCAAAATCACACAGCAATTAAGCTGTGCAGCTTGGATTTGAGCCAGGCCATCTGAAGCTGGAACCCATACTTCTATCTGCCCTGTTATACCCACTACCACACCCCTCCAACGGTTGACTTTCCTATAGTAATATCAGATAGGCATTGTCAGGTCTTCAGATTTTTTTCAGAGAAACCAAAAATCTGAACTTTTACATAAAATATCCCAATGTTTAAAAATTGGCAAGTAAAACCATTTTTTTTGAACATTGCGAGGGACAAACAAAATGTCTATGTACAGGAACTGGTTTGTATGAGACCTGTGTGAGACCACCAGTTTAAACTAACTCTTTAAAGAGAGCTAAGTGGCCATCAAATTCAAACCCTTCTGCTAAGACAAGAAACTTCCTTTCTTTGGAGCTGTCCCGAGAGCCCTAAGGGCAGGCGGAATTCAGTGCCGGGACCCAGGCTGCATAACCCGAAAGTCATTGTGCTTCACATCGCAGGCAGCTTCTTGAATCGTGACAGTGATGTTGCTCTAAAGAAGGGTTCAAGGAGGCTGGCTTTGCGATTCGTTGACACCTGCACTGCATTAAATCAATGCGGCCTGTGTAGCAACTGGCACAAGAAATGTCAGCTCTCATTAGCCTGCGGATAAATCTGCCTCCACGAGAAGCGGGATGAGAGAATGACAAGGAAAATGCCAGGAAGCGGGGGAACATATGCTGTTCACACAAAGAGAACCTCTGACAATGGGTGTCTTCCTTCACAGCCCAGGCACACGGAGCAGGAAGGCTTTGCTTTGCCTTCATCCCCTCCCCACTTCCCCATAACAGGAGGCTGGGAAATGTGTTTTCTCATCCATGGTAGGAGGTTCTGCTAAGTGTTTGCTGACACAGCTGAACAGTCGTAAAATGTCATAAAGAGTAAATGACTTGATAATGCAAAACAGTAATTAGGATGTGGTACATGTTTATACTATTTACATATTTTAACACCCTGGTATTAACGAGTCTTCCCTGAGAGTACATAAATGCCTTTGTGCAATGCATTCCGGCTGCCACAAACAGACGTCCCTATAAGCGAGTGCCCCTTCCTCTTCTCTCTCCTCTTCCTCTAGCTGCATTCCTGGGAGCCCACCTGGCAGGAAGTGGGCAGTGGATCACCCTCCACAGGACACGTGGGCGTGGACGCCATTGGAGGAAACTTACGAGAGAAGGAAGTTCTGCCCTTGGTGAGAAATCCCACAGCTAGCTGTCTAAAGGGTCTGGAGTCAGTAGGTGAGCTGATAAATGAGTAACAACGGCTCTCAAAATAAAAACAAAGAACTACAATCCCCGATTTGTAGCATTTGCCAATTTCCATGGAGTAACCACTCCCACCATGGCCAATTTCAAGCTTCCAACGTAGAACACAGAGTTGGGAAGAGATGCACTCAGTCGGCTCTCAGAGCCAAGCTGTTTCTAACACGCCATCAGTCGGAGGCCATGAGCCACTATCTGACTGGCCTCAGCCACTGCCTTAACCCCTCTCTGTGCACAGAGATTTATGAGAGGGCTGTAGCTACAGTACTTTGCTCCATTCCACATGTTTTCCAAGATGCCAGGACCCAGATCTTTTATTGCGCCAAGGAACTTGAGTTGGGAAGCCGGAAGCCGGCAGTAAATCACTTTGCTCTTGCTGCACGAAAGGGGAAACAGCAGCCCAGAGTGGGGAAGAATTTCTACAAGGACACACAGCAATCTGGCATCAGTATCGGGGGCTGGATCTCAGGTTTTCTTATTGTCAACCCAATGATCTTTGCACTGTGACCCTTTCCTGTGTGTCCTGATTCCTGTGCAGTAGACACAGCCTTCTTCTGTGCCTCCAGCTTTCTTCCTCTCCAGCCCCTATGTGTTAGTGTGTGCGTGCACGTTGGAAGACCGGCCTGGCAGGCTTACAGAGCCCTGCATGGTGATGATGGTTGCCAGGTAACAGGAAGGCATCATGGCGGGGAGCCTTCCTCGGCAGATACCGGTGAATGGGTGCAGCAGGGAATAGAGCCTCCCTGGAGAAGGAGAACTTGGCAATGTCTGGTGTGAGGGTCCTGATTTAGAAATGGGGTATACCCAAGGAGGCGTGGCCGAGGAGACGTTATGGCTCAATCAGACCTTGAAGAGGGGCTGATCTCTGCCCTCGTGTACTCAGTAGGGAAACTGAGACCCAGAGCTAGGAAAGGACTTGCCCAAGGTTATACCATTAGTTGGTGTCAGAACCAGGGCTACTGAAAATGGATGAGGTAAGATCTGGGGCTCCCACTGAACCTCAATGAATATGAAAGAAGCCTCAGAAGGCAAAAGCCACCCCAACACCAAGCCAGGAGTTTTAACAATAACCTCCGTGGCTGCATGTCCAGGATGCGGTCTGAGGAGCTGTCCCTGCCTACGATGGACCCTTCCCTTTCCTTCCCATCCTGGTCCCCAGGGGAGGGGAGAGAGCCAGGAAGCAATAAGAAGGACGAGAAGGAATGATGCTGATGTCATGGGGGGCCATGAAGTTCTGAGGGGTCACTCGGCTGAACAGATGGCGGGCAGATATTGGTTTTAACTCACACATGGTTGAGTAAATAATGTTTACTTTTTTCTTGCCAGCCTGGGGAGCCGAGCAGACCGCACTGAGCGGAGGTGCCTCCACCTCCCGCCCGCATCATCTGCTCTTCCCGGGGTTTTCATTTCCTACCCTGTTTGTGCTTTAGGGCATGGCTGGCTGGTCAGGAAGCCATGCCCTTGGAGGCAGGAGTGTGTGTACGGAAAGAGGGAGGGAGGGGGCGGAATGGTGTGGGGAGGCAGCCTGGCACTTGATTCCAACATGTGCCTGGGTAGGACCTGTCAGGCAAGATCACAGTCAAGGGCATCACAGGAAAATTGCCTGGGGGGACGGGGGTTGGTCGTGTTTTAATTCTTGATAACAGAGAACCTCACAAGACCAAGGGATGCACTTGGTCTGCCTGCCAGTAAGATGGTCTCTCCATCCATCGATCAAAGTGCCAGGTCTGGTGAAACTTCCGGGGAGACGCCTGGGTTCTGACTCTGACTCAGCGACTCACTGGTTTGAGGCATTTCCCTTAATTTCTCTGAGCCCTGGTTTCCCCAGGTGTCCAGTGAGGATGTTGGCTACCCTCAAGGGAAGAAGGGTTTGGATGGATGAATGGAAGGGGAAGAACGGGGACTTGGGTGGCAGATTAGCCCACGAGTCCCTAGTGCAGCAGAAATGAATTCGCTCCATCATTTTTTTTTTTTTCTTTTTCGTCTGTACGCGGGCCTCTCACTGTCGTGGCCTCTCCCGTTGCGGAGCACAGGCTCTGGACACGCAGGCTCAGTGGCCACGGCTCACGGGCCCAGCCACTCCACGGCATGTGGGATCTTCCCGGACCGGGGCGCGAACCCGCGTCCCCTGCATCGGCAGGCGGACTCTCAACCACTGCGCCACCAGGGAAGCCCGCTCCATCATTTTTGAGCACCTCCTCAATCAAGCCTTGAGACCCAGAAACGAGGGAGGCATGGCCCCCATGCCCAAGGAACTCATCTCTGAATGCGGAGACAGACAAGAGAACAAAATTACAAGAGTGGTGGTTATGAACGGGCTCTGGGGTCAGACGGCCTGAGCTCACATTCCTGTTTGTTGCCTAAAAGCTGTGAACCCTGCGCTGGTAACCTCTGTGCCTCAGCTCCCCCATCTCTAAAATGGGCATCATAAGAGTAGCCACCTCACTGGATGTGTGAGGCCAAAAGAGAAGATGCAAGCAAAGCCGGTAACATGGTGCCTGGCGAAGGCTTACAAACGTCAGCTGTTGTTATGAGCAAGTGCTGTGCCAGCGACAACCCAGGATGCCAGGAGCACCAGGAGAGAGGCTCACCCCAGCCTGGAAGAGCTGGTCAGGGAGGGCTTCTGAAAGTAGGGACTCGGGTGAATCTTGAAGAACATGTTAAGAATCATCCAGGAAAAAGCAAATTCATTCAACAAATACTGTGGAGCAAGGACTTTGGCAAGGGTGGAGAGCAAGACAGACAGGGTCCATGCTTTCTTGCAGCTCATTCTCGACCTGGGGTCAGCAAACTTGTTCTATGAAGGGTCAGGTAGTAAGTATTTTTGGCTTGATGGTCCATACAGTTTCCATCACAGCCATTGAACTCTGCTGTTTTGGTGTGGAAACAACCTAGAGGTGGGATAGGGAGGGTGGGAGGGAGACGCAAGAGGGAGGAGATATGAAGATATATGTATACGTACAGCTGATTCACTTCGTTATACAGCAGAAACTAACACACCATTGTAAAGCAGTTATACTCCAATAAAGATGATGAAAAAAAAAAACCAAAACAGCCACAGGCCATACAGGAATAAACAGGCATGCTGTGCTCCCGTAAAACTTTAATTCTGAGTATGTTAACTAGACTTATCATTTCACAGTATATAAAAATGTGGAATCATTACACTGTACACCTAAACTAATTTAATGTTATATGTCAATTATAACTCAGTTTTTAAAAAACTTTAATTTTGAAAGCTGTAATTTGAATTTCATATAATTTTCACATCATGAAATATCACTTTTCTCTTTTTTCTTTCCCACTTAAAAATGTAAAAACCATTCTTACCTCCTGGGCTATACTGAAAATAGGCCATGAGCTGGATTTAGCCCATGGGCCATAGTTTTCAGACTCCTGTTTCACGGTAACAATAGGCATGGAATCAATAGAAACATGAAAATTTTGGATAGTGGCCAGCGCTAAAAAGAGAATCACTCTTTATACTCAGGATGGGGAGGGTCCTGATTTAGTTAAGGTGGAAGTTTCCATGAGGAAGTGAAATTTGGGCCGAAGTCAGAATGATGAGATAAAACCAAATATTCCAAGTTCTGGGCAAAAGGAGGATCCACTCAAAGGCAGGCTCAAAGCCTGGACGCGTTAAGGGCAGAAGGAAGACCAGGGTGTGCCTGGAGCATATAATTCGTAAGGGAATTGGCTGGAGAAGAGAAGACCCAGAGAGGTAGTGAAAGCTTGAGTTTATAAAGAGACTACAGGTAATTAATTCAATATCTATGGAAGTGGCCTTGGTTTGATTGAAGGAAAATATTTAAAAAGGGATTCACTATGTAAATAGCTTTTGTGATTTCTTTTTCTCGGTACAGGCAAAAGGAGGGGAAGCATTAAAGCATGCTGAAATGCCCAATCAGTGTCAGCTGTTATCATCTCCAACTCTGATGAGTCTTTTTCTCCCTCAGAGGATGAGACCAACCTGAGGTCTCCAGGACCTCCAGGCATGGACGGTGTGTGACTTCTTGCATTAGTAGGTGGTTATCAATAGGTCGTTTCCCACTTATCACAGTGGAAACGCTGAACTCTGGAGCCAGAGCCCCCTAGCACCCGGTTTTGCTAATGCCTGCCTTGGTTCTTGGGTGGTGTCACCAAAATAGGGTGATAAGAGAGATCTGAGCAAAATGTCAGCTTCCAAAGTTGTGGGCGGGGGGGAGGTATTCTGGCATTTGATGCTCTTAGTGATGACATGGGACCTGATCCCCTTTCCTGTTGATCTCTCTCACTGATCTTGCTGCTTTGGTGAGAAAGAGAATGAAATGTTTCAGCAAGAAATTATAATTTAAAAAATCTGTTGAAAAAAGCTTTACTACACATCCCTGGGTTGCAGAATAGGGTGGAGAGGATAACTCCAGGCTTGGGCAATTGTACCAGCTGAACCTCTAGATTCTGAGAGTTGAAATATCTGGAAACCCACTTCTCCTCACGTTTATACTCACTCACGCGCACGTGCACACACACACATACACATAAACACACACACACACACCTCGCATAATTCCAAACTAAGTGGTTGCCACAGCCATACCCAGTTTAACTGGAGCTTCATCAATTAAATACGTACTTCTTTTTTTGCCATTCTGCAGCTGTTGCCATCTGCCTAATTTCCATCAATAAACTTTTACTTAAAAACAGTAAGTTTCGGGCTTCCCTGGTGGCGCAGTGGTTGAGAGTCCACCTGCCGATGCAGGGGACACGGGTTCGTGCCCCGGTCCGGGAGGATCCCACATGCCGTGGAGCAGCTGGGCCCGTGAGCCACGGCCGCTGGGCCTGTGCGTCCAGAGCCTGTGCTCCGCAACGGGAGAGGCCACAGCAGTGAGAGGCCCGCGTACAGCAAACAAACAAACAAACAAACAAAAAAACCCCAGTAAGTTTCTTAATGCTGCAGCATTGGACCAGTTGTACAGTAAATTGTGAGTGTGAAGGAGACGAATCACTCTCAATTGCCTTTCTGGGGAGCAAAGCCACTGTCAGAGCCACATCTTCCCAGGAATCTCAGGCACGGAGTGAGGTAAGGATGGCTGAAGGGCCTGGAAGGTGACTTGAGCCCAGGGCTGGGCAACCTGATAATCCCCTGGCTGCATGGTACCCAACTCAGGAGCCAGGGCAGGAAATTGGAGTGGATTGCTATGTAGACAGAGCGGGTGTTTCACTAGAGGAGGGGGACAGCAAGGTTGATTTCTAGACTGAACACTGGAGAGACAAAGGGAAACGTGGGGGCTTGGGCAGAAGGTGAGAGAGGAGGGAAGGCCTGCGGGACCACAGAGGGAGGGGTGTTAAAGGCTCAGGGGAAGAATGGGGCGCTCCTCCCCAGCCCACAGCCTCCAGTCAGTCTGCAGACACAGCCTGGTCCTAAAGTTGGCAAAGCACAAGGTTTTAGACTTCAATCTAAACGCCGCCCATGGTCTGTGAGGCCCATGGAGTCCAGCGCTGCCCACCTGCAGGCCTTTCCTCGCACGGCTCTCACGCTTGCTCCGGCTGCTCTGGCCACACTGCCCTTGGAGATGCTCTGTGAACACTCCCAGCAAACCCCACCTCAGGGGATAGGCTTCACCATGTGTTCCCGCCTCAGTGTTCTTCCTCCGTGGCTGGCTCTCCCTCTTCACCCTGACCCTGCTCAGCCTTCCCTCAGCACCGCGTCTAACTTTGCCTTCTCATGTCTTTATTTGTAACCAAAATATCACTTCCCATCTGACTGTCTATATGCTTAGTGTGTGAGACGGTGCCCAGCATACAGTAGGTGCTCAATAAATGTTTGTTGTGTGAATAGATGGAACTCCTCAGGCTAGCATCTGGGCCTTTAGTGGTAACCACCCTCCTGCCTCCTGGCCTCGTCTCCAAGGACTTCACTGCATGCCTTTGCCCTCTGACTGAAGAGACCTCCTTGCCCTCCTTGCATGTGCTGCCAGGCCTGCTGTCCCTGCACCATCCCTGCGTGAAATACCCACCAGTACCCCCACCCCATTCTTGAGCTTCCCCTCCTCCAGGAAGCCTTTCTTGACCACACCAACCTCCAGCAATCGTTTTTTCCTCTGAGTTTGAGCACCACGGACCTTCCATCCCATCAGAATTACTCGGGAACCTTCCAGCAGTCCAGATCCCAGCACCCTGTCCTAGATTTGGATTCAGGAAGCCAGGGTGGGTCCGGGACACATATTTAAAGCTCTCCTGGTGGTTCTGACTGTCCATCAGGTTTGCGACTCTGGTCTGGTGGTTCTACTTGGCTTCCAGCTCATTTGAACTCTCCCAGTGAGACAATAATCAGCTGAAAGATTGACAATGTCATTCGTTCCCTCCCCAATATCTGGCACATTCAAGCAAACAGGAAGCACTCCAATGGTGCCACTTAAGGAAACACAGCAGGAGCCTCCCTAGTGTGGAGTAGAGGGCTGGGCACAGCATTGTCAGGAGAAGAAACTGGCGTTAGGAGTCGAGCAGACTTGGGGCTGAGTCCTGGCCTTGACACTTACCCCAGGGTAACTTTGGGCCCCCAGCTTCACTGCCTGAGCTCCATGTCTTTCATCGTAGAGTGGGGACCTCATGGGCTTGTGGCAAAGTCTCTTGGTGCCAGCTCTCAAGGGTAGAGCGTGGCATAGTGCCCGGCGTGCAGTAAGTGCCCAATGCATGGTTGCTACTCTTTTGTTACTAAAGCAAGGTTTGCAAAGAGGCAGGGGGCTCTGCCCCCCTCCACGCGTGACCAGAGCTGACTCGGCAGCAACACGGGAACTGTATTGTAATTGCCCAGCCCCTCGTCCTCCCCACTCCCTCCCCTCCAATCCCAACTCAAGTCAGGGGGCTACTCAGGCAGCTGCATTCCACCCCAGGCGTCCACTCCCACCCTACCTGTCTGTCATGCCACGTGGCCACACACCCCTCCAACCCCCGCCCAAGAAGCCTGGCCGTGCAGCAGCTTCACAGCACGCGCAGGGTTCACACATGCTTGCCCTGCCGCCCGGCATGCAGGCCTGTGTGCTGCCATGGCGTGGTGCCCACTCCCAGGCACAGTGAGGCCAGTGCACGGCCCGGCAGATGGCAGCAGGGTGGGGGCCAGGAGAGAAGTGAGAGCTCCTGCTGGTGCTTGAGGTGAGGAGTGGGGTGGAGGCATCGGCAGGGGGAGGGAAGGAAGCTTGGCAGGCAGGCCAGAGATGCGGTAATGGCTTGTTTCTGTGGAGCGGACTCCTTCACTGCAGTTCCTGGCTGGGTTTTCCCGGAGTCCTGTCTCAACCCAACCCTGGTCATGACATCAAGGCCATCGGCTGATGAATTGAGGCCTGCAGATAAGGACGATTCTGGGATTGAGAGTCCAGGGATGCTCTATTCCTCTGCTTCCAGATCTGAAACCCATCCTCATCTCAATTCAATCCAGACAAATTCAACAATGATTTCGGCAGTGTCTGCTCCAGCCCCAGCCCCAAGAACCAGCGTGGTGTCCTGGCAGAGGGCTGAACTGAAGTCAGGGCACTCGGGGCCGGTCCCAGCCCTGCCACTGGACTGTCACGTCTTAGCCCCAGAGCCTTAGCTGATGCATCAGCTGATGAGGTGGGGGTCACAGTGACAGTGATGATAGACGTGCATGGCCTTGACAAACTATAGGGTGCTTTAGAGACAGTGGGCTCAGTCACACATCCTTGAGGAGAGAAGCAGGAGAAACAAATGTCTGACTGGCATCTCCGGTTTGAGGAGGAGTGGTGTGCCATGTGGGTAGAGCTGGGGAAGCTCCGAAAAGGAAGGAGAAAACTTTTACAGAGGCTGCTTCACAAGGTGGTCATGAACTTGGACTCCAGAGTCAGACACACCTGTGTCTTCAGTTCTGGCTCTGCCACGTGTCAGCTGTGAGACTCTTAGAAAGTCAGCTGACTTCTCTGGATATCACTGCCTTCATCTGAAAAATGGGATCATCTTACCCCTAGAGTCCTGAGGATTTCATGAGATTCACAAGCACAGGGTCTGGGACACAGTCAGATGCTGGTTTCTCTACTATCATTCCAAAAGGACAACAGAAATCAAGCACTTACCTCCTTTAAGAAACCCTCTTAACAGTTAACACAGTCCATTAAGCATAACCAATAACTATGGCTATTATTTATGGAGCATTAGTCCACGCTAGATGTTTTTAGAACTCACTGAGGCATTTAAGCCCCA
This sequence comes from Lipotes vexillifer, assembly GCF_000442215.2. NCBI lineage: Eukaryota > Metazoa > Chordata > Mammalia > Artiodactyla > Lipotidae > Lipotes > Lipotes vexillifer. The sequence continues at coordinate 6,507,364 of NW_006786802.1, forward strand.
CAATACTTGGACAGAGTGGATACACTATTATTCACCTTTCACAGAAGAGAAAGAAATGGAACCCAAGTTATGTAACATGCTCAAGACTGTGTCATTAGAATTTTGACCGTGGAGATTTGAGCACAGCCCATCGAAGTTTCTCCATCCTTCACCACCTCATGGCACTGGCCCCAGAGACTGTTCCTAGGCATCCCTCACCTAACCCCCTGAAACTAGCAGTGGAGCAGGTTTCTCTGGGGAACTGGCACTGGGCAGTCCTGGCCCCCAAGGACTTCAGAGGAGACGGAGGAGAGACCCGTGCTCCCCTCTCCCCGTGGTCCACACGGCAGGCATAGTCTGGCCCTGGCTGACCTCTACAACCTCTGCTCTTCTACCTGGCTCCCTCCAGCCCCTCTGGCCCCCTTGCTGTTGCCCAAACTCTCCAAGTTCCTTCTTAGCCAGTACCTTCCTGGCAGGGGCCTTTGTCCTTGCTGTCCCTTCTACCTAGGATACTTCCCCTGATCTTCACGAGGCTGCTCAGCATTTAGTTCTCAATACAAGTGTAACCCTTCAGAGCTGCCTTCCCTGACCCCGCCCCATGCCACGGTGTCCCTCAGATCTGAAATGATCTTGCTGGCCTGTCTCCTTGGAGAATAGGGTCCTTGGCCTGTTGACCTAGTATGTGCTCTCCAGCACTGAGGGCAGTGCCCATCACTAAATAGGTGCTCAATTAAACCTTGTCAGTTGCTATCCTCAACACCAAGGCATGGAGGAAACCAGGGTTGGGGGGAATGTGCCCCGTGCCTGGTCTGGAGCAGGCTCCCCTGGAGGAGCTCTGGGGCTGCCAGAGAAGGGCACCTACGCTAGGAGAAGGCTGCTTTCAGGCTTCCATTTCCTCCTCTGATGCTGCAGCACAAAGTCTGGGTCAGTGTGACCTGCGGGAGGGGTATAAGGAACACTTCTGGCAGCCAACTCTCTTCAGATGCCTGAGCCCCCACCCTCCTCTCTGGTCTGAGCAGGCACAGCAGGGAGGCTGTTGGGCCCCATCTGATGCTCCAACCTAAGCATCATCTCCAAGCCCAGGACACTTTCTCCTGTGAGGCCCTTCTGTCAGAATTATGTGCTGACTATGTTGGAAGCGGAAGAGGAACAAGGGCTCTTTGGAGATGCTAAAGAGTCCTCCAGCCTAAAGACACAACTTGGGAGAGTGGGTGCCTCCTTTGGCACCTCAGTATCCCCGCCCTCACAGCAGGACTCTGCCATGGGCGTGGGCAGCTATCTTACCATTGCATTCTGAGTCTCCAAACACCCCCAGCTTAGATGCAGGCACAGGGAACCACATGTGATTCCAAGTCATTTTACTTTGCTTTTCTGATGGTTTTCTGCCTCCTTGAATTCTCCTCCCTCTGTGCTTCTCCTTTGTTCCAGAATAAACCGACTATAAAACAGCTTCTAATTAGCAGCTGTGTGATCTTGGGCAAGTTACTTAACCTCTCTGTACTTCAATTTCTTCACTGTTAAGTGGAAATATTAATAAAAATACCTAGAATTGCAATGATTTAATGTGATAATGTATGTAAAGCACTTAGATCAACGCCTAGCACAGAGTAAGCACTTAATAAATTATTCTTATTGTTATGGTTGTTACTGTTAGGTAAGGAAATGATAATAAATAAATCCCCAAATCTCATCTCAGTGGCTTAACAAAGTAAAGGCTTGTTTCTCGTTCACATCACAGTCTAGTGCAGGTATCGCCCCTACACAGTGACCCAAGGATCTAGGCTCTTTCCATGATACAGCTACAACTTCCGAACTTCATTATTCAGCTGTTGAAAGGGGAAAGAAGACAGAAGCTGTCACTTTAAAGAGTTCGGAGAGTAGGGTTTAGAAGAGCTATTGCTTCCACCCACATTGGCTGGAATTCAGTCACGTGGTCTTCCCTAACTTCAGAGAATGCTGGGAAATGTAGTCCAGCTGAGAGCCCAGGAGGAAGAGGGGTGGCTTGGTGGACAACTGGTCTCTGCCATCATTACCCTTTTTTCTCATCATGCCGTACACCCACTCAGAGACTATTCCATAACACTTCCACGTCCACAGATAAAGCTCCTACTTACATCAGTCTACCTCAGTTTGACACCACCCAACCTCCTAACCCCACCCTCACTTTTCTCAATATATGCCTGCTCCAGACAAACCAGCAACCTGCATACTTAATGAGGGTGCAAAAACTGTGGATTGAGACGTGAATACAGGAACCATTTCACTGTGGCCACATCTCATCATGGGCAAAAGCCATGCCAACTTGATCTTTGTACTGCCACCCCCCAACACCATCCTAGGAGTAGTCGCTAGCAAAGAAATGTTAATTGACTGAATCAATGTCTTTATCTCAAAGACATTCTGAATTATTTGATAATTGATCTGAGCAGCACAGCATGATGGCAAATGGCACTGATCCACATCTTCAGCATCCGGGAGACATTTGGGATGGTGGGGACTATGGGGAACCCATGACACTCACAATAACTGAAAGTACAGCTGCTACTTAGTGCCAGCTGATTGTGGCCATTTAGAAACCACACGTTGCTAAATTTTGTCATTTTGTTTTTAAAGCAAGAAAGGTGGAATTTTTATGTGAAATCCCTTGGCTTTTAAGGTGTAAGTTTAAAAATGCTTAAAACATTATATGCTAAAGAGAACTGCAAAAATACAATGTGGGGAAAAACCCCACAGTGTGGGCCAAACAGAACACATCTTCAGGACAATGCCAGCCTAAAGCTATCACTCTGCAACCTCTGCTGTAGACCATGTCTACGTGTAATTGAAGAAATGGGGTAGCAATTTCAATGGGCCAAAATTGCTGTATAGTAAAACAGACAAATAAAACAGGGAGTGCATGGAGAAAACAGATATTGGCCCTTTGTGTATGATCCATTTGTGTATTCAAGTAAGGATGCTAAATATTTCTTTTAGTTCTTTCAGATGTCAAGCTTTTTTTTCAGATGCCAAATCATCACTTTTTTTTTTCTCTCCAACTCATAGACATTGTATATATATATATTGGTTCTGTTTCCCTGGAGAGCCTGACATTTATTTATCTATCTATTTATTTATTTACAAAGAGGTTTATTGTAAGGAATTGGCTCACACAATTATGGAGGCTGAGAAGTTCCAAAATCTGCAGTTAGCAAGCTAGAGACCCAGAAGATGTACTGATGTACTTCCAGTCTCAGTCTGATGGCCTGAGAACCAGGAGAGATGATGGTGTAAGCTCTAGTTCAAATTCCAGCAGGCTGGAGACTCAAGATGAGCCAATGCTTCAGTTACGTCCAAAGGCGGGAAAAGACCCATGTCCCAGCTCAATAGTCAGGCAGGAGTTCCCTCTTTTCAGCCTTATTGTTCCAGCCAGGTCTTCAAATGATTGGATGAAGCCCCTCCCATATTAAGGAGGACAGCTACTTTGCTCAGTCTTCTGATTCAAACGTTAATCTCACCCAGAAACACCTGGACCGATACACCCAGAATAACCTTTGACCAAATGTCTGGGCACCCCGTGGCCCAGTCAAGTTGACACATAAAGGAAACCCCCACAGAAAACTATCAAGGCTCCTACCTATCTGCCTTCAAATTTGGAGACAGCATGACGCAGTCCAGTGCTCTGAGTTCTACTCTCAACTCTGTCACCACCTCGCTCTGTGACCCCAGGTACGTCTCCCAGTCGCCCTGCCTCCCATTATTCATACCCGTGAAGTGAGGAAGTTGAATTTTGTGGCTCACAAGGTCTCTTCCGCCTTAGCACTTCCTGCTGCAGGCTGCTGTGTGGGCTTGAAATCAAAGCAGACCACATTTACCAGACACATTGCTTGCGACTTTATTGAGTAATTTGTACAAAACCTCCAAGAATAATTTATTCACCCAGTGGTGTGAGACCAGGGAAAGAAAATCAATAGAGCAGTGTTTCAGTCATTTTTTATTTTCTAAACCTTGAAGAGATTTTTATTCCATTTCGGAGTTCTTGCAGTCACCCTACCCTACAATGTGTCTTTATGGCCAACTTTCAAGATGCCTAAAGAGACTCATTCCAGGGACTGAAGGCTTGCCTCTCCTGGAAACCACAGGAGAGAGTCCTCCGGGGATTAGACTTTCCCAAGGCTTATCGTGACACTTGAGAAATTACTGGAGAATAGCGGAGAGGGTTCAGAGGGAAACCAACATTCCCTGTCTCTCTGCCTCATCTCAAAGTCATTCTGGGAAGAAATTTAAAGGCCACTTGTTGCCATTCAATTGCCATCTCTCCAACAAGTGAAATTCTCTTCCATCAAGGTAATGGGCAAACTGACACTTTGCTTAAACAGACTCGCCACTCTGGCTGACTGTAAAGAATATCCATAGATCTTTCGGTTTCTTTTCGACAGGAAGTGGAGAACATCACCAGCACGGGAGGATCAGAGCTTCTTTTATTTTCTGGCCCTCGCAGGTCAGGTGAGAAGCAAAATGAGCGGGAAAGGCTTTGGATTAAGGAGACCTGGGTTCTGGTCCTAGCACTGCCACTGACCAGGTTTGAGTAGGAGACTTAATCTCATCCAGACTCAATTTTCTCATCTGTAAAATGTGTATCACACTTTCTACTGACTTTCTTCATGGAGTTGTATGAGGATCACATAAGCTAACCGCTGTACCTGCTAGGTTTCTTGGTTGTAAGCAACGGAAAACAACTCTGGCTGCCTGAACAGAGATAGATCCACTGGTGGGATCAACGGGGTTCACAGGGTCCGTAGAACATTGTAAAATCAGGACTGGATATGGACAGACCAACAGTTCTTGTACCACAGATCACACCTGCTGAGTCCCAGCTGCAAATCCATGCTTCTGTACTCTGTTCTGTGATGTTGGAGCTCCGACTTTCCAAACTACACCTTTCCTGTTGAGTTCTGCCAGTACAGGTCGCTAGAGGGAGAGTCCTCTCTATTCCTTAACTCTTAAATATCGCTCTGCTTTTCTCTTATAAAGATACCTGTCATTGGATTTAGGGCCCATCCTAAACCGAAATGATATCTCAAGAGCCTTCACTTAATTACTTCTGCAAAGACCCTTTTTTCCAAATAAGATCACATTCACAGGTCCCAGGTGAACCATTCAACCCACTGCAAATCGGGACATCTCTTTCCTTTTTCTGCTTAGTTGCCCAACCCTTCACCTTTATGATTAGGAGAACAGTTACAATCTCCCTCTTAAAGCCTCTTCCAATCGTGGCTTTTCCTAGGAATCCTAGGGTTAATAGATGGTCCACACAGCTCTCCACATGGAGGAAGCTCTAGAGGTGGATCGGTCCACTGCTGCTGTGGACCATCCACCAATACATTGAGGGCAGCTCACACCCAGGATGCTGGCTGGCTGCTACAACCCCTCCCTAGTCTATATTCCTGTTGAGGCCCTCTTGTTCTTGGGGGAGGGGCAGCAATGTCACTCCTTTGGTGCCAAGCTTGGCCCAGGGCTCTCTAGAATTGGGCGTGCAAGCGTGCAGCTCCTTTTCCTCCCCAGCCCACCACCTCTGGAGTTTCATGCAGCTCCTGAGACCCTGGATCAGCCTTGGATCCTTTTGTCACCATCTCTTAGGACCAGAGCCACCAACCCCTACCTCCCAGGGGTCCTCCCCTGTGGAACAGGATGTTTCCCTCCTTGCCCGCAAAGCACCAAGGGTCTGACTACATAGCTCTCTTCCCACAGACCCTGGGCCATAGGCCTTCCTCCGAGAGGAAGCTCCCAAGTGAATCCAAGCTTTCTGCATCTACTCTTTGGAGGACGGAGGACATGACCTTCAACAATTCCAAGGTGGTTCGCTGGTTCTGAAGCGTGGGAGGAAATCCCACAAGTTTAATCTCTGGCAAAGCATACCTCTGAGGATTCATGTTATTATGGGAAAAATCAAATTGCAAAACAGCACAAAGAGTGTTGTCCCATTTCAGGTAGACAGATGTAGATCTTAGAATGATATCCGTTAAATTATTTACAGCAGTTCTCTCTAGGTGATGCGATTATGGACTATTTTTATTTTCATCATTTTCTTATCTACGTTTTCGAAGTTTCCCCCAATGAACAGATATCATTTTTGTAATAAGATTTTTAAGGTTATATAAAAAATGATACTACTACCTTGCAGTCACATCGTGCTTCACCGTGTCTCACATCTCTAATCGAATTTTCTATCTGTGAGGTCAGGAAGGCAGGTATTTTTATCCTGGTTTTATAGACGGGCAGTCTGAGGAATGAAGAGTGTGAGATGTGACCTGCCCAAGGTCTGAGAGCAGCGCTAGGACCAGGACCCAGGTATGGCTGCCGATTCTCAGTGCAGGTGACTTCACCTGAGTCTGGGGCGGGACAGCAGTGGGTAGGAATTCTCAAAGAAGGGCTCCAGAAACAGTGAATTTGTAAAGACAAATTCAAGACACCGCAGTGCCAAAGGCAACAATGCTCCTGGCTTTGGCCAGTTGGGAAGCTGGTAGGATGGTGTGAGAAGCAAGCCTGCTGATTCTGGGTCCCCAGAAAGGGAAGGAGGCCCTGATGTTCAACAGAAAGGAATGGTGGCAGGTGGTTCCCCAGTTGGGATGGTCGTCTCATGTAAATGTGAGCCCGAGGTGTGAGCCATGAAATGTCCAGGTGCTGTGATGTTTCAGGGGGAAACCGCCAAGTTCTCAAGTAAGTAGGAGACTGCTATGAATCCACTGCCTCCTTGGCCCATCAGGGGTCCCAAGAAAAGGCAGGTAGGAAATGCCCTCCTTCCCCAGACACGCCTCCTGTTTCTTCCTCGTCGGAGCTGGGATGAAGACGGATGAAGGCGTATATAATTCTCAAAGCGATCTGCATGAATGGGAAGTGCCAGACTTAGGGCAGCAACTCGACAAAGGATTGTTGAATTCATGAATTCTTCCATCCAAACACAGAGTCCCCATGAGACATGCATGACATGTGGTATCATCTCCCCTTTACCAATGAGGAAACTGAGGCCCGGGCCACGACTTGCCAAGTTCACATTCGTGAACAGCCAGGCAAGGGTTTGACCCTGGGTCCCCTGGCTCCCAATTCAGCACGCCGTCTTCTCCACATGTTGAGCTATACCTCTCAGAGGACCACTTCAGAGACACCTGCGTTTGCTCTTTTGCTACTAAATTGTCCTGAGGCAACGTTACATAAATATTACAGGAAAGGACTCCAACTGCAATGAACATCCAGGGATTCAGCATTCCACCCAACCCCGAAACCACTCCAGGTTCTGAGCTACCCTACAGCAGATGTGGAAATAGAGGGTAAGGACAAAGTTTAAGGCAAAGTTCTGATGGGATGCAAATGGGCAGGAGAAAGAGAAGGTATTGGATTGATCACTGTTTTAATTAGAATTTGTTTTGTTGCAAGTGAGAGAAACCCAGGCCAGATGGGCTCTGGCAGGAAGGAGAATGTTCGAGAAGGATGAGGAAGTAACCTCATGTAACCCTGGGAGCACTAAGCCTTCATCTGGGTCTCGGGGCCAATTGGAACAGGGTGTGAACATCTCCAGGGCTGGCTTGCTTGCTCTCTCTCTCTCTTTCCCCACTTTTTATGTCCATTTCTCTTGGCATGTGTTGGTTTGATTCTTTCCTGCTGCAGACCAGCTCCCTCTGCCTGGGGGACGGGGAATCTTGGTGCAGCTAGCTTTGGGCCTCACTTCTCTCAGCTCCCACCACCAGAGAAGGGCTGACCTGCTCCCTTAGGTCTTGTACTTTTTAAATCTCTTGAAAGAAACATGATTGGCTTATCTGGAATCAGGTGCTCACAGGCTGGCCAGTCAACAAGGTTAGGACAACAGAGTCACACCACAAGGGGTACATCTGTCAGGCTAGGAATGTCCAAAGAAGCCTCATCATGGGGTGACCATATTTGGCTTCCAATTGGATTACTCATCTTTGAAGACCATTTGTGTCATGGGTTCGTTTCCTGCACGATCTCATCTTCACAGCCACCCAAGTAGCGATCATCACCCCAATTAACAGAAGCGAAAACTGAGACCCAGAGAGGTTAAGTAACTTGCTCCTATCTTGCAGCTGGTGAGTGATGGAGCCAAGATTTAAAATCATTTCCACTTGGCTCCAAAGCATGTTCCCTTCCCTACACCTCCCCTACACCACGTTGTCTCACCTAATGTGTGCAAAATCCTGCCAGGCATACATAAAGTAATCTGAACTGGCGCCTGCCTTTCTAGAGTCTATTTGGCTGACCTCACTCATCCCCAAGAAGGTGTAATAGCAGCAGAGGAGTTACACACAAGGTACCAGGGGCCACACAGTGGAGGGAAGGAAAGGAAGTGTGCACTTATTGAGTACTGACTGGGTGCCAGGCCCTGTGCTAAACATTTTCACATTTATCCTCTAGACCCACACTAATAGATTAGCCACTAGTCATGTATGGCTATTTTAACTTAAATCAATTAAGATCAAATACAATTTAATTGAATTTCTGCTTCCTGTCACTAATCACATTTCAAGTGCTCAATAGCCACATGTGGCTAGTGGCTACCATATTGGGCACACAGATATGGATCATTTCTATCATCATGGAAAGTTCTATCAGGCAGCACAGGTCTGGACTGGAAATTCTATGAGAGCATTTGCTAGGTCTGCTTTTTACTCTCCATTTTATGTCCAGAGTACCTGACCCACAGTAGGCACTCAACAGTTACATGAATGCATGAATACATATATTTTATAGCCAAAGACAATTTCCATTAAAAGACTTACCATAGGGTTTCCCTGGTGGCGCAGTGGTTGAGAGTCTGCCAGCCGATGCAGGAGACATGGGTTCGTGCCCCGGTCCGGGAAGATCCCACATGCCGTGGAGCGGCTGGGCCTGTGAGCCATGGCTGCTGAGCCTGCGTGTCCGGAGCCTGTGCTCCGCAACGGGAGAGAGGCCACAACAGTGAGAGGCCCGCGTGCCGCGAAAAAGGAAAAAAAACTTACCATATATTTCATTATAACTTTCTGTAAAAAACACAAAGGAAAAGAGGCAGTGGGATACACCTGGATTCCTTGCGGGCAGCACGTTTTGGGGGCAGGCTGGGTATTGGGGAGGGACAGAGGTATCATAATAACCATCCTGTATTGAGCACCTATCACTTTCACACTCAACTTATTATATTTGTAATTTCATTGACTCCTCTCAACAGCCCAATAACGTTATATCCTCATTTTACAGATTAGGAAGCTGAGATTCAAAAGGCTAAGTAGCTCACTTACAATCACTCACTCACAAAGTAAGTCTCAGAGCCTTCAAAGCCCATACTGTCACCCATCACAATGCTCCCACTCCATTACTTCCCTGTACATCTGGGGCCTTGGGGTGAACCAGCCTCCCCCACGGGCAGGCAGATGTTCAGTTCCCTTTCAGTGCCCCCAAGCCCAGCAGACAAAATCATTGGCCACACCTGGCCCAGAGGTGAGAGGCCTCCCAGGTTTGCCGCTCCACGCAGAGAAAAGTGACTCTTCCACGCCCCCTCGTGGCCAGGTGAGGCATAAGCTCAGCGAAATCAGGCAGCCCCTCGTGCTTTAATTGCAGAAAACCACGGCGGTGGTCTACGGCAGCAGAATCAGCAAGGCTCTTCCCCATACTCAGGGTGTCTGGGTTGCGGGTGGTAAATGATCTTGTCCAAGTGGCCCTGTTTTCTTTCTAAGTGTGCATTTTCACCCAAAAGAAAAAGCAAATCACCTTTCCGTCAAGGGCTCTCATCTGGAAGTGTGCAGGGTGTTTCTTTATCTAATAGCTCTTTTCTTGCTTATTTATTTATTGCCTATATTTGATTAAAATGTATTGTATTCTCAGGAGTCTCCCTCCCCCCAAAGTTCACTTTCCAGAAACTCAATTTAATTAACGAGTGCCGACTTGAGTATGAAAGGTAGGAAACAAAAGGTCTTCCTTATCCAATCTGAGCCCAAATAAAATCATATTAACATTTCACCTTTTGTTCCTTTGCAAGAAAAAGCCTATGGTGCATTGTATCAAAAGTTATTGAAATCATTAGGGGAGAAAGAAAAGTAGTAGATGGCTATGGCAGTGAACTTGGATCTCCCCAAGTCCTAACATGAAGAAAAAGGAAGAGAAGGAGAAGGAGGGTGAGGGAGGAAGGGAGAGAAAGAGAGAGACGGAGATAGACACAGAGTGAGAACACTAAGCCTTGCTTTAAAAATCACATCAAGAAAAGACAACCATTTTGCATCATGCACGTGAATATCCTAAATCTGCCTCTATTTTCAGATGGATCCCAAGAATGTAAACTCCAGAGAGCACAAACCCGATCTACTTTGCATCAGCCTCTCACCATCCCCTGGAAAAACACCTGGCACATGGTAGCAACTCACTAAATATCTGTCAAACACACTAAAAAACAAAATCCAAGCTAGCTGGATTCTCACTAAGTCTGTCTGTAACTCACTCTGGATCCTGAGGCAAGTCCCTGCTCCTCTTTGAGCCCAAACAGCTCCATCTGCAAATAGAAGGACAATCCCCCTTGTTGGGCTTTCCTGGCGGGGAAGCTGTGACGATAAAACATGCACGTGGAGGCCCACCGGAAAGGTCAGAGCATCACACAAAGTAAGCCACCTCGTTATTACCATTTCCTCACATGCCGCCCAAGTCAGATCCACAAGCCCACGTGGCTACTCCACCATCACAGATGAAACATCAAAAGAAAGAAAGACGGGAGAATATAATTCCTGCTGCAGAGGGACAGCGCAAACACCAAACATAAGCAAAGTCTTCCTATTGTCCGAAGGGAGACAGTGGCCGGGTCGTGTGCTTTGACATCTCCAGTGCTTATCAAATCGCAGCCAACTCTTGAAAGTCTTCCTTGTCCGAAGGGAGACAGTGGCCGGGTCGTGTGCTTTGACATCTCCAGTGCTTATCAAATCGCAGCCAACTCTTGCCTGAATTCTCAAGGCAGTAAAGAAACAGCTGGGACACAGGGAGACCCCCGCAGAGGGTAAAGGTACCCAGGTGTGGGCAACTGCAGTGAAGAGTTTATTAGAGGCCTGGCAGATAGAACTTCCCGCAGGCGAAGGGCTTGACAGCATCACCCGGCGTGACCCAGGTGGCTCCACAGCCAGGCCAGGCTTTCAGCCAGTTAGAGAGGCTCACGCGGCTTTCTTCTCCCCGACAGCAGAGGCTAAATACAGACGCGTCTTGTGTCTCCTGCCTGCAAGGGAGAAGTGAAGCGCGCTCCTAAGGCTGCGGGTGACAGTACCGGCAGGATGGGAAAGCTGAACTCGCCGCAGCCAGGAAGCGAGGAGGAAACCTCTACCGGCCTTCCAGGCGGGTCTTCTCCCTCGGGGGCCATTGAGTCAAGCACAGTAGCTCCATGTGTCTGACTCCTGCCCAGCCTCTACTTCAATTCTCTGATCCCGATCCACGGGTCGGGACAATTTGTTCTTGCTCAAGACAGCCTCTGCCTTCGCCATTCAGGGAACATGAGAGAGAGCTGGTCCTTCTCTGCCGTTTGCCTTGCTCTTGGTGGCAGCCCCCCAGAAATAATGCCCTTCCTCTCTCTGAGCCTCAATTAGTTGTTTTTCTTTCTTTCTTTCTTTCTTTCTTTCTTTCTTTCTTTCTTTCTTTCTTTCTTTCTTTTTGCGGCACGTGGGCCTCTCACTGTTGTGGCCCCTCCCATTGCGGAGCACAGGCTCCGGACGCGCAGGCTCAGCGGCATGGCTCACGGGCCCAGCCACTCCACGGCACATGGGATCTTCCCGGACCGGGGCACGAACCCGCGTCCCCTGCATCGGCAGGCGGACTCTCAACCACTGCGCCACCAGGGAAGCCCAGTTGTTTTTCTTTATCATTAACATCCTGATAGGCAGAGAAGCTGACCAAGAGATGCCACATTTTTGGAGGAGTTTAGTTCCCCTAAATGATAATGAACATGATAATCCAGACAAGAGGTTTCCACTCTCTGGGCCACAGACTCTGGAAGAACTCAGGCATTACTGGGCAGTCCCTTTGGACATTTGGCAAATATTTATTGAGCACCTGATATGTGCCAGGCACCATTCTGGACATTAGGAAGACACCAAGAACAAAACAGAGCAAGATCCCTGCCCTTGTGGCAACCATATTCTATGTGGTGGGGTGAGAGAGCAGGAAATAAACAATCGGCCTAAGAAACAGACTATGTGATGTGTCATAGGTGATAAAATGCTATGGGGGCAAAAGCAGGAGAGCCGGCTTAGGAGAAGCAGGATGCTGGCAGCCAGGATGCATGTTCTTGGACCAAAGAGGTGCAGAATTGCATATTCTTGAAGTGAGGTATGGCCACGTGACCTGCTTTGGCCACTGGAACAAGAGTAGAAGTGTCACATGTCCCTTCCGGGGGAAGCAACTAAGAGCTGGTGTGCTGTCTCCACGATGGCCCTGCAGCTATGGGCAAGGCTCCCTCAGCCTGAATTGTGAACTCACAGCACAAAGGACAGTTGCCCTGGACAGTTGCCCAAGACTGAATCGGCTTCATGTGACTAAGAAATAACTTTTGCGGTACTTACTCAGGGACTTTGGGATTGTATTCACTGCAGCATAATTTACCTGCTCATGACTAACATGAGGATTATTTCAGAGAGCCCGTTCCTCAGCAGACCTCAGTCTTATTCCTAGAGGTTGGACAGAATCTTCCCAATCTCAGTGCAACTCATGGCTCCTTGCTCTTGCCCAGCCATGTCCTGTGTCCCATTAATGATTGATGCCAGGAGCCCTGATATTCTCCAGAATGCCTCAAAACTGCTTGAGCCTCCTGTTTTATTTCTTTTATCCAGCAGTGCTGTGAGGCAAGAAAAGAGTGACCACAATGACAAAATTTTGCAGATCAGAAATGGAGGCACAGGTGAGCTGAATGACACTGCCAAGGTCACAAATCTGAGGAGACACAGGGTTGGGCCTTGAGCCTGGGCCTTCTAAGCCACTGTTACTGAGGGGTGGGGGATCCTCTGAGATGGAGGCCACGCACTTCTAATCATCCTCTGACCATAAGGGTGACCCTCCATCCTCCACACCCAGCTGCAGCTGAATTGGAGGCGAGGAGGCTAGGGTGCACTGATGTACTCTTCGCCAACCCCATCCCCCATCTGCCACCTACCCTCCATCTGCTCAGACACTGTGGCCACCTGACAGCTTTGCTCACAGCTCAGGCTGCTGCCTGCCTCACAATGTCACACAGGCTGTTTCTCAGCCTCAAAAACTCTGTCCCTCTCCTGGTCACCGATTCCAAATCAACTCTTATTCATGCTTCTGATCTCGGCTCATATGTCATCTCCTCCAGGTAGGCTTCCCTGATTGCCCAGACAGATGCCATGTTACTGACTCACCTGCTCTCATACCCCCGTCCTTCCCCTTGTGACGTCCTTCACCAACGCGCTCACTTTGGCTAACATGCTCCTTCCCTTCTAGGCTGTAAGCGCCATGAGGGTAGGGTCCTTTGCTCCTTTTTTGCATCCCAGAGTTTTGAACTTAATAAGCCACACTAAATATTTGCAGGTGGAATGAAAAACTGTCAAAAGCTGTACAAACAGAAGGGTTTTTTTTCTGTCTACACTAAATGGAAATTCCACTTTCCCCAGCTTAGGCAGAATTTCACAGATCCTCTCACTGTAGGTGCTTGATTGCGTTTTAAATAAAAAGACCCAGTCCCCAGACACCATGGGCAGCCGCATCAGAGCCTTTCCCCAGTAATGAACTTCCCTGGCATTATTGCCACATTAAATTGTGTTAATCAAATGGGAAGTGGTAAGCGGTTTTCTCCCTCCATAATCCTTCCTGAGCTGTACATTCTCAGTGGGAAAATAAAAAGGCTGGTGCAGATCAGAGTCCAGAATGGATCAAAGAAGCTCAGTTTTGATTTGTGTTAATTTTGCACGTGCAAAACCCCTCCTTGTTTTTCTTTATTAAAAAGAGGCAGAAGCATGACAATAACATGCTGTTTGAAGAGTGATGATCAAAAGCAGAACATTTTGCTCAGACACTCAGAGGCCACTCAAACGTGATGCCACTAGCTTGCTCTATGCCGAAGAACAAAGCGCCTTAGCCAAACCTCCCTTGGAAGGAGGCATATCTCCAGGTGTGGCTGGGGGCATTGCTTTCCTTTGCACAGAGCAGCTATCAGTTCAGGATTCAAATGACCTCATCCTTCAGTGTTGCTTCCAGTGGCCAATTACTGAACTCTGAGTTGAGAGGAGAGAGATGGCAGCTCGGTGGTCCTAGCTCTCAGATGCTCCTGGTCAGCTGGGAGGGTGGAAACAAAGCAGACACATGTGCTACAAAGGAGAGAGTGCTGTTGTCATGGACTGGGGCCCCAGATACTGGCCTAGGGAGTGGGGCCACCAGAGCACGAGTGGATGTCAGGCAGGAGGGTTGAGTCCCCAAGGTCCACACTGTCCTTCCCCGCTGAGCCTGTGGTGGGTATGGACAGTCAGCTTTGGAAAGTCCCCTTCAGGATCAAAGGGTCTCCCAAATTCTGGGCTCCAGAGAAACTTCACCAAACCTAAGTGTCCTCCCATGACATCCAGTGTCAGCTCACATGGTCAATTCCAAGTTGGCAAAGATTTTACAAAACAAACCTGGAGAAGGTAAAAAGTCCCACTTATATCTCCCCACACTCTTATCCCAAAAGGAGGCCGGAGAAGCTGCAAGATCTCCCCCATCAGCAAAGACCACTGAGACGTGCAAGATATTGGAGAAGGAAGAACTGGCGAAAGGGGAGCAAAGCCAAACAGGTGAGGCAGGTGTGAGTCAGGTAGAGCCCACCTTGATCCCAATGGTGTGCTCTTCCCTTGAAAGTAGAAGGTAATTCTGAGCACAGTTGTCAGCCGGGATGGATGCACAACAAATCCTCTGTACTGAGCCCTCACTATTCGCCAGACACAAGGTGCCCATCCTTTCATCTGTGATACCACATTTAATGCCCACATGTCCCTATTTCACAGGTGGGGCAGGTGAAGTTCAGAGACTGTCACGTGCCTGAGTTCACACAGTGACAGAACCAGACCCCTGATCAGTTCACCCCCAAGCCCATTTTATTTTCACTGAAGCCTGCTGAGGGCTTTTGGGTGTCTCCTGCAGTATTTTGTGTTGTTTTATAAAAGCTAGAGAATGGCAAAGCACAAGTGGCCCAGTTGCCCAATATCTTTAAAAAAGCAATTACGTTTCTCAGACTGTTAGTTGCTATGGCAGACTGTGGCCTTTTGGTATTTGGGAAATGTAAGAACCGGCAAGGATCCAAGGCCACTGTGGCATTTCATGTGATGCTGAAAACCCAGACACTTCTGATGAGGGGCTCACAGCCTGGAATCAGGGGCCCCAGATGCCCCAGAGTCATTATCTCTAAAAGGACAGGGCTGTAGGGGCAAGGCATTGGAAGGGAAGGTCGCTGGGATGGGAGTAATATACCCTGGCCCGAGATCCCCCTTGACCATTAACTCACCTTGGGCCTTGAGGAGAAAGTTACATTTGTCCACACTTGTCCTTCAGAAAAATGAGGTGACTTGTGCCTACTAATTTTGAGGACATCATCACAATTAGTGATTAAAAATGATGACTATAAACAGCCCCCAAGTAGGAATTGCTCCACAAGTGTGGAAGAGCAGCAGGGTAAAATGGATCTGGAGTGAGTCACAGGGAAAAGGGGGAAAATGCACATAACTTAAAGGCAAAGTAGGAGCAAGAATGCAACTCACATATAAAGAGAGGGACCTGGTTTCATAGATGTGTACATAGATGTGTACATAATATACATATGTATATAATACTGACATACTAATGATAAAATATACTTTTTCCAATTTATTTATCTAAATATTTCTGAGTATTTACAATGTGAAAACACAGTAAAAATAGCAATAAAGAAAAGAAGCAAAGTTTGTTGTCTCATTGGGGTTATATCCCAGTGGGGAGATGACAAACAACAAAGGAATTAATATAGATCATCAGCTCCTACCCATGGCACTCCACATTCTTCCTCAGAAAAAGTTTTAATGGCTGCATAGCATTTCATTGTTCGGATAACCATACTTTAGCTAACCAGTTCCCTATTCCTATTGTTTGGCATTTAGGTTTTTCCAAATTTGGAGGATTGCACAAATGTATGTGTGCATTCATGAATATTTCCTTAGGGTACAAGCAAACAAGTGGAACTGTTGGGTCCAAGTATATGAAAATTTCTAAGGTTTTTGCTACAATTATCAAGATACTCTCCCAAAGTATCCACAATTTCTACCTCCAGCTGTAGGGCATGAGACTCAAATCCTAAACATCTTGGAATTAAACTAGAAATCAATAAGAAAGCTATCTGGATAAAGTCCTCAAATACTTGGAAATTAAACAACACACTTCTAAATAATTTGTGGGTCAAAGGGAAATCTCAAGGGAAATTAGAAAATGGTTTGAACAAATAACTGAACAAAAATAAAATGCAATATATCAAATTTATGGGATGCAGATAAAGCAGTGCTTAGAAATTATAGCATTAAGTGCTTTTATTTTTAAAAAGAAAGATCTCATATTAATAAACTAGTTTTTACCCTAGGAAAAGAGAAAGATAAACCCAAAGCCAGTAGAAGGTAAGGGAAAATAATGGTAAGGGTGGAAATTGATGAAACTAAAAACAGAAAAATAGAGAAATCAATGAAAACTGAAGTCGTTTTTTTTTTTTTTTGCAAGTATCAGTAAGATTGACCAACTGACAGCCAGACTCTCAAAGACATAGAAGAGACACAAATACCATTATTAGAAGTGAAAGAAAGGCTATCAGTATAGACTATACAAACATTAAAAGTTTAATGAGAGAATACTATGAACAGCTCTATACACATAAATTTGACTGCTTAGATGAAATTGCTTAATTCCTAGAAAGACACAAATTACTAAACTTGCCCAAGAAAAAGTAGGTAACCTCAACTCTCCTACCTATAAGAAACTGAAATTATAGTTTAAAACCTTCTGAAAAGAAAATTCTAGGCCCAGATAGTTTCTCTGTGAATTCTACCAAACACTTAAAGAAGATTCTACACAAATTCCTCCAGAGAATAGGAGGGAACATTTCCCAACTTATCCAACTTATTTTATGAGACCAACATTACCTTGATGTCAGAATGTAAGAAAAGACATACAAGAAAACTACAGACCAATATCCTTCATGAATATAGACACAAAATCCTCATCAAAATATTAGCAAATTGAATTCAGCAATATACAAAAAAGTATTAATATTGATACATCACAACTGAATGCAGTTTATCCCAGGAATGCAAAGCTGGTTCAACATTTGAAAATCAGTCATTGCAATCTTCACGTTACCACATTAAAGAAGAAAAATCACATAGTTATATCAATTGACACAGAAAAAGCATTTAAAAGTTCAGCATCCAACCATGATGAAAACTTTCAGCAAACCAGGAATAGGAGAGAACTTCTTTAACCTGATAAAGGGCATCCACAAAAACCCTATAGCTAACATCATATTTAGTGGTGAAAAACATGCGTGCTTTCATCCTAAGATTGCAAACAAGGAAAGGGTGTTCACTCACATGACTCCTATTCAGTATCATACAAGATAGCCTATCCCAGGCAATAAGAACAAAAACAAAAAAGTCATAGAGATTGAAAAGAAACAAAACTGTCTCTATTTACGGACTATATGATTGTCTACTTAGAAAATCCCAAGAGAATCTATAAAAAACAAAGACTAGAACTAATAAGTGAGTTTAGCAAGGTCATGAGATAGATTCAAGGGCAACATAGAAAATATCCGCTGTATTTCTATAATCCAGAAATGAGCAATTGGAAACTGAAATATTAAAAAATAGCATCTACAATTGCTCCAAAAATAGAAAGTAGTTAAGTAGATATAAATCTAACAAAGATGTGTGCAGACTATGTGTGCTGAAAACTACAAAATACTAATGAAAGAATTCAAAGAAGATCTAAATGATTGGAGAGAAATACTGTGCTTGTGGAATGCAAGACTCAACGTAGTTAAGAAACCAATAATTCTCTCCCAAACTGATCTAGATATTTGATGCAATTATAATCAAACTCCAAGTAGGACCATAGTTATGACATATTACTTCTAAAATTGATATAGAAAAGCAAAGGAGCTAGAGTAGTCAAATCCTTTTGAAAAGAAGAGCAGATTGGAGAATTCATACTGTACAATTTTAAGACATTATAAAACTACAGTACAGGATAGTATGGTATTTATTGACCAATAG
The DNA here is from genome assembly GCF_000442215.2 of Lipotes vexillifer. NCBI lineage: Eukaryota > Metazoa > Chordata > Mammalia > Artiodactyla > Lipotidae > Lipotes > Lipotes vexillifer. The sequence continues at coordinate 6,525,606 of NW_006786802.1, forward strand.
ACACATAGATCAATGGAACAGAATGGAGAGTTAGTGACAGACCCACGCAGGTATAGTCCATTGATTTTTTTTGATTATTTGTTCTATATTTATTATGTATCCTTTGAAGAATTTATGTTGCCCCTAAATGGTGGATCCTTGTCAAAGAAGCACAGGGAGATCAGCTCGGTGCTTTGTGACCACCTAGACAGGTGGGAAAGGGAGGGTGGGAGGGAGGGAGATGCAAGAGGGAAGAGATGTGGGGACATATGTATATGTATAACTGATTCACTTTGTTATAGAGCAGAAACTGACACAACATTGTAAAGCCATTATACTCTAATAAATATGTTAAAAAAAAAGAATTCCATATTGGGATTTTTTTTCTCTTTTTCATTATGGTTGTTAAAAAATTTTAGCAAGGGGTTTACATAAGAAATCCAGTACCAAAATTTAAAGTAAAACATACCCCTTGACTTTTTTTTTTAACATCTTTATTGGAGTATAACTGCTTTACAATGTTGTGTTTAGTCCATTGATTTTTGACAAAGATGCAAAGGCAATTCAACAGAGAAATGGAGAAAATTCAATGGCAATTCAAGGTTGTCTTTTCAACAAATGACATAGAACAATTGAACATCCTTATGCCAAAAGAAAGAACAAACAAATGAAAAAAACAAAAAGAAAGAAAGAAAGATAAAGAAAGGAAGAGAAGACCAGAAGGAAGGAGGAAGGGAAGGACATTGGTGTACACCTCACGCCTTACACAAAAATTAACTCAAAATGGACCACAGACCTAAATATAAAATAAAAAACTATACAACTTTTAAAGGAATATATAGGAGAAAATTTTTGTGACCTTGGGTTATACAAAGAGATTTACACTAAACACCAAAGCCCAAAAGAAAAAAAACAAATAAATTGGACCTCATTACAATTAAAAGCTTTTGCTCTGCAAAAGGCACCGTCAAGAAAATGAAAAGACAGGATACAGACTGAGAGAAAATATTTACAAATTACATAAGTGCTTGTCCCCAGAATGCATAAAGAACTCTCAAACTCAACAATAAGAAAATGAAAGCTCGGTTAAAAAGAGGGCAAAATGTTTGAACAGACACTTCACAGAAACAAGATGTGAATGGCCTATAAGCACATGAAAAGATAATCAACATCATGAGTTATTGGGAAAGGTAAATTAAAACCACAGTGCAATGCCATCTCACCCCTAATAGAACACCTTAAAAGAAAAACCCAAACCCTGATAATACCAGGTACTGCCAAGGATGCATAGTAACTGGAACTCTTATACATTCTTATGCAAGATGATACAGCACTCTGGAAAACAGTTTGGCAGTTAAACATAAACCTACCATATGACCCAGCAATCCCACTCCTAGGTATTTACCCAGAGAAGTAAAAGCTTGTCCTCAGACAAAATCCTGTATATGAATGTTTACAGCAACTTTGTTTATAATCACTACGAAACTGGAAACAACCTAAATATTCTTCAATGGATGAATGGATAAAGAAACATTGGTACATGCATACCCTGGAATACTACTCAGCAATAAAAAGGAACAAGCTATTGATGCCTGCAACAATGTTCCTCCCACAGGCGTGATCCTGAGTGAAAGGACTGCACACCGTGATTCCATTTACATGACATATGAAAAAGCAAAATTATAAGGATGGAGAGCAGATCAGCAGTGGCCAGGGGTTAGGATAGGGTCAGGGTTTCACCACATCGGGGTAGCATGGTTGGAATTTCTGGGGAGAGAGAACTGTTCCGTATCTTGATTGTAATGGTGTCTGTGTGTTCAAACCCACAGAACTGTGCACCCCAAAGGGAGGAGATGGTTTTACTGTTCATAAATTTTGTTTTTCAAGTTAAGCCTCTTGCTCAGTCTTCTTCCTACCACACTACACCATGTCTCCAAAGAGGACAGGCGTCACTCAGAGCAACTCAGAGCACAGGGTGGGTCCTTCACAACTTCCCCTTGTAGAGTATAATGCACAGCTATTCGATTTTGTCTCCTAGAAGCAATTTTCTGCCTTAATTACCAGTGTATTTCTAATGGAGAAAATCTTTGCCATGTCGGTGTTCTGGGTGGAGGGGTAATTAATTCTGGCCATGAGAATGCTGTTTTCTTGTGTCCTGCACCTCGATCTGCCCAAACTTTTAGGCTCCTGCTTGTTTCTAAGTCTTGTCCCACCCCTTCTTTTCAGTTAGCCTGCTCATGGTTTCAAACAACAGCCTTCAAACAATATGGAGGTTTTATTACCTCACATGACCAGCAGTTGAAAGCTTTAGCGGTTATCAAGGTGGTTAATTTTGTGAACACACGTCCATAATCAGGGCTCTGTCACCCAGGAGAAAGGCGATGGGGGAGATGATTCTGACATTATGCAACCAGCAGTGCCTCCCTTCTCTTCTCCCCTCCCTAATAGCCTTCCGATAAATTACCCTTCGCTGGAGGTAAACTGCATCTGTTCCCGTGGCTTGTAAACAAGGAATCTTAACTGACATGCAGACCTGATGGGACCCTGCGCTACCGCTGGAATATTAACCCCTGGAGGTCAAGGCCACCACTGTATCCCCAGCACTGCCTGGCATGAAGGAGCGATCAGAAATTTGATTGTTAATGACCAGTCAACAAAATGACTAGAATGTAGGCTGCATGAGGGCTCACATTTTTGTTTGTTTTGTTCACTGCTGTATACCTAATACCCAGAAAAGTGCCTAGCCCCTGGGTGGCACTCAGTAAATATTTGTTGAATAAATGAACACATTTTTGGAGCATCTGCAAGTGGCCCTGGCCCTGCACTAAAGTCTGGAAATACAGCTATAAACAAGTCAAACAAATAAGCTCCAACTCCCCAGAGATATTTGGGACACACAGACACAGATAATTAGCCTTAGAAGCTTACTTCTAACAACTATTCTCAAGAACAGAGAACAGGAGTCTGAGAATCCAAGGGCAAACCAGACCACTTTCCTTAGCATTGATCTGCCCTTTCTTATTGCCATCTGCTCCCCTCAGGATGTTCCTCGGGAAAAAAAGAAGAAACCAAATAAAATTAAAGATGTTGCCAGATGCTCCCTTCAGAAGTAACATCTTGGGTGAAAATTCCCTAGGCCCACTGATACATTAACTGGTGCTGGGAGGTTGGGGATATCAGGATGAGGCAGATAGAAAATATGGGTTTGTCTAGAGACAGTCTCAGGGAGGAAGGATTGAGGACCCCAGTCAGAGGTCACAGCATCACGCCTCAGAATATCGGCACAGTGCATTGCCCGTCTGAGATGGCTTACAGGGCACCATCTGCCCTTCCTCACTCTACACCTTGGGGTCCTGAAGGGCAGACCAGTGGTTCTCTTTTCTACACTAGAGATTTCATTCTGTGGCTGGTGATCACCCTGTCTCTGTCCCATCACGTCAACAGTTGTCCCTGGAACATCCCCATCAGAAAGTCCCGAGGGCTGTTCTAAGTCAACAGGTGTGAAATGCAGCTCTTTACTTCTTCCTGTCCACCACCGCCCATCACTACTGTCTGCACCGCCTCAAAACTGGTGGAACACCCAGTGTTCCCAATCCTGGTTTCTGCCATCACTAGTCACTCCACCCCCAAGCCAAAGATTGCAGTCTTCCCAAACCTGTCCTTCGTCCCATCCCCTACGTACGGTGGGTCTCCCAGGGTGACTTCTGAATGCCTCTACAGCCTGCCCTGCCTTTTCATCCTGCAGCCACAGCCCTAGCCTGGCTGTCCCCACCTCTCACCTGAACTACCTCTATGATCCCCCATGTGATCACCATGTCCGGCAGCTCTGTTCTCCCCAGTTATTCCTCACGATTCCGCAGAATCCACCCTGATCTTGTCACTCCCCCGCTCAGAACCCTCTGATGACTGCTCTGCTTTGTTTTCAGGGCATTGAGTGCCCATCCCAATCTGGGGCCACCCTCCCCTTCCAGCTCTGTTGCTCTCCCTCTCTCCCTCTGCCCCACGCCCTCCAGAGCTCCTCCCACGCTGAGTCCTACTAGAGTACAGATCACATTACCTGACAGTGGTTCACATGCCCACTTCCTCCCCCGTCTGTGACTCTTGGTGATCCAGAACCATGACTGGTTCATGCATGTGTCTCCTTCTTCAATACCTTGCTACTCCCACAGCCAAGCAAACCACTCTCAGCCGACTCAGCTGGTCTCACGGTCGCCCTCACACGTGGTACGTATTCCCATCTCCATTCTAACGCCCCTGCTATTGCTCTGCTTCATAGTCCTCTTATCCTTTGTTCCTAATACCCAAACCTTACTCATTTTATAAGCGCCGTTCATCCACGCAGCCTGCCCTGATGGCTTCTGCACTTCCTGGTTTGCTCTATTTTCCTGGAATATGAGTTCTATGTGAGCCCATATTTTGTCCGTCTGGTTTACTGCTCCATCCCCACTGCTTAGAACAAAGCATATTTTGTTGAAGAAAGAGAAAGGGAGGGAGGGAGGAAGGAAGGGAGGGAGGGAAAAGGAAGACAGGCCTCCCAGACTGAGACCCTGCTATGTCCTACTCTTTGTTCTTCCTTAGTGTTTATGCATTGGTCTGGTCTACACTACATAAGAGGTCAGAGAAGGGAGAAATATCACTATTACTCAAAGTGATCAGAGGTAGCTTTCTGGCATATGCAGGGTTTACCATGCATATACCAATTCAGCTAAAATTTATGGGGCACCTACAGTGCAAGACACTATGTCCAGTGGTAACCAAGATGCACACATGGTCCCTGACATGCATGAACCCGGCAATCAAGAATATTTGGGATAAGGGGAGAAGCAGGACAGACACCCAGTCCATGCACAATGGTGGAGCTGTATCGGTTTTTAAGACCTTAAAATAATTCCATTCTTATTTTGAAATAGCTGTGACCATGCACTTCCCCACAGGCTCTTCTGCAACCCCAGCTGCCTTGGGCCATCTTCTGAGAGTCCCACATCTCTCCACAGCCCAACAACTGAAGGGTTGACACTTGGCAGAGCAGGGCCCTGGTGCTATAACTGACTGGCATACTATCTGATTAGCTGGTGCCCCTGCCACAGAGGTTGCTAAATATTTTGAATAACATCTCTGGGTGGAAGGACAGCTAAGACAGCAGGGCAGATTAGTTAAGTGTGGGCTTAGCGCTGTGTGCTGAATGGATGGTCTGCAAGAATCACAAACGGGGGTGATTCAGAATATGTACCTCCCCAGGAATTGCTCTATGGAAGTGACAGCGCAGTCATTGCCAAGAAGGTGAGGAGAAAGTTTAAGAAACTCAGGGCTTCCCACCTTGAGGAAGGGGTCCAAGTCCTGGTGTTGAGGTTCACTGGAAATTCCTTAGTGTGGCCTCAAATCCTTGATAAGCTGGTTGCATCTTCAACGTCCCACACCAGGATTCAGCTTGTTTAAAACCTTGGGTCAGGTCTCTCTGGAATGTGTCTATGCTGGTTACCACTGGGAAGTCTCTTCACTTTCCAGTTCTTGCTCACAGATGGAGAGGAGGTTTTAAAAAAAAAGGCAAAACAAAACATTTGGGAAAAGCCAAATGTTGGGAGCTTTTATTTCATTTTTGTGTCAATGTCAACATCTCAGTTATGATAACATTACAAGAAGTTACCATTGGGGGAAACAGACAAAGTATACAAGTGACCTCTGAATATTTTCTTACAACTGCATGTGAATCTACAATGATCTAAATAACAATTAATATTTTTTTAAAACTTGGACTCAGTAGCTTCCTCTCACACTGAGGACCCAGAAAGTTCCTTGTATATTGAGCTGTAGGCTGGAGAAGGTACGAGGATAAGACAGGCCAGAGGTCCTTCAGCTAAAGAGGCAAAAGGTCTTTGGCAGCTATTGGAGCGACCTCAGCCTAAAGGCTCAGACCTCAGCAGTGAGGTCTCATCTACTAGGACCACTAGCTCCGTGGCACCTCCAGAGTCCATAGGGAATATCAGTTGTTTTGCCTGACAGCAACCCTTCCATCCTGCAAAAGCCAAATGCTTCTCCTGGTGAATTCCCCCTTTCCCACTCCACGTGCTCTGGAGGGGCTGCCAATCACACTGCCCTACCCCAAGGACCAAAGAATGGGCACGTGACACAAGCCTCGCTTATCACAGTCTCCCTCCCCACAGACAGCAATTACTGCCTAGAGGTGGGTCAGTCAGAGGCTATCGTGGATTTCTTTTTCCTCCAATACTAGCTGGAGAAGCAGTCTTTCTTTGGACATTATAGAAATAGATGATATTATACCTAGAGCCGGATAAGGCAATGCCTACTCGCCCTGCACTGCAAGGAGAGAGTCCCTCAGTGGTAGGAGAAATTGAGGCCAACACATGGAAAAAATCTAAGAAGTGAGAGAGCCAGGGAGAGAGACAGAGTGAAAGCCACATCACCTGAGCCTCTAGAGACTGCCCTGTGGCCTCCAGTTATATGAGACAGTTCATCCTTTGTGCTTGAGTCATTTTGAGTTGGGTTTCTATCGTTAACCCACTCCTTAACCCTTCATGAACTGGGCTGTGGATTTGTGACTCTAGGCCCCAGCTTACACCTCTGGGTGGTTGGCTCCAGTGAAAGTCCACCAACTCCTCCCCCAAGACGCTGATACTGAAAGCAGAGATGTGTTTCTAATAGTGACAAACCATTAGTTCCATGGATGATGAATGACACGAGGTGCAAAAGGGCTATACTGGGCCAAGATGCTGTAGCCAACTCTCCTGTACAGGGAGATCCTGAGCTGAGAGCCTTGCAGTCCCTCTGCCAAGGCAGCTGTCTCTTCCAGAAGATTAATATTGTTTACATGAGCTATTAGTCTCGATGCAGGAAAAGAGGAGCCTGGGAGAGGAGAAGCTTCAATGTAAACAACTGCATTTTTATCTCAGGGTGTAGGTTACACATCCAGACACTTAATTCAGGGATGGTTTTCTCAGTACCAACTAGGTGCTGAACAGCATCCTGGACATTGTGGGAATGAGAAGATGAGCAAGACCTTGGTCTTTCTTCCAGGAACTTGGGCTGTTGGGGAAGACAAGCACCGACTAGGAGTGCAGTGAGATTGTAAGCAGGGCTCTGGAATCAGAATGTCTGTGTTCAATATCCCAGCTTAGCTCAACCTATGAGTGGCCAGGAGGCAGATGTAGACATCAGCTGCATTTCTTTAGCAACCTTCCTTCCTTCCTTCCTTCCTTCCTTCCTTCCTTCCTTCCTTCCTTCCTTCCTTTCCCTCTCTCTCTCTCTCTTTCTTTCTTTCTTTCAGATATTGGTTTGTTTGTTTGTTTTGGCCATGCTACTCAGCTTACAGGATCTCAGATCCCCGACCAGATATTGAACCAGGGCCACAGCAGTGAAAGTGCCGAATCCTGACCTTCCTTCCTCCTTCCTTCCTTCCTTCCTTCCTTTCCCTCTCTCTCTCTCTCTTTCTTTCTTTCTTTCAGATATTGGTTTGTTTGTTTGTTTTGGCCATGCTACTCAGCTTACAGGATCTCAGATCCCCGACCAGATATTGAACCAGGGCCACAGCAGTGAAAGTGCCGAATCCTGACCACTGGACCACCAGGGAATCCCTGGTGCTGCTGTATTCTTCTCAGCAGAATGAGGTAACAACAGTGCTTACCTCAGAGATGTAGTAAGGGCCAAATCAGATAATGCATGTAAAATTCTCAGCAGGTAGTATCTGCTTGGTAAATGGTATCTGTATTATCATCATCATCATCCTCAGTCATTATTGCTATCATTATCACCAATACTACAATGAGGACTTTGGTATAATCCATGAAAGAGGTCAAAGTTCTGTGGGAAATAGGAGGAAAGCGCTTAATTGGGGAGCTAGAGAGGTTTTCTGGAAGAGGTGGCACTAGAGTTGGACCTTGAACACTAAGTCGGAGTGGTAGGTAGGATGTTCTCAGAGCTACAAAGCCACCAGGAATCGAGAACTAGAGCCAGGTTCATTCCCGCTGCCCTGATCTCCCAGGCTTTAGTGCAGACAACCCCGCAGAAGCAAGGGAGATGGCCAAGCATCCAAGAACCCAAACTCTGAGTCACATCATTGCACACGATCTTGTCCTTGCTGCTAGATCTACAATGTAGTCCTGGAGGCTAGGAGATTCTAACAAGCACTCATGTCTCTTCCCAGACTCCTGGGGTAGGCAGCTTGCCATATCTTCTCTCTGGGTCAGAACTTCAAGCCCCACGGAGCTGTGCTTCCCAAGCCTGTTGTCCAGGGGTCCTCAATGCCCAGCCTGGGCAAGCTCAGCCAAGCATAGCCCCAGGTGTGGTGCCTGGCACGTAGTAGGTTCTCAGCACATAGATTATGAATAAATGAGTTGTCTGAGCATTTTCTTGTCTCATTTAACCCTGAGCTATGGCCTCCATGAGGGGATGAGATAATGAAGGCTTAGCTGACCTATAAAATGTCTGATTCAATCCTATGTGTGAGCAGCCAGGAGCCCAGAAATGGACATCAGTTCCTCCAGGAATATGCTTTCTCCTCTGGGTTGTTTCCCTTCCTTGGGCCCCAGGAATCTTTACAAAGAGGTCTCACTTGGTCATATGGTTCTAGAAGTACCTAGGAAGTATTTCTTATCAAAGCAAGTCTTAGGTAATTGTTACCTACCATCACACACACACACAAAAACGTAAGAGCACCTAAGGCTAACTATTGTTTCTGCCTGCCCAAACCCATTCTCCCCTTGTTCTGGCAATGGTTACCTAACTGTCCTCTAGAGAAGGGTCCATTCCCCACTCCCCATCCATGTGGCTAACACCCCATGCCCACTTATTCCAAATGTCAGCACTTAACCGAGACTTAGCCAACCATCGTATTCTATCCTCCTGGCCACAGTCATCTGTTCAAGGGTGAGGAGATGATCTCAACTCATCCAATATGGGTAAAAATTGGAAATTTGGGGACTGTTGGCAATAGAAGTTCTCTTTTCACAGATGTGGGCCCATGGTCCACTTTGGTACCACTTTGGTACCTCATGAGGAGAACTTATCTGAGGGTGAAGCCCATGCAGGAGAGTGGAGCTGGGATATGGCCAAGAAGCATTTGAGCAGCTGAAGCCAGCCATGCCTGAAGCCAACGTAATCAGGAAAAGCAATCAATTCTTGTTTTTGCTTTAACCAATTTAAGTTGGGTTTTCTGTCACTTGGGACTGAGAGTCCTGATGGCATGCAGGGGACAGCAGGAACAAATGTCCAAGAAAACCCTGCCTTGGACCCTTGGAGATCAAAGAGTTTTTGTCCCTGGGGAACTTGTTGTCTTTTCTGTTCATTCAACAAATAATGAGCCCCTAAGAAGGGTGCTGAGAAATTTGCTCTCTAAAACCACGTGTGATCGATGCACTGATTGTCAGGGGTAAACAGGCCCGAGTCTCTGGGGAGGTGGGTGGTAAAGGAGACCTAAAGAGGTGGAGAGATTCAATGTTCAGTAGGACATGAGCATGGCGGGGGGCGGGGCTTGGGTTCTGGGTACCAGCTCTGCCATTCACCTACTGCATGAGTTTCTTGGGCAGGCACCTTTAACTCACTGGCTGTCAGTTCTTCTACCTTTAAAATAGGTATGTAATATCTGTCCTACTGAAGACACCTAGTTGTTGTAAAAGCAAATGAAAAAGGTACTTCAAATTGTGAAAAGCAATATATATTTGGATGAGAGAAAATCATTTTATAAATTGATATGAGGCGGCACTTTAGCTTCTGGTCAAGATAAAGTAATGGGGACCAGATTTATCCTCCCACCTTCAACAGCTAAAAGTCCAGACAAAATATATGAAACAATGGTTTTCAGACATTGTACTACAGGTGGTGCAGGATTCCTGTGAAAGGGGAAACAAACAAAATGAGCGTACTGCCTGAATTGAGTTTCCAGGACGTAACTCAGGGAGGGGCATCCAAAGCAGAGCCTGGTGGTCTCTCTGAGTTGAAGAGATATAATTGGAAGTCTGGAGAAACCAAAGGAGCTAGGGTTTTCAGAGCAGAGTATTACAGAGGAGAGATCTGCACAGAGGGGAATCTGGAAATTTTCCCTCTAGTATTCAGCAGAATACAGAACTGCACGTACATGTAGGGAGACTATCCAAGGCTGGAGAAAGAACCACTGCAAATGAACATGAAGAATAATTTCTAGAGCCCAAACAGCGCTGAGAATAGTTCACATTCCTAAAAGCCAGAATAGAGAAATCTCATAATACACAGGGCATCAGGTGGAGTACTCATAAGGACATTGCCTCATTAGTAAGCTTAAATTAGTTATATACTAAAGACTTGTGGAAGTCTAACAAAACTTAAGATAAGTCTTAACAGGGCCAAAATGTTTCCACATAACTTAAATAAGTCTCTGAACAAAGCTCAAAAACATTTAAGGAAATAAAAATAATTCAGCACACAACAAGGTAAAATTCACAATGTCTGACATTCAGTTAAAAATTACCAGACATGCAAAGAATCAGGAAAATACAACAAATAATGAAAAGAAAAATCAACCAACAGAAATAGATCCCAAAATTATATAGATGATATAAATCGTAGACAAGGACACTAAAATATCTAACATAAATATACTCCATATGTTCAAGAAGGTACAAACAAGCGTGAGTATATTCAGGACATACATAGAAAATATTAAAAGACCCAAACTGAGCTTCCAGAGATGAAAAATACAACATTTAAGATGAAAAAAAAAAAAAACAAAACACTGGCAGGAATTAAATTGACGTGAAGGAGGTGAAGGGCAAACTAGTTTGGGTACTTTGCAAAGGTGGAATGAAAGCAAACTGTTTGGGTATGAAAGGTGGAATTGTAAATTCAGAGCAGCTGCCAGAACATACTGGGTTTTTGTGAAAATTATATAAAGACACCTCAGCTTGGAGGACTAATATTAAAAGAATTATTTTAAAAGGCGCTCCTTTGTTAGGGCTGACACAGCTCTGAGCTAGGGCTATGCAGGGTGGTGGTAAGCAGAACATCAGCTACATTTTAGTTCCATGTGCCCATCAGCCAGACATTTTGTTTCAGATCATGATCTGTACACTCACCCCACACACAGGGGCTCAGTCTAAATCAAGGCAAATAAAAGAGAAAGAATATCACAGCATCATGGACCAGTGCTTTCTTAAAGACCCACGGACTGAACCACAGTTCCAGCTCTGCCTGAGAGCTCTCTAACTTGCTTTCTAAGAATCAGCAGAAAATCCACCAGCTAACTGCTCCTTCCTCCTTCTCTCCCACTTTTCCTCCATCACAATCTCTGTTCCCCTCTGCCCTCACTTTTTTTTTTCTTTTTGCTAAAGGTAATTATTTTTTAATTTTATATTGGAGTATAGTTGATTTACAATGTTGTGTTAGCTTCAGGTATACCGCAAAGTGATTCAGTTATACATATACATATATCTATTCTTTTTCAGTTTCTTTTCCCATATAGGTTATTACAGAACATTAAGTAGAGTTTCCTGTACTATACAGGGAATTCTACTTAATACTTGTTGTCCTTGTTGATTATGTATTTTATATATAGTAGTCTGTATGTGTTAATCCCAAACTCCTAATTTATCCCTTCCCCCCATCTTTCCCCTTTGGTAACCAGAAGTTGGTTTTCTAAGTCTGTGAGTCTGTTTCTGTTTTGTAAATAAGTTATTTTGTATCATTTTTTTATATTCCACATATAAGTGATATCATATGATATTTGTCTTTGTCTGACTTACTTCACTTAGTATGATAATCTCTAGGTCCATTCATGTTGCTGCAAATGGCATTATTTCATTCTTTTTTATGGCTGAGTAATATTCCATTGTTTGTATACCACATCTTTATCCATTCACCTGTTGATGGACATTTAGGTTGCTTCCATGTCTTGGCTATTGTGAATAGTGCTGCTATGGACATAAGGGTGCATGTATCTTTTCTAATTATGGTTTCCTCTGGATATATGCCCAGGAGTGGGATTATTAGATCATATGGTAGCTCTATTTTTAGTTTTTTAGGGAACCTCCATACTGCACCAATTTACAACACATTCCCACCAACAGTGTAGGAGGATTCCCATTTCTCCACACCTTCTCCAGCATTTATTGTTGGTAGACTTTTTTTTTTTTTTGCAGTACGCAGGCCTCCCACTGTTGTGGCCTCTCCCGTTGCGGAGCACAGGCTCCAGACGCACAGGCTCAGCAGCCATGGCTCACGGGCCCAGCCGCTCCACGGCATGTGGGATCCTCCTGGACCGGGGCACAAACCCGTGTCCCCTGCATCGGCAGGAGGACTGTCAACCACTGCGCCACCAGGGAAGCCCTGTTGGTAGACTTTTTGATGATGGCCATTGTGACTGGTGTGAGGTGATACCTCATTGTAGTATTTTTTTTTTTTTAATTTTATTAAGTGTTCGGCTGCGCTGGGTCTTCGTTGCTGCATGTGGGCTTTCTCTAGTTGAGGCGAGCAGAGGCTACTCTTCATTGCAGTGCACGGGCTTCTCATTGTGGTGGCTTCTCTTGTGGAGCACAGGCTCTAGACACGCGGGCTTCAGTAGCTGTGGCTCGCGGGCTCTAGAGCGCAGGCTCAGTAGTTGTGGTTTACGGGCTTGGTTGCTCCGCGGCATGTGGGATCTTCCCGGGCCAGGGATCAAACCCATGTCCCCTGCATTGGCAGGTGGATTCTTAACCACTGTGCCACCAGAGAAGTCCCCTGTTTGTAGTTTTGTTGCCCCTCACTCTTCTATCATCTAGGAGTTGATTTCGCACTGGCCAAAGGCAGTTGTATGCACCAGCCCCCTGACATACAGAAGGGATGACTGAAGGGGCTACTCAGCACCGTGGCTAACCGGGGGACAGGACCCCACAGAGGCCACTACCAAGATTTAAATACTGAAGCAACATATCCAGGAAAAGTCTTGATGTAAATCCCAACCGAACAAGAGTCAATGGTTAAAAAAGATGTAAGTAGAAAAACCTTTGACCTGCCACTGGGCCCCTGAACGTCAGCACCAAGAGGTTGCACAGAACCTACACAGAGAATCTACTCACTTCATATTTGCCAAGAAGATACCCTTGTTCTTATTCTATTCAGCCTGGTAACGCCAGGGAATATTCAGAACCCCAGAGACAGAAACAATAAAAAGACGGTTACTTCTCTCTGAAATAACAATTTGTATTTTCATATATTTGATACACAGTCTAATACTCAAATCAATAGGCCAATGGAGATTCACCCAGAGCAAGTTTAATAAGAAAAATAGTTTTTAAAAAAAAGGTTTGGCAAGCTAGAGCTATATTACCTGCAGGTGTGTTAGATTGTGCGTGTGGGGTTAAGTTGGCTCTTTCCTTTTTCCCTAGTGTAATGCAACAGAGAAGCTAAACATCTGAGTTGATTATAATCACACAGAAATGGGAGCTTCTGTCTGTTTTCTGCTCCCTGCTTCTCTCCTACCCTTGCCCCCAATCAATACAACAAGTTTTACCTTGGCTGATGAAAACTCAACTTTCTGGCTGTTTCTGTAATTTAGGGTTCCTCATGTCTGGTCTGGGTTTGCAGGCAGGCAAATCAGCTTCCAAATTCCATGTGTGAATTTTGGAAACCCAAAGCAAAGACCTATTCCAGAAGGAGGGTAGGAAACTGGTAAAAACAAGGTCCATAAAATAGAATCTTGACAGGGCTGAGAAGGCCCAGAGAGGTTGGGCAGCAGGTGGCGGCTTGCTCTTATAACCCCTTTCTTTTTCCCATGGCTGTGTCTTTTCCTTGATGGTGCTATGATTCTCCTGATGTCAAGGTCAAGCTCAGTTCACCAAGGCAACAGCTCCTGTATCCTTTAGGAATAAGAAATGTGGTCATGAAGCCTCCATATCAGTGCTTTGATCAGAGAAATTACTTTCTAGGCTCTATCTATTCAACAAATATTCACCGAGTACCTACTGTGTACCAAGCACTGTTCTAGGCCCTGAGGATACAGCAGTCAATGATGTAGACTAGCTCATAGAGCTTATATTCTGGTTTAAGAAAACAGAAAATAAACATATATGCAAACAAGTAAATAAGACAGTATCAGATAGTGAAAGTGCTATAAAGAAAATCTTAAAAGGGCTACTGTAGACTGGAATAGCATTTCTGAAAAAAAACAAAGGAAGAGGAGGTGTCATTTGAACTGATACTCTGAATGAAAAGAAGGAGCCAGCCATGCCACGTGAAGAACTGGGAGAAAGCCATTCAGGCAGAGGAAAGTGCAAGTGCAAAGGCCCTGGAACAAGCTTAGCTGAAAGAATAAAGAAGTATTTCTGTATGGCCAGAGTGTAGTGAGCCAAGGGAGAGTTGGAAAAGAAAAATTAGTCAAGATAAAGATCATATAAGAACTGGTGGACTTCTATAATGTGAAGTTGAAGATGTAATTGGAAAAATTTCTCTGATTTATATTTTAGGAAAATCTTTCCGGCCGCTGCATGGAATGGATTGTTGGGGGGTGAGGTGGCATGGAAGAGTGGAAGCAGAGAAAACAATTAGAGGCTACTGCTGTAGTCTAGGCAGAGTATGATGGACATTTGAACAAGGATGGAAGCAGAGGGAGAATGAGAAGAGGATGGAATCGGGGTACATTTTGGAGATATGCATTACATAATGGAGAAATAGAGAGGGAGGATTCAAAGATGACCCTTAGGTTTTGCCTTGAGCTGTCTACCCACTCCTGAGATGAGGAAGACACGAGAGAAATCAAGTCTTGTCTTAGATGTCTGATGTTTGAGATCCTTACTTGACCTCCAAATGGAGCTGTCAGAAAGACATTTGGATATAGCAGGCAAGAACTCAATTACAGAGGTCTAAATTCTCTGGACCAGCCTTCCACCCATCTAACTCTGAATTTTGCTCTTTCGGATGGCCCACTGTTCAATTAGCTATCATTCATTGAGTATCTCCTGTGCTCGGGGACCTGAGCTCAGTGTGACTGAGTTACAGTGGAATAAATACGACTTGAGGCAGGACCCTGTCATCAAGGACAGGACCCTCAGCCCTGGATTCTCGGTATATCATCGGACAATCTAGAGTTTGTTTCCTGCTG
>NW_006786802.1:6540652-6560475 GCF_000442215.2 Lipotes vexillifer
TGCTGAAAGGCCACCTCTGTGAACATCAGTGTTCTACTTATTTATTCCAGGAATTTCCCAGCCTGGTATCCCAGAAGCTCATTTAGGAGGGAACCTTAAAGAGTTATTACTCACATTTCCTCCAAGTGTTTGCTTAGATCAGACTTGAGTACCCCCAGCGAGGTAGCACTCACTATCTGTACTCTGTGAAGAGTCTCTGCTAGGTCTTTGGAATTGGGCTTCTTGAGGGCAACAGAAGTCATGGGGTCAAATTGCCAAATTTTGCAGCTAAATCTTGGGACTCTAAGCAGCCACAGGGCTGCTGTGAAGGGTCTGCGGGTGGGTTCCAGACTTCCCCCAGGGACTTAAATGTAGTATCCCTTCTTATCTCTGGTGAGACCACACTTAGAAACTGTTGGGTTATGGCCCCAGCTGCAGTGTTTCTGGAAGAAGACAAGGGCAGAATGCATAATTGTGTATTGGAGATAATTTTGCTCACATTCCCAGGTGTCTGCAGAGATGGGTCTTGGTTAAGATTTATTAGCCTCCCGAGACTGTCAGAGCCACACACACAATACCCACAAGCTTTATATACGGACTTTCTTCCCTGGCCAGAAAGAAAACAGTAAAACCCTCACTCCTCCCAAGTGGAGAGCAGGAACGTCAATCCTTGGCACCTCCATCTTTGGCACCCAGGAGGTCTGCCTGGGCCTTTCTCCATCTGCCCAGAGATGTTAGCTGTTCCCTCCACCACTCATCCTCCATTCCCACCTGCTGTCACGTCTCAGGTCTCCTGAGTCACTGAGACTTTAATTTGGACTAATCTCTACTCCTGACTCAGGTAGGTGTGGTGGTGATAAATCAAAACGAGGACACAGCTGTCAGTAATAAAACAGGAGAGACTTGTCAGTCTAATCAACTTTATTAGCCACGAGTCACAGGAAAGTCTCCGGTAGCTTTTCCTCCCCTTTTCCTGATGCCTCCCTTTTGTCTCCATGAAGTTGCCAACAAAGCAAATACAACCGAGTTGGAGCTGAATTGGTGATGGGGAGGTGGGGGTGGGAGGCTCCATGGGGCACCCCGTGGACGGCCACAAGAACTGCTGTCATCAGGGCGGACAAAGATAGAGGCAGCAGCCCAGCTTTTATAGGTGGGATTCCGAGGGTCTTCTCCCCCTGTGGATGGTGAAAATGTACAGTTTAGAGACCCAGTTTATGCTCTCTAGAATCCTGCAGCTAGGCAGGATGGAAAGACCCCACCTAAGCCAACTTTTTGCTTTGGGGCAGGAAAAGGTCTTAAGCTCTCCCCAGACCAGAGGGTGAGTGCATGTGAGAAAGAAAAGTGACCTTGATACCTGGTGATTTTGAAGCTCTTGTCCTAGACTTTGCTGAGGCCATGCTTCTTGCACTGGGGTCTCAGACCTGTGTCCTCAGGATGTAGTTTTCATTTCTGCTTTAGTAGCTTGAGTAGGTTCTGTTTCGTGCAACCACAGCAGCCTTGATTAAGAGAGTATATGAAAGCACAGTGTTTTGCAACATGCACAGACTGAACAGGTCTCCAATCTGGGTTTTCTCTGGGCCTCAGAGCTGTACATCCAGCTGCCTCGTGGGCTCAAGACATGGGGTCCTACCAGTCCGTCAACTCAACAGCAATCCTATTGTAAACATTCAAGCTTTGGAGGTAGAGAGAAAGCCCCCTGAACCACATTTTCATTCCCAATCCTTTCCTTGGAGGTCAATACCATTGTCAATTGACTTGTATGCTGCCAGACATTTTTAAATGCACTTACACATGCACACAGATATATAGATACAGATATATAGATATACATTTTTTTCTACAAAGACAAATATATTCTACATATCATTAGGCAACTCACATTTTTCCTGCTCAATATGTCTTGGCCATCTTTCCACATCAGAATATTTACCTTGGTCTTTTTAACTGCTGTGTAGTATTCCACAGACTGGCTACACCATGATTAATTTAGCTATTTGTTACTACAGAACATTTAGGCTGTACCCCCTTTTAATTTTTTCAATTACAGACAGTACTGCAGGAAAATTCCTTGTAAATTCTCTTTGAGACACATGCAAGGGCTCCTCTGGGACAGGCACTGAGGTCTGGACCAGCTCCCAGGGAATGGAGCCCTTTCTATCTCCCTGCTCATCACGCAGGCCAAGAAACCCATGAGTCTTCCTTCTGTCTTCCAGCCAATCACCAGCGCTGGCCTGGGTCTGTGACTTGCCTTCCAAATTTGCCTCTAGCTGTCAGCCTCACTGGCCCCTCTCCCCTTCAGATCCACTCCCCCGCTGCCTAGACCACCACCAGCACCTCGTCACTGCCTGCTCCCCAAGCCTGGGTGTGGCCCCTTCTGATCCACCTCCACCCTCTGCCGGAGAGACCCACAGAGAATGGAAAGGGTGGTGATGGGTGGTCTGCTGCCTGCCCACAGGCGCCCCAGTGTCCCAAAGGAAAGTCCAAACACCCCAGAGTGGCATGCATAGCCTTCTGTGGCCCGAGCTCCCCCATCCAGGGCATTTCTCTGTCACTTCTACCTTAACTCTCTAGAAACAGGGACTGGCTGTAGTTCTCCACCCACCTCTACTCCACTATTTCTTGACTCTCACTTTTGTGCATGTTGTGCCTTCTGCTTGGAACACCTTCATCCTTTTCACCTTCCTGACATTAACCCCTATTCATCCTTTAAGACCCAGCTCAGGCGCCCCTCCTATGTTCTCTGGAAGCACACTCTGCCCCCTCTAGCCCTCCTCTGCTCACCTGTACTGTAATTATTTATGTACTTATGTATCTATTCTCCCACCAGGCTCAGCACTGTGAGGGCAGACGCTTGGTTTCAGCCACCCCATGCCTGCCGAGCACAGGGACAGCTCTTTCCCACTTTTAATCCATGTCCTTTTGAGGTATCTTGCCCCACTTTCCATCTCCAAGTGGTTGCTGTGGGGCCCAGGCTTAAGTCAGTCAGTAGGAAGGGGCATCAGGCCCAGGACGTTTTGTTCAACTTATTGAGGAAGAAAGGCTCTCTTGTCAACTGGACTTGGCATTGAAAGGATATAAAGCTGGTGAAGCTGCAGCCATCTTGCACCTTTAGGAGTTCACCCATGTGAGAATGGAAGCCAAGAAAAGGAAACCTGACAGCATCACTTGAACTCCTAGATCCAGTCATCATGAGCTGTTAAGAGAGACACCTTGGAAACAGGTCTCCCAGCATCAGTCAAGTCTTCAGAAGATTGCAACCTCAGGAGAGACCCCAAGCCAGCACCCCCAAATAAACCCCTCCCAAATGCCAGACCCACAGAAACTTTGGGAGATCATAAATAATTATTGCTGTTGAAAGTCACTAAGTTTGCAAGTAAGTTGTTTCACAGCAATAGATAACTAATTCACCTCCCAAATCTGCTGCCCCAACATGGAACCCCAAACCCCAAAAGCTCCTTAACCTTTAAACAGTACCAGCATTCATCCAGATTTTCAGGCTACAAAAGACAGTCATCCTGAATCCTCTAATTTCCTCACAACTCACATCCAAGTATTAATCCTGTTGGCTTTGCTCCAATCTATATCCGGAATCCCACCATTTCTCTCCATTTCCACCTCTATAAACCCGGACCAGTCACCATAATCTCTCAGCTTGACTGACACAATGGTCTCCTGATTAAGCCCATATAAAAGATTCTTCCTGGGCAGAAAGCCTAAACAGACATTTCTCCAAGGAAGACATACAGATGGCCAACAGTCACATGAAAAGATGCTCAACTTCTTTAATTACCAATTGTAGTTTTGAATGCAAATCAAAACTGCAATGAGGTATCACCTCACACTGGTCAGAATCGCCATCATCAAAAAGTCTACAAATAATTAATGCTGGAAAGGATGTGGAGAAAAAGGATCACTTCTACACTGTTGGTGGGAATATAAATTGGTACAGCCACTGAGGAGAACAGTATGGAGATTCCTTAAAAAACTAAAAATAGAACTACCATATGATCCAGCAATTCTACTCCTGGGCATATACTCAAAGATGGAAATTTCCCATCATCCAGGCAGGGTGACTGTGGCTTAGACAGGGCTAGTGACACAGCCCTGAATGTGACACAGCCAGTCTGTGTCAGGAGGGAGGGGAATTTGAGTTCCACTCTGCCAGACCTGAGAAGCTGTGAGTTGGAGGAAGGGCACGAAGAAAGGGCTGACAGAGTCTGACTGTTAAGGGAAGTGGAATCACCATGAAGACGTTGAAGCTCCTGGGTCCTCGCACACACCAGCCTCTTCCGAGGCCCTGGGAGAGGCACTACCAATGGTTTCCTTGCTCAGATATTTTTGTAAGACTTGAAAAAGTAGATATTGGAAAGACACCAGTTACTATTACTGCTTCCTTCCCCTGCAACATGCTCTTAACAGGCAGGGTTGGCGAGCTGCAGGCATTTGGGGATCTGGCTAAGGAGAGTTTGGAGCTACATTTAGCATGAGTATATGGGTAGATGTATATTATTTCCCATTAATTTCATTTAACGTTAAGCTATGGTCAGCTGTTCTGGTGTGGGAACGGTGTCCAAGGATACCCTTCCTCTGTCTCTTATTGACTCACCTTGCATCACAATGTGAAAATATGAGGCCAGGGGTCATATCACGAGAAGAATGTGTCCAATGTGCTCAATGCCAGAAGAAAGTGAGGCAAAGGGCAGAGCTAGAAGCCAGCCTATGGGACATGGTTCTAAACCTCAGACACGGAACATGGAACACAAAGGCGTTGGTCCTTACCAAATGGACCTTTCCATTCTTCTGATCCTCTCTCTAGAAAAACCATGTTACCTAATCGTCATATAAAGAGGCAACCAAAGTATGATGAAGATAAAAAATGTAGCGAATAAAAACATATTTTAGAGCTATGCCAGCTGTTAATTCAAGTACGGTTATTTTTGTCATTTCTCTGTTATTTGTAGGGCTTGTCAGTGTTTCAAGTTTTCTTATTCATTTTATTTTTTTCACTGTAAATCAATATTCACTTTCCTATGTAAATTTGTGTTCCTTTTTTCTTTTTTAAATTTTTTTAACATCTTTATTGGAGTATAATTGCTTTGCAATGGTGTGTTAGTTTCTGCTGTATAACAAAGTGAATCAGCTATACCTATGCATACATCCCCATATCTCCTCCCTCTTGCGTCTCCCTCCTTCCCACCCTCCCTATCCCACCCCTCTAGGTGGTCACAAAGCACGGAGCTGATCTCCCTGTGCTATGCGGCTGCTTCCCACTAGCTATTGGTTTTACATTTGGTAGTGTATATATGTCCAGACCTACTAGAGAATGGACTTGAGGATATGGGGAGGGGCAAGGGTAGGCTGTGACAAAGTGAGAGAGTGGCATGTGTTCCTTTTTTCTTAAAGAGGATCCCGAAGTGTACCAGCTTCCCCAGAGTTCATCCTCACACCTGATTATCAGCTTCCACGAGGACTTTGATGAGGACGTAGTAGGGGGCAGCTGGAGCTTGTGAGAGATTCAGGGTGGGGTCCTGGGCCCAGAGGTCTGTTCCGGCCAAAGCCAGTCCCGGTTTGCACGGACTAGAACAGCTGTCTTCCCTCCTTCAGCACTGAAATCCTCATCCCTGCAGCCCTCATTTTGAGCTGAAGCCAACTGATTTCCTGTGTTTTCTCTGTTTATCAGCTCTCCATTATCACGATGGCCCGAGCCACCCACTCAATAAAACAAAGCAAACAAACTCCCACAAACCCACAAACAGCTCTGAGCTTACAGGCCAGATTTTATTTCCTAATTAACAAGTCATCCTCAGCCAATCGGCTGATTTGCTTGTTTTCCCTTTTGGATTTGTGGGCAAACGAATCACCCCTGGGCCGCAGGCGGTAGCTCCTGGGTTGGGAGGAGGGAGGATTTGGGGGGGCTCATCCCCTGCTCTTGGCTGTGCCTTCCTGCCTCTTCCGGGTCCCTCTTCTGTCTGTCTGCAGAGTTAACAGGCTTGCAGGGCTGCCTGTTTTCGGGCTGCCAAGGCCAAGGCGACTGGACTAGGCCCCCGGGAGACCCCTCTCCCCTTCAGCTTCACAGCTCCGTCCTTTCCCCTTGCTCCACTTTTCAGTACTGAGTTTCTAAAAGGGGACATGGCCCCACCCCAAGCTCTATTTTTATTTATTTTTATTTATTTATATTTGCGGTACGCGGGCCTCTCACCATTGTGGCCTCTCCCGTTGCGGAGCACAGGCTCCGGACGCGCAGGCTCAGTGGCCATGGCTCACAGGCCCAGCCGCTCCGCGGCACGTGGGATCTTCCCGGACCCGGGCACAAACCCGTGTCCCCTGCCTTGGCAGGAGGACTCCCAACCACTGCACCACCAGGGAAGCCCCCAAGCTCTATTAATGCAGAGAATATGCAGGCAATCTCTTCACGATAATTAGATCACGGACAGTGGCTGCCCTTTCCAGAGCCTCTTTCATCCGGCTGGGTACGGAAGCTCCGGGACACCTGGGTGAGAAGGAGAGGCATCCCACCTTCCCAGAGGGCGCGTGGGTCCTCCCAAGTGCTTCACTTGCCTCCCTCCCCATCACAGCTCCCTGCTTGTCACCAGCTCTGTATCCTTGGGCAAGTTGCTCCCAATCCCTGGGCCTTTGTCTCCTCACCTGTGAAAGGAAGAGGTAGGGGAAGTTTGAGGTCCCATAGGGCTAGTTCTCACACCAAACCTGGCCAGCAGATGATTTTTGAGGACTCCATACAATGCTTTGTCTTCTTTTTGTATTTGGATTAGTTGCCAACACTTTAAGAATATGCAGTCATCATTTTTTTTTTTTTTTTTTTTGGGTTCGTCACCTTTTTTTTTTTTTTTTTTTTGCGGTACGAGGGCCCCTCACCGCTGCGGCCTCTCCCTCCGCGGAGCACAGGCTCCGGACACGCAGGCCCAGCGGCCACGGCTCACGGGCCCAGCCGCTCCGCGGCACGTGGGATCCTCCCGGACCGGGTCACGAACCCGCGTCCCCCGCATCGGCAGGCGGACCCCCAACCACTGCGCCACCAGGGAAGCCCCATCATTTTTTTAATGTAGATTTCAGGCTGCTTTGAAAATACTTAGAATATCTGGCTTCATAGAACCCACATTCCCTCATGGCAACAATTAAGAAGAGAAGTTGCCCCTGAGAGATGAGGCATGTTCCCTCCAGTTCACCACAGTCCCCACCACTCTCTATCATCTACCCAACACACTTTACTCATAAAAGTTAGTTGTGTGGCCCTGGAAGGCATGTAAGTTTGTGAATACAGTCCTTTTTTCATCTACTATTCTGTACTTTTAATTCTTCATTCCTCTGCCCCTCTCTCATGTTCCTGTGCCTGGGCTAGGAACTGAGGAAGGCATACAGACTAAAAGGTGGCCTCCACCCTGGAGACCCTAGAGCTTAGTGCCAGGGACACAGGGACTGGCTAGATAAGAATCCACACCGATGGAGGAAGCCTTTCTCCCCAGTGTGGGGAAACACAAGATCAGTTTAAACTCTCTCTCTCTGCTTGTCCTTGTATAACAATACAACTAACATTTATGTGGCCCATGAGAATTTTCAGGACACTTCCCTATCTATTTGATCTTGGAGTCAGTACTACAACCTAGAGAGGTAGATATTATTTCTAGATGCTGACAGATACTGCTATGGTCTGAATGTTTGTGTGCCTCCCAAATTTATATGTTGAAAATTTAAGGCCTGGGGTGATGGTATTAGGAGGAGCCTCTGCGAGGTGATCAGGTCATGAGGGCAAGCCCTCTTGAATGGGATTAAGGCTCCTATAAAAGCGGCCCCAGAGAGCTAGCTCATCTCTTCCACCACATGGGGATACAATAATCCAGAAGAGAGCCCTCACCGGAACTTCATCATGCCAGCACTCTGACCTCAGACTCCCAGCCTCCAGAACTGTGAGAAATAAATGTCCATTGTCAATAAGCCACCCAGTCTCTGGTATTTTGTTATAGCAAACAGACTAAGACAGAAGTCAAGTGACTTGCTGTCGTTCTCCATGGGTTGTGTGCTTAATATTCAGCACAAACACCCCAGACATAATTTTAAAACTGGGCACCTGCCATTCTGAATGCTTGCAGTGCTGTGCCCATCACTCATTTTGTCCTGGTAACTGGTCTCTGTGCTCCAGGAAACAGCCCTTGTCCACAGCCTCAGGAGACACTAGAGAAGTATCTCAGTCAAAGGCAGAACAGAGAGCTAGGTCTCTGCACGGCACCTGCCTCTTAACTCCCTACGTTCTCCCAGGTCTGCTTGTATCACCGACCAGCATTGCAAAGGGCAGCAGCCAAGTCCTGGTTTCCAACTTCCTGTGGCCCAGCAAGCATCCCACTTGGCCAGTCCTCCATGATCACGTGTATGTGGAGGGACAGTTACATAGCATTCCCACTATGGACTGACCAGAGAATAAGGATCCAGGGTCATTGTGAATGACAGTCTTCCAGTTCTAGAGAAATGATCAAACTGATCCTAACAAACTATAGGAGATGTGGGGTCAGGTCTATAAATGTTCCTCTCCCTCAGAGGACAAAATTCTGAGTTCTCTTTCTAGGCTCCATGCCAAGGGTCTGAAGCCTGCTTGACCCTCAGTGACTGCCACAAAGTGGGTGAGGGGGTGGGAGATGACCCCCTGACAGACTTCCAAGGACACTGTGTGCTGGACCACATCTTCACAGGCATGGACGACTTTCCTCTTGTTACAAGCTTCTCCCTGGTTGAAAGTCATAAATCTCCTGTGATTGAAGTGACAGTCTGCTGGGATCATTTCCTTTGGCTTTGGCACAGAGAGGAAATATGAATCCAGTGGAATCTGGAGTGGGAGGAATCCATCAGACCTGAAGCCTAGGGTTTTTCTAGCTGGGCAGGACATGGAAGATAGACCCTGTTAGGGACCTGAGGTTCCTCAGCTAGTGGATGGAATGGTTATAATACAGAGCCAGGCCCTGGACTCCAAATCGGGTATCATTTTTCTCCATCACTCTCTCATTCTTCACTTCTATCTGCATGTTCTCCTACCTCCACTTAGATTCCTGAAAGCCCATGATTTAGCATGTTCCCATCACCCAATTGAGCTGCCTCTGTCAGGGCCCCAGACACCAGACCTTTTCTCTCCCATCCTCTTATCCAAACTCATCGGACCCATCGAAGGGACACATGCTGACTCACTCCCTGGTGTTAATGCCTAAAGTTTACCAGGAATCGTCCACTCATACAGAGAGTCACTTTGTCCCAAATCCTTTCTCACCCTTCCCATATCATATGGGCCTAGAACTGGCCCGACTTGGACACCAGTCAAAGAGATGGACTGAGATAAGGTAAGGAAGGGAGGTTTCACTGAGCCTGGGACCGGAGGGGACCATGGAGGATGCTCAAGTCAAAGAGGGCACGAAGCCCAAGCTCCTACCCAGTGCATGACATTCTTGTTGGATGAGTGAACTAATGAATGAATGAATCGAGACCTGGGGTAAAAACTCAGGAGGATTGCTGGTAAGTGCCAAATCCAGCGAATAGAAGAATAGAGCAGGGAGGATAGAACAAAGACAGGTATAGAACTTCAGGATCCGTGGTGCGGAGATACTGTGGATGCCCAGTGCCCATGTCCCTTTCCTCTGGTGACCAACCTTGATTTTCCCTCTGCCTCACTGCATGCCGTCTGAGAGATCCTGGCAATGCCAGGCACATCACCCACACCCAGCAACTTAGTCCTCCCTCTTGAGCCCCTGAACATTGAGCAAGACTGACACAAGGACAGAGAATGCTGGTTGCTGATTCATCCCACCAGAGGTGCCTTGAACAGACACCTTGTCCACCAGAACTGTCCTAGTTCTGTCTCCTCCAAGCTCTGTGGTCAAGCTTTCCCTATGAGTAACCCCATATCGTTGTAATACATTTCTTAGTTTTAATTTAGATCAGCCAGAATGATTTCTGTCACTGGCAACCAGAAAATCCTAAATAATACAAGATCAAAGGTCAAGAAGTTTGGAGGTGGCAGGGTCTTGGGCAGTTTTCTAGATATCCCCTTTGGAAACTGTGGCTTGCCGTGTAGTCATTGGTGACCTAATGTGCAGGAGAATCTGCCTGGTTTTTGAGACCCAGAGAAATGACAACAGTATGTCCTTCCCCAGGTGTTGCTCCTATATGCTGAGTCAGTAGGGTGGGGGCAATCATGGAGAGCTCTGTCCTGGACATGTGTGTCTCCAGTCTCAAAGCATCAAGCCCACCTTGGACCCTCTGGGCTTTGACTCTCTTAAAAGGGGGGCCTGGGATACTCAGAGGGCAGCACTGATGGAACAAAATGCCTTCAGCACATTGAGCACAATTAGAGACTTTCCCCTCTGCTTCCACCAAAGACTGACAGTCCAGCCAAGAGGACATAAGGTTGGTATAAAAATCTCCTTGACAGGTTTCTCCAGGAAACTCTCTCTCTGACTCTTTATCAAGTAAAATCTTCCCACACCTTTGTCAGGCAGAGTTTTTAAAGAGCATTGCTGCTTCACTGTCCCACTCTGAGAAGCTCTGAAGTCTCATTTGAGAGAATGAGAGACACCAAGACAGACAGATGGAGAAAGAGGGAGGGAGGGGGGAGGGTGAGAGAGAGAATGGGGAGGGGCAGGTGGTGGGGGAGAGAGTGAGATTCTGAGAGGCACTTCAGGGCTCCTCTGATGAGGGGTTGGACAGGAAGGGCTCTGGAGAAGTGATTTAGTTGGCAGGTGGTGGGAGAGAGTGAGATTCTGAGAGGCACTTCAGGGCTCCTCTGATGAGGGGTTGGACAGGAAGGGCTCTGGAGAAGTGATTTAGTTGGACAGGGAAGAGTGGCCAGTTCCCTAATGAGCTGATGTTGTTAGCGGAGTCTTAGCATCACCAGGTGCATTCATTCGGTTTTTTGGCTCCTGGGGCCAGAGTCGTGTTCCAGTCCCTCACAAAGCTCACATCACATTCACGTTAGGATGCAGAGCAGAGTAGGTAATGCTGGACAGCCCCACTCCAGGACTCAAGACAGACAGGGGCTGGTAGGGGGCAACTGTGGCACCTGGACCTCCTGTTCCTGCTCCCCCCCCTCACCCGACCCATCCTTTAGTCCCTCGTCCCAAGTGATTCTCTCCATTGTGGGGATTCATCCACACTCATCTCTGCTGCCACCATTTCCATCACCACCAACTCTGTCTTCCCTTTGTCTCTGTTCCCCCCTGATTTCCATTCCTTTCTCTCTGTGGCTCTTTCTCAGACCTCACCTCCTTCTACCAAACTCTCAGTCTCTAGAGTCAAGTTCCAAGTCCTCAAAAGGGAGGATATGACAGATCTAGTCAATTGTCATGCAGTATAGGAAGCCCTGGCAGGCAGAGCTTGCACACCAGACTTTTCTCTGGTTTCCTGGACTGTCTAGGTATTGGCTGCCCTTGCTGATCCAACCTGCTATGGCCAGAGTGGCAGGGTCACGTGGAGTCAAGCAGGTCAGCTCACTGGAGATAACCCACAGAAGGAGGTGAGGTGGGGCTGTGTACCTGGAGGACAGTGGGTCCTGCTTGTCTGCTGTTTTAGCAGAGAGTTCTGAATGTTTCATGCAGTAGGCACCTCTCATTCATACCAGGAATGAGAGGACCATGGTTTTGGAGCAGCAAACAGTGATCATTTAACAAAGAAGACTGAACACAGAGCTGCTCGTCTGAGATCTCAGAAACTTTAAAAGCCCAAGAGGACCTGTCAGGCAAAACCCCTCCCATGCATCAGTGGAGTGTTTGGACACTGCACGTCAGATGAGAGAGGGAGCCCAGGCTGGAGCTTCTTTCTAAGCAGGCAGATGATGAGAAGAGGCCACGGATCTTTGGACTCTAGGTTCTTGTCTCTGTGAAGGGATAATTATAGCACTGACAACATGGGGTTGCAGGAAGGGTTGGTAAGATCACACACGGATGGTCTGCTCAAGGGTGTGGTCCACAGCAAAGGCTTCATATGGTTAGACTTTTAAAAGTGGTTTTGGGCTTCCCTGGTGGCGCAGTGGTTGAGAGACCGTCTGCCGATGCAGGGGACGTGGGTTCGTGCCCCGGTCCAGGAGGATCCCACGTGCCGCGGAGCGGCTGGGCCCCTGAGCCATGGCCGCTGAGCCTGTGCGTCTGGAGCCTGTTGCTCCGCAAAGGGAGAGGCCACAGCAGTGAGAGGCCCACGTACCACAAAATAAATAAATAAAAGTGGTTTTTACCCACAATAAAATGATTTTTATTTAAGATTTAAGATATTTAATAAGATGGTGATTGCAGCCACTGTGGAAAACAGTATGAAGTTTCCTCAAAAAAATAAGAATAAAGCTACTACATGATCTGTCTATTACACTCTGAGTATTTAGCAGAAGAACACAAAAACACTAATTCAAATAGATGTATGCACCCCTATGTTCATTGCAACATTATGTTCAGTAGCCAAGATATGCGAACAGCCTGTGGTGCCCGTTGATGGGTGAATGGATAAAGATGTGGTATATATACACAATAGAGCACCATTCAGCCATAAAAATGAATGGAATCCTGCCATTGCGACAACATGGATGGACCTTGAAGGTATTATGCTAAGCAAAATAAGTCAGACAGATAAAGACAAATACCATATGATCTCACATATATATGGAATCTAAAAAAACAAAACAAATGAACAAACAAAATAAAACAAAACAAATGCACAGATACAGAGAACAGATTACTTGATACGAAACAGGAAGGGTGTTGGAGGGTAGATGAAATGGGTGAAGGGGGTCAACTGTAAGGTGATAGATGGTAACTAGACTTGTGGTGGTGGTCGCTCTGTAGTGTATACAGATGTCGAATTATAATGCTGTACATCTGAAATGTATATAATAAAATAATAATAAGATGGTGAGGGGCTTCCCTTGTGGCGCAGTGGTTAAGAATCCGCCTGCCAATGCAGGGGACACGGGTTCGAGCCCTGGTCCGGGAAGATCCCACATGCCACGGAGCAACTAAGCCCGTGCGCCACAACTACTGAAGCCTACGTGCCCAGAGCCCGTGCTCCGCAACAAGAGAAGCCATCGCAATGAGAAGCCTGCGTACTGCCATGAAGAGTAGCCCCTGCTCGCTGCAAGTAAAGAAACCGCACACGCCGCAATGCAGACCCAATGCAGCCAAAAATAAAATAAAATAAAATAAAATTGAAATGAAAGTAAATAAGATGATGATTATTAGCCAGACCCATCCCTGAAGAACAGATCTGAGCAGAGTGGGAGGAGGCTAAGGAAGTGATTCTGTGAAGAAAACAGTCTGCCCTTTCTTCCTTCCCTTTATTTGCACCCACAGATCCCCTAGTTAAGGGCACGTGAAAGACGTCATAACAAGAGTCACACGGAGAATTATTAATCCTCCAGTTTCAACTGTTGCAATGTAACACTTTGCTCCCGAGTTGCCTGAAGCCAAGTTGGCTGACCTCTGGGGTAGGACTTTTCCACTGCAGTGAAAACAGCATTCTCCTGGGAGAGGAGCAGCCTCAGGCTACGGGAAAGGTGCGATGTGGGGCAGGGGTCCTTTCCACCAGGCTAAGTCGTGCTCTCTACTGGCTTGTGCCCTGACCAGAAGATGACCGTCACTGATGGGTGCTGAGCAGGGGAATGGTGGGTAGGCAGTGGGAACACTGGCAGCAGAACCAGCTCCTTGTGATGCAAGAGGTTTTCAGAAGGTTTGCTGACATCACAGACATGCAGGGTGGATCAGAAGCCCTCCTTTAGGGAGGGTCATCTTTACGTTTTATTTTTTTGTTTGTTTGTTTTGTTTTTGCGGTACGCGGGCCTCTCACTGCTGTGGCCTCTCCTGCTGTGGAGCACAGGCTTCAGATGCGCAGGCTCAGCAGCCATGGCTCACGGGCCCAGCCGCTCCGCGGCATGTGGGATCTTCAAGGACAGGGGCACAAACCCTTGTCCCCTGCATCGGCAGGCGGACTCTCAACCACTGCGCCACCAGGGAAGCCCTAGGGAGGGTCATCTTTGATTCTTCACTCCTAACCCTAACTATCTCCAAAGAGAAGCACCTTCCTCAAGGTGGTCTCTCCCCCTCTTTACCTCTTTCTTTATTTCTTCATATCCCTTGGCTCTTAACTCAGTTGACTAGTCTGCAGGCCTAATAGAGTCACAGAATCCAAGGGCAAGGCCGTTTTGTGCACAGGGAAGTGAGAAAGGGGAAGGAACTTGCCAAAGCCACGGAATAAGCAGTGACAGAGATGGGGAAAACCAAGGTCTCCAGGTAGGGCTCCAATCTCAGGTTCTTTCCCCTGCAGGAGAGTGTACCCTGGCTGGATTCCACCTAACACTCCTGCCCAGTGCTAACAGAGATGAAATCCAAGCACACAGGTCTGTGGTCAATTATCTTGGGTACAACTGAGTTGAAATAGGAACAAGGAACATGCTGGCTGAATGCAGGGCTTTCCAAAGCCTCTGATAAATTATGGTACACAGGAAATCTGCTGATCTGGGGGGTGGGGGAAGGTGCTAGGACATACAGTATTTTCCAAACTTATTTGGTGCTTCCTTTACCCAAGGACCATCTTGCAAACTAACATGCAGCAGAGCACGTTGGAAAACTCCTTGCCACATGGTGCAGCCCCATGACCCAGCCCCAGAACGGACACCCCTTCCAAACTGTGTGCCCAGGGAAGAAGCAGCTGCTCCCACACCAAGAGACCTGTCTGGGTTTTTTGGAAAAATGAAACTTTAAAAGGAAAACTTCAGCATAAAACAAATCCAAACTAACAAATGCTTTTCCTTTCACCTTATCTTAGTTCCAGAACTCCACATTTAATGGCATACTTCAGGATAGAAAAGGCGAGGAGAGGGACTGTCTCTCCTGCTGCTGAGACTCTCTCTGCCACACTTCAGCCCAGAGCAAATTAAATCGGGGGGCTCCTTAGACAGAAGTTCTGTGATGAGAGGAGAGAGCAAGCTAGGAGGGTTCGGGGCTGAGCCCTCGCCAACTGTGGTAATAAAACACAGTGCATGGGCATGGAGGCTTTGGAACAAAAATACCTTGTAGCTATTATTTTCATGAGTCTCTGCCCAAGCACACACCCCCTCTCCCATTCTTTTAATCTGGAGCCATGGAGAATCGGTATTTTTCTCACCTTTACAATATGAGAAACAAGTTAATTAAAAATCGCTCCCAACTCCAGTCTCAGAGTGTCCCTGCTTTGGCTGCAGATCTATCAACAGTGTGTTTTGATAGCGGTGCATGAAGCGGGTTATTCAGAGACACTGATAATTGCATTAATTTAGGAGGCATTAGCTACATCCTACGATTAATTACACAGGCAGCAGGCAGAGCTGTAACCCACCAGATAGCTGGATGAAAAAGGTAGAAATGCCAGCTCCCTTTTATTCAGATCCAGACACCCAGAAAACTCAAATAACCAGAACTGTTTGCACTGCTCTCAGATGTTTATAAAAGTGACCCTGGGAAACACTGAGACCTCGAAGGTCTTTCTGCAAGAATCCTGCAAGAGAGATTAGAAGCCTATTTGCATCATGTTCATTTTAAGGGAATTTTATTGGACTCTAACTCTTTGAAAGCTGGTCATTTATGAGGGGTATTTGTGACATAGCTCATGGAATCAAAATTTCTAGTTAATTAGTTTTGATCCCATTTCTCCACTTATTAACCAATCTGAAATAAATAGAAATTAGAAATTCTTTCTTGCTCTCTCTCTCCCTGCGCCCCCCCCCCATTTTCCACATCTCTCTCTCTCTCTGTCTCTCACACACACACACACACATACACACACACACCTATCTTTCCTATGAATATAAAGACTACATGCAAGTATATACATAGGTAAATTTTAAATATAGAAAAGGCAGTGTAATATGTGGGGACGTGGGAGGGAATATTTCTGTTTCTTCTGTCACTGTGCCACAGTTCCCCTCTCTCCACGCATTTCTTTTCTTTTCTTTTCTTTTCTTTTCCCCACCCATTTCTTAATGCCCAACTCAAGAGCCTGGCTTTTTCTTGAAGAGTTTTACAAATGCCTGATTGGGATGACAGAGTTCTGGGCCAGTGCCCGAAAAGTGCTTCAGGCAGATTTTAGACCTATTATCTGGCTCATAAGTGAAATTTGAGCTAATACTAATGTAGGTTTCTGGCAAGGGTGCGGTTTCAGAAGGGGCCCCCTGAGATGGGTGTTAACCCAATCCTGCAGGTGAGGGACACAGGCTCAGAGACGTAAAAAAATATATGTAGCACTCATGACTGCCCGACTCCAAAGCCCAGGCTCTTGGTCATTGTGCTGCCCATCCCCCCAGCAGGGACTCTTGGCACCCAGTGGGCAAGGAATGATTCCATCTTGCCTGGGCTCTAAGGCCCACTTTCTCCATGGAGCCATGGAGACCCTTTGAGGACCACCTGGTTTTAGAACCTCATTCTTTGCGTCCAGCTTGGCCACTGGCTGTGGAAAGGAAACAATTTTTATTTGTATCCCTCAAGTGAAATGTGAGTGCATTCTCATTAGAAAAGATTCAGATGATTAGAAGTAAGCCGGAAAACCCCAAACGGCAATTTACCAATTTCGACTCCCTCTCTTCTCACTAGGGCTTACACTGTCAACAGTTTGGTTCATGTATTCGTCTGATCATCTCTAGGTACATTTACATAGATCAGAGTTTTGTTCTGTTTTATGATCATACCACATTTTATAAGATGCTGCTTTATTTAATAATATGCCCTAGAAATCATTTCATAGTGGTACATATAGCTCTACCTCCTTCTTTTTTCTTCTTTTTTTTTTTTTGCGGTATGCGGGCCTCTCACTGACGTGGCCTCTCCCGCTGCGGAGCACAGACTCCGGACGCGCAGGCTCAGCGGCCATGGCTCACGGGCCCAGCCGCTCCGTGGCATGTGGGATCCTCCCGGACCAGGGCACGAACCCGTGTCCCCTGCTTCGGCAGGCGGACTCCCAACCACTGCGCCACCAGGGAAGCCCTACCTCTTTCTTTTTTAATGCATAACATTCTAATTTAGCTTTCTCCAAACATCTTCTAAAATACCTCTTTGTGAACACATGCAAGTAGATTGGCAGGCTAGATTCCTAGAAGTGAAATTTCCAGGTGTTATGGATTGAACAGCGTTCCCTTCCCCAAATTCATATGTTGAAGTCCGAACCCCCAGTACCTCAGAAAGTGAACTTACTTGGAAATGAGGTCATTGCAGACATAAGAAAAGGTCATTAATGGGGGCCTGACCCAATATGACTTCATAAAAAAGGGACATTTGGACACAGAGCCAAGCCGACAGCAGCCAGGGATGCCAGAGATTTGCCAGCAAAGCAACAGAAGCTAGGGGAGAGATTCTCTCTCGTAGCCCTCAGGAGGAACTAACCCTGCCCAAACCTTGATCTTGGACTTCCAGCCTCCAGAACTGTGAGACAGTACATTTCTATTGTGTAAACCTCCCAGTTGTTGGTTCTTTATTATGGCAGCCCCAGCAAACTAATATGCTGTGTGTGCACTTTTAAGCTTGATGTATAGTGCCAAGTCACTCCCCACCCCCTGCAAAAAAAAAAAAAGTTTTGTCATTTCACAGCTCCAGGTATAGTGTGTAAGAATAGTGAGGGTTTCAGAACCAGCAGGTATCATATGCATATGCGTTATCAGCGGTAAAGAAAAGG
Source organism: Lipotes vexillifer (assembly GCF_000442215.2). NCBI lineage: Eukaryota > Metazoa > Chordata > Mammalia > Artiodactyla > Lipotidae > Lipotes > Lipotes vexillifer. Next base: position 6,558,302 of record NW_006786802.1, read on the forward strand.
TCTAGGTCATCACCTTTGTGATTCCACTTAGTACTGGAGCTGAGTCTGTCCTGATTTCACATCTACCAACTTGGATTTTATTAGCAATATTATCACAACCTTTTTAGGGTGAGAATGGGGAGAAATGCCTCACTACAAGATAGTATAGGCTAAGAGCCAAAGAAATCCAGGCAGCAAAGTCTCAAGGTTCAGAGAACACAGAACTTAATTCTAGCTTGCATGACCTATGGAGAAATGGGCCTTAGAGCTTGTGAAGATGGAATCATTGTTTGCCTACTGGGTGCCAGGAGTCTCTGCCCAGAGGAGTGGGCACGATGGCCAAGAGTCCATGCTTTGGGCTCTGGCAGTCATGACGTGTTTGCTTGTCTCTGAGCCTGGGTTTCTCACCTTCCAGTTTGGGTTAACACTCATCTCAGGGGGCCCCTTCGGAAACCACACCTTGGCCAGAAGCCTACATTAGTATTGGTTTACATATGAATGTGAGCACTTCCCTTCATCATGTGCTTGGGTTTATATTTGCTATTTATCTGACATGACTTTGTTTAAAAAAGAGAGAAAAACAAAAGAAAGCTGGTGATGACAATGATGATGATCAGGGCCGACTGACACTGCTCTTTCTCCCCGGGCCTATGTTGAGGTTTAGTGTAGGGGGTCACAGGGAGTAGTGTGGACACCCTTCTGATGTGTTTGAGAGAATAACAGAAATGGTGATTAGCTCCAGAATTATGTAAAATGTGCTGAAGGTAAAAACCACCATATGAGCATTAAGTTCTGTGATTAAGTATTACACTAAACTGTACCAAGTCCATTCAACAGATGGACTCAAACTTACCCCCATAGGACACCTAGGGCCATAGAAATATTAGTGGAAGTTGATGTGTCTGTAAATATGGCCAACATCAAGGGCGGCGTGTGACAAAGTGTCTCATCAGCAAGTTGAGATCAGCTTTGTTTCCTGCCAAACTATTGCAAGAGAAGTATCATGTAATCAAGGCTCTCTGGTTGCAGGTACTGAAGATCAATCCACATTAGCTCAAGCAACTGAGGGAATGTATGGTCAGCGTGATTTGGTCCCTGTCCCCTTCCATTGTTCAGCTCTGCTTTCTTCTGTGTCAGTTCTATCAGGCAGGCTCTTCTGTGGTGGAAAAGAGCTCACCAGTGAGTCTTGGTTTACATACTTGTCTGAGTAATTCCAATGGAAATCATAACTTCTTTTGCAAAAATAATCAGTAACCATCCAGGGATAGCAACTTATTGGGTCAGCTTGGAACATGTGACCATCCTGAACCAATCAGTGTGGCCAAAGGGATGGGGATATGCTGATGGACCAACTGGACCACATGACACCCAGACTTGGGGAGGGGACTGAGAGCTGGGGAGGGTGTTGTGGTCTGAGGGACTAATAACACTCCTCCTTTTTTCTGCCCGAGTCCAGAACAATTGAGAGATGGACACAGAGTCAGGCAGACAGAGCTCAAAACACTACAGTTATTACCGGTAAAATGAAGTTTGGAGAATGTAACTTCAGTGTTCAGCAATAGTGAGCTTCTAAATACTAACATCCCGAAAGCAGCAGCCTATCACAGGCAGAACTGGTAACTGCAGGTCTCCCTAACCCTTGGGGCCCTGATCTGTAAAATCATGGCTCAGAAGAGCAGGGGCTCTGTAGCTCCTGAGAGAGAAGTGGGAGGAAGGGGTTGAGCAGAGCATGCCCAGTTCCTTCCCTAAAAATGCACCAAACTGACAAGTCACTTCCTCTCCCTGAAGAGGGATAGAGGTCAAGTGAGAGGTCAGGAGTGTTACTCTGGTGGAAACAAGCAGAGTAGAAACTAAGAGCCCTGCCCCTTGCCCCATAACTAATGGAGGACTTGCAACAGGAAGTCAGGGTGACATCATACAGGAAGTGGAATGGTCTCAGAGCCGGTGAAAATGGCAGAACTCCACTACAGTCTTAAGTGATGAAATGCCTTCACCCACTCTCTTTCCCAAGTAACAGAAAGGTGTACACTCAACACTTCAGCATATGTAAGTAGAGTTACTTACTCCAATCTGACTTTGAGATGGTCAAGATCTCAGATTTTTTATAAAGTCGTTTTTAGTGAAAAAATTTAAAGGCAGGGCTTCCCTGGTGGCGCAGTGGTTGAGAGTCCGCCTGCCGATGCAGGGGACAAGGG
>NW_006786803.1:0-723 GCF_000442215.2 Lipotes vexillifer
CCACAATGTGCACTGTTAGAATGGTAACTGCCACTATATGCAGTGTCTCCATGTGCACTGTCAGCACGAGCAATGCCACCTTGGGTAATGCCACCACGAACACTGTCAGTATGACAAATATAACCATGAGTTCTGTCACCGTGGGCACTTTCACAATGAGTTTTGCATCTATGGGTTTTGTGACCATGGGCACGGTCACCATGAGCCCTATCTCCCTAAGCACTATCAACGTGAGCACTATCACTACGAGCGCTGTCACCATGCGAATTGTCAACCTGGGCAATGTCACCATGAGCACTGTCACCGTGGGTATTGCTTCCATTGGCACTGTCACCATGAGTCAAGTCACCATGGGTAATGCCAATGTGTGCACTCTCACCATGAGCACCCTCACCAGAAAGACTCTCACCATGGGCACTATCAACATGAGCACTGTCACCATGGGCAGTATCACCATGGTCACTGCCACCATGAGCAATGTAATCGTTAACACTCTCACCATGGGCACTGCAAAAATGTGCACTGTCACCATGGTCACTGTAACCATGTACACTGTCACCATGGTCACTGCCAATATGAACATTGTCACCATGTGTAACATAAACATGAGCACTACCACTATGAGCAGTATCACCGCATTATCACTATGTGATAATGGGAACCATGGGAACTGTCACCCTCGGCACTGTGACCATGAGCATTGTCACCATGGGCACTGCAACC
>NW_006786804.1:0-432 GCF_000442215.2 Lipotes vexillifer
CCCGCCTATAGCCATCTGCAGTAGCGACACAGAACGGTACAACCACTGTACAACGTGCTGTGGCACTTTCTTAAAAATCTAAATACACACTTACCGTTCGCCCCAGCAGCCCCACTCCAGGGTGTTCCCGAGCCAGGCTCGTTTGTCCGAAGCGCAGCGAAAGCCAAAACGCTGAGCCGCCGAGGTCTGCGGCGAAGACAGGGTTTACTCGCAAGGTAGCCAAGCGACGAAACGGGAGAACGAGCGTCACATCCACCTCCCTGAAGGCAAGGGGATAACGAAGACAAAAGCAGACGGGAGGCTTCCCTGGTGGCGCAGTGGTTGGGGGTCCGCCTGCCGATGCGGGGGACGCGGGCTCGGGCGCCGGCTCGGGAGGATCCCACGTGCCGCGGAGCGGCTGGGCCCGTGAGCCATGATGGCCGCTGCGCCTGC
>NW_006786805.1:0-231 GCF_000442215.2 Lipotes vexillifer
TTGGGAGTAGTATCAGGTCCTTAGTTAAGGACAGTGTCAGTCCCTGTGTTGGGGGTAGTTTCATGCCCTTACTTAGGGACAGTGTCAATTCTTGAGTTAGGTGTAGTGTCACGGCTTTATGTAGGGACAATGTCAGTGAGTGAGTTCTGAGTAGTTTCAGGGCCTTAGTAGGGACAGTGTCAATGCCTGAGATAGGAGTAGTGTCACGGCTTTAGTTAAGGAGAGTGTCAG
>NW_006786806.1:0-3358 GCF_000442215.2 Lipotes vexillifer
TTTTTTTTTTTTTTCCCATGTAAAAGGCATATTTCCAGAGAGGGGAGGAGGGGGAATCTTTAAATAGCCAGTATCGTTATTTACATGTTTTAAAGCTTTTATGGATATTATCTGCCTGCCCTGCCTTCAATCAGTGGCACTTTTTGTTTCACTTCTTAAAACCCCCCATCCACCTCCCCAAAATTTGCATCTGCTCTTGGGACTGTTACACATGTGAAACTTAACGTGATTTATATCTTAAAGATGGAAGGGTTGAGAATCACTGCCCTGGCAGATGGAAACACTGAAGGATTTTAAGAGAAGAGAGTGTATTTTAGGAAGATTGTTCAGGCTAGTCAGCAGAAAAGCAAAGAAAGGAAGCAAAAAACCAGCTCTGTGTCTGCTACAATAGTGCAAAGGAAGCTGCAGTAGCAGTGTTGATATCAGTAATTACTCGTGCTTTCATTTTAGTTAAGTTTGTATTTTCACTTTGCTGAATCTGTCCAGGCTTTCTCCTCCCATTTCTTCATAGACCGCTTACTTTCTTTTACTGTCTGATTAAATAATATTTATGTTTAACCTCCAGTTCTCACCTGCGCCTTCTGTAGCCAAGTTAGGTTAAAGGTAAAATTCCTCCTCCATGAAACACTTGACAGTGTTAGCTTAGCGCTGGTTACTTTTCCTGTCTTATATTTTATTATATTTTCATGAACATGTGCCATGTCTTCCTAGGTAGACTGTAAATTCTTTGAAGACTGAGCCCTATTAGCTGGATATCAGTAATTGTGTAATAGATATTGGTACATTAGTGAAATAAGTTAGGAAACACTAGACTAAACAAAGTCTGCAGAACTTTTAATACGCTTTTTAGAGGTTTGCCCTACTCGTGTGTTGTGAATCCTTTACGGAGCTATTTAGAACAGGAACAAGGCAGGGTGAGGTCTGGCCTATATACTACCCACTTAATGAGGAATGGGTAGGCAAATAGAAAGATTGTATACAATATTTCCCCCAAATTACTTGAGTTTAGGGAGTACAGCATTGGTTTTAGTGCCATATCCATAATTTGAACTCAATAAATAAATAGATTAAATGAGATATAATTGGTTACATGTATACATGATCATTTTATAGCCTTTTAGTTCTATTTTCATATGACTTGTACCATCCCCATCCTGTGTAAAACATAAATGTTATTTTTAGAAAACAGCACACATACAATGCATTTCTATGATTTTCCAAAATCTTTTGATTCAATTTCACATCCTTTCTTTCTGAGAAAGATAGTTGTTGAGAGGGCTCCCTCTTGTGGTATCTCCAGATAGAGGAAAGAACTGTAGAGTTCTGTGCAGTTATGATAGACAGGACTTTCTCTAAATGCCGCAGATGTGTCCTTGATAAATCATATGTATGCAAAACTTTTAAGCGTCAGATCATTTTGAAAATGTGCTAAGGGAACTTGATAAAGAGATTTTATTGCAATCCTTTTGAAAAGTGAACATAGACCCTATTAAGAAGTATTCGAGTTTTTCGTTCTGAATTTATAGAAAGCAGAGTTGATAAATATGTAAGTTAAAGATTTTTCCTGGCTATTTTTGAAAGAGAAAAGCAAATGTCTGTCTGTGTCTCCTTGAATTATATTTAGTGTCTCTGGCTTTCAAAACTGCTTTCCACTTGACCACTCACATTTGTGGCGTAAACAGTCCTAGTGGGAAAACTTTTATATAATTTCCATTCAGTGTTTTAAGTAAAGCAGAGTTAAAGATTCAAGACGCTGAATGTGAGCTGATAGCTCCAGCAGTTAAAAGTTTTGGCTTCTTTTGTTTTACATGCCTTAGGCCCTATTCTTTTTTTTTTTTTTTCCTTAAGCCAAGAGTCCAAGCTAAAGGAGACTGTTTGTTGTTTCTTATTTTTGTTTCTCTGACTGGTTTAGAGAGTTGGCTCTGTTTTGTCCAAAACCTTATTGAGAAGACTTCTGTTTGCTTCCTTTATTTTATCTCCTTAAGAGCAATTCTATACTCTTTTTCTGCCAGCTCTGGTGGCAGACTGTAAGTGGTAGCAATCTGGCTTGAGGAAATTGGTTAGGTTTATTTTATTTACTTTCTTATCTTCATTAAACATTTAGTACTTGAAAATGAGACTTAGGAAGAAGCCAAGAGGACTAACATGATCATCAATAATAATAAATATGCATCTGTTGAAATAGATCCTTTATAGAACAAATAGTAAGTTAGAAATGATCCCAGTATTTGGAATGACATGTGTTCTTCTGTTGTAGAATAACAGATACCATTGGACCAACAGAAACCTCAATTGCACCAAGACAGAGACCAAAGGCGAATTCTACTACTGCCACTCCTAGTGTGCTGACCATTCAGAGTTCAGCAATACCTGTTAAAGTCCCAGCTCCTGGTGAATTCAGTAACCACAGACCAAAAGGTGATACAGCTCTGCCAACCTCGTCCCCTTTTTAGTTAATTTACATAAACCTTTTATGACTCGATTTCGTAGAAATGTAAATTATTGGCAGACTTACTATTGTGAAGCAGATATGTCACATAGTGCTTTAAGAAACATAAAGCTACTAATATCTAATAAACCCACCTAATTGTTTTCCTAATGTTGTCAGCAAAAGTAAGGTACTGGCAGTATAAAAGTATGGTATGAAAAGCTCACAACCTGCTTATCTCCAGAGTCATCGACTAGTAGAGTTCGAGGTTGATACTAAAGTTCAAGAGTACAGAAAATTCTATATTGTATTGGAAAGGAGGAATTTGAAACTCTAGCCTTACAAAGCTTTAATGTTAAAGTGTTTTCAACTAGTATGTTTTAAATTAGGATACTCTAATGGTTAAAAGCCTACATGTTGAGTCTTAAGAACCTGGATTTGAGTCCTATTTCTCCTATTTTTTAGTAATATGTGTTATGAAAATACTAGTACCTATCTTATGGGACTGTTGTGAAGATTAAATGACTGAGTACTATAATGCCTGCCACATAATATGTCCTTAAGAAATGTTCACTATTAACTACTGTTACTACTGTTAGGTAAAGTATATGCTCAGGGAAGACATTTATGTTATCCGATGTAACATATGCCTGTGGTGATCAGGCATACCTGATGGAGGAATAGGGAAAGGGAATAGGGAACAAAAGGGGAATTTGAAGTCTTTTATGTCCAGTTTCCATTTTACCATTTCTTAGCCTCACTGTTCTCTTCTGTAAAATGGGAAAACAGCCATTCTGCCTATTATAAAGAGTAAATAACAAGGTGTATGGTATCTAGGAAAATTCTGTTTCATGGTAAGCATTCAGTGTTTGGGTTGGAGATGCTATTCTTTTGTGTGTGTGTGTGTGTGTGTGTGTGTGTGTGTGTGTG
>NW_006786808.1:0-200 GCF_000442215.2 Lipotes vexillifer
TACTCAAAAAGCTCTCACTCCAAGCCTCATTTTGACAATAAAACCAATATACCTTGACACGTAACAGTTGACACTTTCCTTGGGTTCTTCTTAGAAATATCTCCCTTACCCCCTTCCTCTCTCATTCTCTCCTGTGTACGCACACACACAAAGTTAAAGGAAGATTCACTTAAGAAAAAGACAAACACTTTATTCGTGGA
>NW_006786809.1:0-491 GCF_000442215.2 Lipotes vexillifer
ACCCAGGATTCCACCTGCATTGGGAAGACTTGTCTCATTATTGTTATTATTTTAACAGTACACTTTCTGATTATAGAAACAATCCACAGTCACTGGAGAAAACTTGGCAAGTGTGGGAAAGAATAAAGAAGAAGAAAAAATGTCCCAGAATAACATCTTAGGTATAATTACATGTATTATTTTAGTATTTGGGGAGTAGCTCCATTTGGTCACGCCTGGGATCACACATCTGTACATGTGATACCTCGTCTGGCATGCAGTGCACGCTTAGTCACTGTCACCTTGCTTTCTTCATCCTGGGTCCCCTGGGTAGTCTCCAGGGTGTTAGAAATTCCCTCAAGGGTCCACTTAGAGTAAAAAATAAAATCCAAAGATATGTCTCCATGGGTCTGAGCAATACCCCTTTGGTGGGATATATTTTGTCTTACCTGCCAGAAGCATCCAGGGATAATTTGTGAGAGGGAGGGCTAATTGCCCCTCTTAACTCAGCC
>NW_006786810.1:0-380 GCF_000442215.2 Lipotes vexillifer
AGCCTTACCCTAAACCGTGCCCTGAACTTAACCCGTACGCTAACACTAACCCATCCCCTAACATGTATGCTAACCCTAAACCATTGTCATAACCTAACCTGTACCCTAAACCGTCCCCATTCACTAACACTAGTCTTAGCCTTAACCTTAACCCTTACCATTAGCCTTACCCTAAACCGTGCCCTAATCCTAACCCGTACGCTAACACTAACCCGAGCCCTAACAAGTACGCTAAACCTAAACCATTTTAGTACCCTAACCTGTACCCTAAACCATCCCCTTTCCCTAAACCTAACTCTAACCCTAACCCTAAACTTAAGCCTTACCCGAAGCCTTACCCTAAACTGTTCCCTAATTCTACCCGTACGCTAACACTAAGC
>NW_006786810.1:448-1145 GCF_000442215.2 Lipotes vexillifer
ACCCGTACGCTAACACTAACCTGTGCCCTAACACGTATGCTGACCCTAAACCTTTGTCATACCCTAATCTTTACACTAAGCTGTCCCTGTTTGCTAACTCTAACCTCATTCCTAACCCTAACCCTAACACGTACCCGAAGCCTTAGCATAACCTGTGCCCTAATCCTAACCCGTAGGCTAACACTAAGCCGTGCCCTAACACGTATACTAACCCAAAACTCTTGGTGTACCCTAACCTGTACCCTAAACCGTCCCCATTACCTAACCTTAACCCTAATCCTAATCCTAACTCTAACCCTTACCCTTAGCCTTACTGTAAACCATGCCCTAAACTTAACCCTTACGCTAACAGTAACCCGAGCCCTAACACGTACGCTAAACCCAAACCGTTTTAGTACCCTAACCTGTACCCTCTACCGTCCCCGTTCCCTAACCCTAACCTTAACCTTAACCCTTACCATTAGCCTTACCCTAAACCATGCCCTAAACCTAACCCTTATGCTAACACTAACCTGTGCCCTAATACGAACGCTAACCCTAAAGCATTGTTGTACAATAAGCTGTACCCTAAAATGTCCCCGTTGCCTAACCCTAACCCTAACACTAAAACTTACATGAAGCCATAACCTAACCTGTGTCATAAGCCTAACCCGTAGGTTAACTCTATCCCATGCCCTAACACATACGCTAACCCTAA
>NW_006786813.1:0-316 GCF_000442215.2 Lipotes vexillifer
ATATTTTGGAAGAGTTTGAGAAAGATAGGTGTTAGCTCTTCTCTAAATGTTTGATAGGATTTGTCCGTGAATCCATCTAGTCCTGGGCTTTTGTTTGTTGGAAGATTTTTAATTACAGTTTCAATTTCGGTGCTTGTGAGTGGTCTGTTTGTATTTTTCTATTTCTTCCTGGTTCAGACTCGGAAGGTTGTGTATTTCTAAGAATTTGTCCATTTCTTCCAGGTTGTCCATTTTATTAGCCTAGAGTTGCTTATACTAATCTCTCATGATCCTTTGTATTTCTGCAGTGTCAGTTGTTACTTCTCCTTTTTCATTT
>NW_006786814.1:0-317 GCF_000442215.2 Lipotes vexillifer
ACACACACACACACACACACACACACACACACACATAAACGGCTCACTGTGACTCAATGCACAACCTATACCAGCACACACACAGACACACAGTTCACTGTGACGCAGTGGTCAGTCTATAACAGCGTAGACACACAAACACTCGCACGGCTCACTGTGGCTAAAAGCACAGTACGTACGAGCACAGACACGCACACACCACACAACTCACTGTGACTCGGTGCTCAGATTATACCAGCACACACACACAAACACACACATGGCTCGCTGTGACTCGGTGCACAGTGTATACCAGCCCCACCTCCCCGCCACGGCTC
>NW_006786816.1:0-17887 GCF_000442215.2 Lipotes vexillifer
CCCGGACTGGGGCACGAACCCATGTCCCCTGCATCGGCAGGCGGACTCTCAACCACTGAGCCAACAGGGAAGCCCAATTGTAAGTTTTATGAATAAAGAAATTGGTCTGTTCATATTGTCAAATTTACCACTGCTTGATATTTCATAACTTTTATAATCTTTGAATTGTATTGAAGATCTGTAGTTATGTCTCTTTTTTAATGCCTAATATTGGTAGCTTGATTTTTATTTCCTTATTGTCTTGAACAATCTTGCTGAATACTTAATCATTTTTATTACTTTCACAATTTTTGGCTTTCTCATTTTACTCTATTGTATATTCATTTTCTATTTATTATTATTATTATTATTTACTTTCTTCCATATCTTGAATGAGATTTACTGTTCTTTTTCTAGAATTCTTTTAGATCAAGTATTAGATTATGCATTCTTTTACTTTCTCCTTATCTAAAATATTTATTTAATGATATTCATTCCCTCTAAGCACTTCTCTAGTTGCTTTGCATAGAATGTGATACACTATATCGTCTAAATTTCAGACAAAAATATTTTTAAAATTCTGTTATGTTCTTTTTAAAATATGAATTATTTAAAAGTTAATATACTTAATTTCTAACGCTATTAAATTAATCAGCTCTTATTTGAAAGTCAATTGTGATAAATGTTCTATGGCACATAAAGTGCATTTTGCCATCATTTTATTAGGTGCAATTCTCTCTCTCTCTCTCTCTCTCTCTCTCTCTCTCTCATATATATATAAATTGAGTCAAGATTTTATTTGTATTTTTCAATTATTTTATATGTATTTTTTTCTCTTTGTGGCTTATTTTTTCAGCTTTCACGAAAGTAGTGTTAAAAGCTCCCCTATAATTGTGAGTTTAATTTTTTATTTTAGTCTTGTCCATTTTTGTTTTTATATATATTTGAAGCCATATAGTATATGTGTAATAAGTTAGCATTGTAATATCTTCCTGTTGGACAGACCTCTTTCATAATAATGAAATGTGTCTCCAATAAGTTGCTTTTTTTACTTTGCCTGTTATTAGCATAAACACATGGGCTTTTTTTGGGTTAATGTTACATTAATTTTTTTTCAACATTTTAGTTTCAAACTTTTGATGTCTCCTTGTTTAAGGTTTATATCTTGGAAGCAGAATGAATTTAAAAAAATTCATATGTAAATTCTTATCCCTTAATTAACATGTTTCATTCATTTACATTTAATATAATGATTGACATAATTAGAATTATATCGGCCATCTAATTTTTTTCCCTATTTCATCTTTATTTTTAATCCTTTTTGTTTTCCTTCTTTTTCTTTTATTCCAGTTTTCCTTCCATTAAGTACTTAGTTAATCATTTTTATGATTATGTTTGTGGTTAATCTTGAGTGTATAATATTTATTTTTGAATTTAATATTTTCAAACATAAACATTTCCTTTTACCATTTCAGTAATTTTTCCAGAAATTTTGAATTATAATTTTCTATATTTTAATTCAAAATATATTTTAAAACTCAAGATGTCAATTTAATTGCATTTACAGTCAATATTTATTTATATCACACTCATATTTACCCTTTCATTACTGTTCTTTCTTTCCTTCATTTCCATGATTTCCTTATTGGTTTATCTTCCTCCCATTGAGGCACTTCCTTTACTATTTTCTTTTAGTACAAGATTCCTAGTGAAATATTCTCAGTTTTTATTTATCATCCTTATTTTTTTCATATTTGAAATTTGTGTATATTTCTTACATAGTGAATTTTATTTTGGTGATTAATGTATTTCACAGATTACATATGTCATTTTATTTTCTTCTGGCTTCCTTGTTTCTGCTGGAAACTTAACTGTCATTCTCATTGTTGTATATCAAACCAACTCTTGAAAGCATCAATTTTGTTTTGTTTTGTTTATTTCTATGTATATCTTAATTCCTACATTCTACTTCCTCTAGTTTTATTTTGATATTTTAATAATTTATTTTAAGCTCATGGATTGACTTTTTATTATAACAGTTTTTTCTTTAAAAATGTTGATATTGGGCTTCCCCGGTGGCGCAGTGGTTGAGAGTCCGCCTGCCGATGCAGGGGACACGGGTTCGTGCCCTTGTCCCGGAAGATGCCACATGTCACAGAATGGCAGGGCCGGTGAGCCATGGCTGCTGAGCCTGCGCGTCTGGAGCCTGTGCTCCGCAACGGGAGAGGCCACGACAGTGAGAGGCCCGCGTACCGCAAAAAAAAAAAAAAAAATGTTGATATTTATTAAAATTTCCTCTGCTCACAAATTTACTTCTGTATACCAAAATAGAAGGTAGGAATTAGGATAATATAAAAACAACTCATAAGGTATGCCTATAAGATATGTATTGGTTTCTTTATTTTGAGAAAATAGAAGTTTAGAGTTTCTCTTTAGGCAATAAAGAAATCTCCAAAAAATTGAAAAGCCACTACTACAATAATGTTATGCCTTATGTATTTTAACATCATATTTATCACTAAATTTTTTATGACTTCTGCTAACTTATTTAGACTCTGAATTTATTATTGTAATATGTTCCTCTTGGTCAGTGTTTTTACAGTTCACTCATTACTTTAGATGTGCCTTTTGGATAAGACAAAGACAGAATCCTATTTCCTTTTATTTATATAACTGATATGCGAAGATTTTTTCTGTAATTTCATTTCATTTTATTTTAAATTATCCTATGTTTAATACATGTTTATTGGAGTACAACTGCTTTACAATGGTGTGTTAGTTTCTGCTTTATAACAAAGTGAATCAGCTATACATATACATATGTTCCCATATCTCTTCCCTCTTGTGTCTCCCTCCCTCCCATCCTCCCTATCCCACCCCTCTAGGTGGTCACAAAGCACTGAACCGATCTCCCTGTTGGATGCAGCTGCTTCCTACTAGTTATCTATTTTACATTTGGTAGTGTATATATGTCAGGGCTACTCTCCCACTGCATCCCAGCCTCTGCTTCCCTGCTGTGTCCTCAATAATTTATTCTTAATGCTTCCATTATTTTCTCTCATGTCATACTGATAATCTCTTTGCTGTGTATGTGTGTGTGTGCATGTATGTTTGTATGCATGTGTGTGAGGCATTTCTCCTACAGATTGGAAAGTTAACAGTCAAAATAGTTGTAATTCTGTTGCTTTCTATGTTATATATGCAAAATTAAGTTGATTTATCAACTTTAAACAGTGTAAGCATAGCAAACATTCATCGTATAATGGGACTTTTTCTATGTGCTTTGCATAAATTAATTAAACCATGTGAAGCAGGCATTGCTATTACTCTTATTTTATAGATGAAGAAAGTGAGATATGTAGAAATTTAGTAATTTGTCAAATTTGCATTCCCAATAAGTAGTAGAGCTGGGTTTTCAACCAAGGTGGCTGATTCTAGAAAACTGTGTGTTAGTATAAGTTACTTTGCCTCTGGAATTTTACTGAGAAAGAAGATGAAATAACTAGAGATATTGTATTTCCTTCTGCCCATCTTATACTTCCTGAAGTCTCCTTCACTTCCAACTTTTCTTACATACATTGTTATATTTAGGTGTGTTGGGAGTAAATGTCATAACTTTCTGTAACTAAGCTTTCAAATCTAGATTGATCATTTGCAGTGTTTTCTGTTAATGTCCTTTAAAAGATGAAATTCAGTCATTTACATTTCCCACCATGTGCCTCTACCCACGATATCATAATATTTGTTTAATGTCTACTCTTGTGGTTATCCTACTATAATATTTCTTAAAGTTTCCTTGTCTGAGCATACTTCTCAGTAATTAGCCACCTGACCATTTTCTATTGTTTTAGGCATTCTGTTCTCTTGGCTTTCATTCTGGTACTTGCTCAAAGTTTTCCCATCATGTAATTTCTTGGTTTTTATGCTTCACTCTTGCTATTTCTTCCATTTAAATCGAATCCTTTTCCTTGTCTCTTGATATTCTTTTCCTTGTTATTCTTAGACTAAACCTTGGATTTTAGTGTCATTTTTATGTCAGTCGTTCACACAATTATATCTTTATCCCCAAACTATCGTCCAAACAGAGACTGCTATATTGAGCTGCCTTTATAATAGCTCTTAATTATCTACAGTGAACTGCCTTTTCAATCTCCCCTTAAATGTTACAAAATTAACTCTTGAGTCTCCTCACCTCAAAACTGCCATCTAAAAAATAAAAAAAAACAAAACTGCCCTCTACTCCACTCCAATTTCCCTCATCTGAGTCAAATGAAATTTCCTCAGTGCAGACACTAGATGCTCAGGCCAGAAACTTAAATGTGCTGTCCAGATCCTCCTTTTTTCTCATTATTCACTTCAAATCCTTCAACATACCTGACTATTTTGTGTCCAAAATAAAACAGAAATGTTAACTTCTGTTAACAAATTCTAACATCATCAAAGTGGAGTGTCATTATCATATGAAACATGCAAATGTCACCTAACTATTCTACCCACTTCTATGCTAGACACTTCTGATTCAATGAACACATAATATAAACATGCAATTTCCTTAAATAAAAGGAATCATGCCGGTTGCTACTTAAAACATTTAATGATTTTCAATTTCAAGTAGAAAAGAATCCTATTCAATAATTCCAATCTTTTTTCACCATTCTCCTATTCCACACTAATCTGCCTACCTTTTGACAAAGTTAATCCTTTATTTTTCCAGTCTGTGAAGACACAGCAAAAGATGACTGTCTATGAACCAGGAAGTGGGACCTCATCAGACACTGAAGATGCTGCTGCCTTAATCTTGGACTTTGCAGCCTTCAGAATTGTTCAATGTGTGCTCACTGTTTCCTTCAGTGCTTAGCAGGCCACTGTGAAGGTGGCCTTCTTCCTTTTCTGACATGGCCCAAGATTCAGTAGGCCTTGCTTCTGATTATTTGTTTTGGTAAGGAAGTTTTCTGTATGGGAACAGGAAACTCGGCAAGATACCTGCATTTACTTGACTTGGTTCCAGCAGTTCCTGAGGCAGATGTGTGAAGTGTTGAAAGAGATGGATTCTAATACAATCATTGAAAGATTCCCCACAATTGGTCAACTGTTGGTAAAAACTTGCCGGTATCCTTTTTTTTTTTTTTTTTTTTGCGGTACGGGACTTCTCACTGTGTGGCCTCTCCCGTTGCGGAGCAACAGGCTCCGGACGCGCAGGCCCAGCGGCCGTGGCCCACGGGCACAGCCGCTCCGCGGCATGTGGGATCCTCCCAGACCGGGGCATGAACCCATGTCCCCTGCATCGGCAGGCGGACTCCCAACCACTGCGCCACCAGGGAAGCCCCATTGCCGGTATCCTTTTATCTTAGCATATGATGAAAGCCAAAACTTTCTAATACGATGTTTATGTTGTCTTAATAAAAAGAACTGCAGAATTCTGGAGAATTGAAACTTAACTCCTGGACATAGGGGTTTTATCTTATATACTTTGGGCATTTAGAATTGATATAAAAGAAGTCGGTCCTTTTACTAAAGGTCTTGAGTATGCACCTGCAGATTACGATTCTGGTTTGCTTAAAAATATGGTTTGCCCTTAGTGTCTGAACTCAGAGAGAATTATGTTAATGGATTTGACACTTCGAGGATGGAAAATACAAACTACAACATCAGTGAGACACTCATCTGATTATGAGGAAAAGAGAACTCCTGGATGTTGCAGATGGGAATATAAGAAGGCACAACTACTTTGAAGTACTATTTGGTAACATCTTGCTACTATTTCTTCTTATAGGTTAAGGAGACTGCAACAGAACCGTCTGTAAAAGGTAGATTCAATCTTGCTGTACATTTATACAGAAATAAAAAATAAAGTAATCATAATTTATTTACAGGTTGGAATGTAAAAAAAAAAAAAAGCCAACTCCTTTCTGCTTAAGGAACTTTGTACCTTTTGTTTCTTCCCTAGAAACATTTCTCTTCCCATAGATGGATCATCCTTATATTTTTAATAGTTTTACTTTCTACTCTTTCTAAAGTCACTCTGCAATAACTCTGTTTATTATCCTAGCAGCTTATGTTTTCCTACTCACACTTACCAAAGTTTATAGTTATTTGAGTTACTTCTTAATGCTTGGTTTTCAACAGGGTACCATATTGGAAGGTAAACTCCATTAAACCAGAATCTATGTATGTCTTCTGCATTTTATTCCAGTGTCATGGAGAAGAAACTCTATAATTATAACTCAGTGAACATATAGATGACTAAATATTTATTTTTTCTAAAATATGATTTAAACATTTATCAGCATTTACTTCATTTCTGCAACCTATTTATTCAATGGTAATTTGAATGTATTTTCTTTAATGTTTGTTGTATATTCTACTTTAAATGTATCAGTCCTCCTGAAATAAGTTCTATTTTCAGTAGCCATTATCATCTCACTACTTTAAAAATTTGTTTTTTTCTTCTGCAGTCATTTTAATCATTTGTAGCTTTTGTCCATGTAAAAAAAAGTTGGCAACAGCTATATCTATTCTATTCTTTGTTTTTCACAGCTATGATATATTTATCTTCAATCTGTTTCACTCCATCTTAAGTCTCCCATTTTATCTCATTTTTTTGTTATATCAATTTGGCTCCATTATATTGAATTTATGAAAAATTCTAAATTTTCCTATAGCCTGAAACATTTGCAGACTTTTTTTTCCACATCTCATTTCTAAATGGGTCTTAAACATTCTTTTACTATGTCCTTCTCTATTGACTTGCTTATGATATCTTTGTGTAGGTGTCTTGTGATTTCTGTAACTTACTTGCATCTGGTATGAGTAACTCAAAGACCTTTAATCAGTTTCCTATGTAATGTGGAGGAAACAATTTTGCTCCTTTTTTTTAATTTTTTTTTATTTTTTTTTATTTTTTATTTTTTTCTTTTTTTCTTGCGTTATGCGGGCCTCTCACTGTTGTGGCCTCTCCCATTTGCGGAGCACAGGCTCCGGACGCGCAGGCTCAGCGGCCATGGCTCACGGGCCCAGCCGCTCCGCGGCATGTGGGATCTTCCCGAAACGGGGCACGAACCCGCGTCTCCTGCAACGGCAGGCGGACTCTCAAGCACTGCGCCACCAGGGAAGCCCCAATTTTGCTCCTTTTGACAGCAAAGGAAACTTGTTTTTATCACGTTTCTTTTCTTTTTTGGACTCCATATTTTATGTTCTATTTATTTTTCTTTTTCCTGAAGAAGATGTGGTTGAATATGGGAATGTTTGAAGGGCTATCTCAGATTGCATTCTGGTAAGTTTCAGCTGTCAAACAGGATTCTTTTCTTGTGCTCTTTTATGAAGTCCTTTAGAGTGTTTGAGGGTACCTGAGGGCTTAGGAATATTTGACCAATTTTGAATGATACCCTTTGATATCAATAAGCCCTGAATATTCAAATGTTTTAATTTACTCTAATTCTCAGAGTCTTGTCCATTTTTATCCCAGCTTGCAAAGAAAAACAATCAGAGGAATAGTATCTTCATTTCTATTAGCATCAGAGAACAGAATTCCCTCTGGGGCTTTTTCTCTGTATATTTCCCCATCTGGCCTCTACTTTAAGGGATTTATTACCTCTAAATCTGTCTTTTCTTTTGCTAAAACCTGGCTAAGCATGTAGTTAGTTCTGAGTAATTTTTATTACCCTACCCTTACTTTACAGATTTGATTTCATTCAAAACATAAAAATCTGTAAGGCTTGCCTGAGACAAGGTAGACCAAGGGTAGACTCATGTAGACAAGTAAAGATGTAACAACCAGCCTGTCTGACTCCACAATCCAATTTTACAAATTACTAACTATTCAAATAAAATAACTAGCCCTCTCATTGTTAATAAGGTATGGGCAGAAGACCTACCCACACATATTTTTGAGCATGTCATAAGTAAATATGTATACAGTGAGTATACTTGGATTTGTGACAATGTCATGCTCCTAAAAAGCATGTTGAAGGAACTGATTACAGCAACTATTTATCATAAGGACAGAAACAGAAGAAACCAGGAGTGTTCCTAGGAAGTCAATTATGTAACTTCAATGGTGGAGGAGGTGGTTCTGCAGAAGAAAACTCTATATTCTAGACTTTACTTCCTCACACCTAGGAAATGTTGCAATAGTGTGTGAAGAATAGACAACTAGATGAACCCAAGTTTTGAATGCCAAAAACTTAAAAGAGAAGTGTGACCAAGCAAAGGAAATAACCAAATTGATGAAAGGTTTCTGGAGATGATAAACCTTCAGAAGATTGCACACTGTTTCCATTTACTTTCCATCATACTCCAAAGAACATGCCTAGAAATTTTAGTTGGTTCTTTCCAAACATATGAGCAACAATCAGAAATAAACACAAATGGACATTACGTAAAAAGAAGCAAACACAGAAAATAAATAAATAAAAGATAAAAAATGAAACCAATGAAGAGATGACCAGACAACAAAAGGTGATGACTAGATGGTAGAGTAAGAAGTTAAGCCAGAACTGACAGAATTCAGGAAGGAAATAAAAAAGAGGCTTTCAGGAAAAGTAAAGGCTAAATTAGTTGCAGTACTATGGAGAATAAACTGTGTGAAAAGCACAATACAGTACATAAAGAAAAGACATATGACAGCTATCATTCAAACGAAAAGGAAACAGAAACAAAGAAATCAAACGTATTAGGGAGAAAGTGATAGGCATAGATTACAGGAAAATCCATCAAATACTTATTTGGAGTGCCTAAAAAGAAAACTAAAACAATGGATCTAAACATATACTTTAAGATACAATTCAAACAAAACTTTTCTCAAAAAAAGAACATTTAAAACTACATATTAATGTGTCAGAGATGTACCAGGGAAAATTAAAACAGAATAGTAAGAATAAGACAAGATTAATAATGAATAAATTTATTAATCTATTTAAACATTAAAAACAAAAAAATCTTTGGGGCAACAAAGTTAAAAAAAAAAAATGAAGTCCCTCTAACTAGAAGGATAATCAAGATGCTATAGATTTCTTTCTAGTACCATTCAGTGCAAAAAGACAATGGAGCCAAACCTAGTAGCACACAAGGAAACAAAGTCTGAGACAGAGAATTTACATCAGTAAGTACAGCTGTAGTAAACACACTTAACTTTGTATTTTTACAACATTTGTTTTAGAATACAAATGTAAGGATAAGAGAGACAAAAGAGAATGTAAATAAAAAGAGGAGGAAAGAAGGTGGAAAGTAGAATAAGGTCACTGATTGTCCTATATAAGCCTAAATTTTAGAAGACTCTACTAAGGTACACAGGAAAAATATAGTAGTATTATTTTCCAGATTGCATAAGGAGAAGAAGAAGGAATAGGGAAGGAAGATTACTCAAGTTCTTTATATCATAGTTCAGAGTATATATCTAATGAATACTAACAAAAACAAACAAACAACAATAAAGAGGACTTATAGAGAAATAAATATAAAGGCATATTTAGAATTAAAATATAAGCCTACTTAAATATCAGAAAAGATACAAATAAATGCAAAGAAAATAGACCACATAGTAAAAGACATGGAAGTGAGAAAATAAAATAGCTCTTAACTTGAACTTTTAAGGAAATATCCTATAAATAGCAATACAACAGGTATTTTTCAACTAAAAATATAAACTTTAGTTTCCTTTTAATGCTCAAGTTAAGTTCTGATTAATATATGAATACATATTTGATAATTGTACTGTCTCATATTCTATTTATGAAGCACTCTGATTAACTGATGGTCTGTTTTTCAGCAGAAGAATATATTCAGCTATATTATTGGCCTTTAATTTAAATAACAGATTCCCAGCTAATATGACTTGTTTTCTCAATGATTTATGCACTATCATTCACATCTTTAAAAAGACTTCTTTAAAAAAAGACTTGGGAAAAAAAGAATACAAAATTTGGGACCATAAAAATGAGTAGGCCCATACTTATACATATGATTTGCTGGAAACAAATATCTCTCCTCCAGGCTTTGGATTCTAAAAGGCATGAAAAGACCTACTTTTCTGCTATAATTAAAAAAAAGTAATAAAGTCAGAAGAGAGTGGAGACTTATGAAGAGGAGGCTCCAATGAAGGGTGGTAATTATCACTAGAAAATTTTTTCTCTGCACTGTTCAATTTTTAATAAATATTTATTTATGTATCATAATGCAATTAATTACCATTAGTATTTTAAAGAGTTATGTAAAAATACATGAAAGTTTGAAGGAAAATCTCATTTCTGAAACACAGTGTCACAAAAGTCAGCAGCCTATTCAAATAGACATAAGATAATGAGATGGTTTAATTTAGAACTGTGCTATATTTTTTCTATTCCTGAAAAAGATTTTAGGGATATAATGCATTCCTTCCTGTTATCAAAATGATAGCCATTTCTCTTTTTTCTTTTGATTTTTACATTTTTCTTTAACCATACTTATGTGTTTTAGTTTCCCCAAATTATCTTCAGAAGCACTTGGAGAATAATTTTATCTTTGTGTATATCTACATATCTATCTGCATCTTCTTCTCATTCTTTGTCATCATGTGTACTTTATCTAGCTGGAGTGTACACATGTCTGTTCCTTTTAAAAGAATGATTGTAATAAACTAAGATTAGAGATATTGAATTTTAAAAAATGGTATTAGAATTGGATAGACATCTATTATGATGATGAAAGTAGAATTTCAGCAGCAAATGTAATCTTCACCTATAAAGAATCACTGGGAGTGGATAGAAAGGATTACTATGTAAGAGAAATGAAAAAGAGAATTCTTTCAGAAGAACGATGGTTAATCTGAAATATTACCTCAATTATGTAGCACATTTTTCTGCTAAATCTCAGCTCTTAGACTCCCAGTTCTGCTTTTTACCCACTTTACTTAGTTAAACATAATGACATGATTTTCTATTTCAGGTTTCAGGTACTATTACCAAATTGTGTAGAAGAGGAAATTGAGGGGTACAGGGTTATATAACTTAACCAAGCTCCAGCCATTTCAGTGGCAGGGTATGAAACTTTAGGTCCATTATTCCAAATTCCTTTTAGAAACCTAGAAGACTAATAGATACTTCTTAAATAATTTGGCTGACTTGAATTTCATGAAGCTTAAAACAAAATAATAGATTGTAACTTTCTAATTATAAGTGGAACATATGGCAATATTTTTTTGAAACACAAAAAGCAATTGAGAAATTTTAAAATAAACCACTAATTGCATGTTATTCATGTCACCATGTTCTTTATATTCAAGGTGAACAAAGAAAAAATCAATAAAACACTTAAAATAAACCTTCTATTATTCTTTAACTCATATCAATGCTTTAAATTAATTATGTGCCCCATATTAGCCAAGATTTGTATTCCATAGCTTTATTATCCTAGGGGATTCTATCTTCGTTTAGATTCAAGATGGCTCAAACAAAAATAAGTCTTAAGCACACAATGTGGTTCTCTGCACCAAAGAAACAGTTCTCAAACTTCAGCGTGCATGATAATGAATTGGAAGCCCCACCTCCAAGGTTTCTGATTTTTAGATCTGGGGTAGGGCAAGAAATTTGCGTTTCTAACAATTTCCCAGATGATGCTAATGCCAAGTGCCATAATTTGAATACTACTATATGAAATGGTAACAAAGTTCCCCCAAACCCCAACCAGTTTTCATGCCCACTGACCCACTCAACCTAGTTGAAAGCAGATTAAACCAAAGCAGAACAGGGCATATTTCATCATATGATGGAAAATATCACCCCCATTGTGGGCAGGAGTGACACTGGAGGTTTAGTTTTATAACTTGGAAATATTTATCTTCCTTAATATGGATCTTGAATAGACTCTGCCATTATAGAATACTTTTTTATTCTTTTGAGGTGTGTGGATATATGGATATATGTGTATGAGAAAAAGAGAAAGATCCAAAACCATTGGCAAGGTTACCAAGAATTTAGGAAAGGAATATTTAATTCTCACACTGGCAAAAAGACAGTGAATGAGTTTTCATCGGCCTGAAATCACCCAGGAATATTCAGCAGAATTCACCCATGGCTGCCTTTTAATGCTGCTCTTTGGGCATATCAAAAAGGTCCTCATCATGAGAACAACTGGAAGCCAGTGCTCAGCCCATACTCTGCTCTACAAGTCATGCACTCTAGCTGGGCTGTGTCCATCCTGGAAAGGAGGGCATTTTATTTTTATATAAACAGGAACCTCATATTACATTGGTAGCACCGAATTTATCACCTTCTTACATCTGTAACCTTGTGTTCTTTTTGTAGACTGATCACCTAAATGGGGAGGGACATGGACTTTAAGGCTAAGCCAAACTCTGCCCAAGGGAAGAGTTTTCCTAATAAGATGGAGATGATCTCTGTGAAAAAGTGAATAAGGAAGACTCTAGGTCTAGATCTCCAGTGCTCTAGATGGAGGAGAAATGCCAGGAACATAGATATGCCTAGGAGATGAACCCATTTAAGCGTTTGACTTTTACTGACATTCTTTTCTTTTCAATATGAGGTCATGCATTATTAGAATGAATTTAAATTACCTTAGCTTAACAAAAATTAAATTCATGTTTTAAAATTGATTATTTTTTATATACCTCAACGCCCAAATTGTAACCCAGCTCTTTGTCTCATGCTCTCACAAATAGCTATCTGTTCCGATACTGAGGGAAAATTGATTAGGTTGGCTTCGCTGAGAGAAAGTACACAACCTGTTTGCCTCTTGAAGATGTTCAAGGGAGATGTTGGCTTTACTCAACTTTGCATTATACACTGGCTTCAAACTAAATTCTTGTTTACAAGTTTACAATGAAATTCTACTCTATTTAGGGTACTATTTACATCGATTGCAATTTGCCTTAGTTATTTGGAACTCTTCAATAAACTTTGTTATAGGAAGCCTCAGTGTAGGTTTTTTCTTTTCTTCTTCCTTTTTTTTTTTTTTTTGTGTGTGTGTGTGTAGTGAGTAGTTGTCAAGTGGAGAAGAAAAAACAAGTAAAGATAAACTCCCTGATTTCCAAATATTTTTTAAAAAGTAAAGTTTAAAGTGGGGAAACCAGCATGCCAATGACTTATTTAAAATCCCAATATTTATTTTAGGAGGAAGGATTGTGTAGAAATAGAAAGCATGGACTTTTTGAAATCAAATTGATTCAGATATGATCTGTGATAATTTAGTTCTTTGAAATTGCCCAACTTTTCAATGAATGTTTTAGCATCCATTGATAATTCTTGCCCAAATATATTCTTTCATTGATAAGTTGTGAAGTGATCATTTTTCTAAATAGATAATTAGGTTATTACCAGGCTTTCTCTTATTTTCTTATGAAGACATTTAGATTTTATCCTACAAAATGTCTAAAATAGTTTGAAATTATAATACTGCTCTTTTTGCTAGTATTAAAATTATTGAAAGAAGTTTAAACATATTTTGTAGGTTTTCTAAAAATGTTTGTTTACAGTCATCATAAAGTGTACATTTGAATTGTTTTCAATTTTTAATAATGAATATGTAGAATGGTGCATATTTAGTTTCTTACTTTTGAAAGGGAATCTTCAAAGTTGAGTCTCAGAAGTTTAACTGACAGGCAAAAGGTAACATATAATATAATATAATATAATATAATATAATATAATATAATATAAAAAATTAATAAAATTTCCCTTTATTTTCACTCTCCAGTGTTGAAAACAAAACATCTTCTTCTGGAAGTGAAATTTTATTGAAATTATCTGCATTCATCCAATATCAGGACCTCACCACACTCCTCTTTTTGCACAGTCCTTGCTTTTTTTGCTATAATGTATTCTCTGCGTGTCAATTATTTATCTCCTCACTTCCATGTAAATTAAAATGTACAGTATATGCTCTTATAGGCTGTTGGTGTGGGCTCTGGATGATTTTTCTTTCTATATTTATCTGTATGTTTTTTGGAAAGATTTAAATTGTTAGATGCTATTAAACTGGAAGTTGCCCTCATTTTAAACATCAATATTTTTAAACACAACTGTGAACTAAAACTCACACTTGGTATATTGTCCTTAACTTGTTTGTCAATATGTCTGTGTACCCTGATTCAACTCTGCTTTCCTTTTGTCACTAATCTTTCATGTAATTCTAGTTCCTTGACCCAATGTTGGATATATTTATTTGAAAAATTTGAAATAATAAAATCAATTAAATTTCCTTTCAAATATACTTTCAGCTGACCCATTTTCTAGCCTTGATCTAGGTTAGTTTAGTCATAAAATAGTAGTTAGGCTTCCTTGCCTATAAGTCATAAATGTTAGTTTATTGGGCCGTGAATATACTTTTTTTGCAGTATCCTCTTAGATAATCCTTCAAAGTCTGTTGTTTATAATATTGCCTGTGGACAGTGAATAATAGATAAGATACTTAGGATTTAGGAATGGTAAGCATACTTGCTGTTTCAGAAGTTAATTAGAAAAGATAAGAAAGGTTGTGGGATTGATCAGATTACTTTCTATCTGTTAATACTACCTACAATAACATTTTGAAAGTCAGGAGAGAGAAGTAAAAAAAAGCAAAGATTATTAAAGAATATAGAAAATTATGACAGACATTTAAAACAATACAAAGCTTTCATAGAATTCAGTGTTACAAACAAATGCAATGCAAAGACTACTGAGAGAACACTTGAAGACAAATGAAGGTTAAGGAAATGGATGAAAGGTACAAAGTATGAATGCCACAGAATATTCTTAAGATAAATATCTATGTTAGTCTCATGTTTAGACAGTTAGTTTTATCTTACCTTAGATGGAATTCAAGTAAATATTGATAGCTATTTGGTTGATGCTGAGTTTCAATAATTATGAAACTGTGTAACTCAGACTGGGACTTGAACCCATGGTCTTTTACCTGAGATCACACACCTGGTCTCAGGACTTAATGAAGCTCAGGTTCTTGATGTCTCATCAAAGAAAGAATTTAGTGAGAGACAAAGTGATAGGTAAGAAGTGGATTTATATAGAGAGAAACACACTCCTCAGACAGAGTGTGGGCCATCTCAGAAGGTGAGAGCAGCACCAGGGTATGGGGTTGTCAGTTTTTAGAGGGGTGGGTAATTTCATAGGCTAATGGGTGGGAGAAGTATTCCAGCTATTTGAGGAAGGGGTGGCTATTTCCAGGAATTGGGCCAGCACCCACTTTTTGACCTTTTGTGGTCAGCCTTGGAACTGTCATTGTGCCTGTGTGTCATTTAACGGGCTCAAAGTCTAGTGACAGTTAATCATGCGCCATCTTGGGCCCAGTTGGTTCTAACCAGTTTATGTAGTGTTCTCGGGCTATGGCATTCTTTTAAAGGTTGTGCCCTGCCCCCTTCCCTCCTGTTTAAATTACATGAACTTTGCCAATTTTTGGTTTTGACACAGAGTGGTAAATAGATAACCAAAATTCAAACAGTTTGTCTTATAAGTTTATTTAATATTGTTACAATTTAAATTAAAAGACAAGGTAGAGGGCTTGAATTCTTTTTCTAGCAAGTGACTAATAATTATAGCATCATATGACTCACATAACAGCTTTGCCAAATGATTTATTTTTGTTAAGGTTTTCTGCAATGATATTTTTATAGTTACATGTAAAGTATTCTGCTACTAATCTTGTGTGATATGAATCAGAAGCAGAAATTTGAGTCATGCATGAAACACAGTGTTATTAGTCATATATTATTAAATAGAAGACTGCCATTTCATGTATTTCCAGCATATACACATTATCAACTACTGAAGAGAAGATGTGAAGTATACAGATATGATTATATGTATATATATATATATATATATATATATATATATATATATATATATAAAATCATTTAAAGAGAAAGGTTTCAGGCTATTACAAGTGGTAAGTTAATGGGTAGATGATTCACTCTGAGGATAAAACTATTTATAGGTGAATTATTACTCAAATGCTAAACTCTATTTCATGATACTTATCCTGAATAGCACAAATTGAACTTTCAAAATATTTAAAAATCTTAACAGTTTCTGCTCAAAGCAGATTAGATGATCTACTATCTGAACATCGATGACTTAATATCCTCCTTGACATCTCAGTAGCAGTTTATATTGATGTACATTTAATTCTCTTTGATATTTTCTGATTCTTGATTTCTGTTACATCAACAATCTCTCTTGATTTTTTTTTCACTACTGTTTACTCCTTTTTTTGGTTACCCCTTTTTGAATTAATTACCTCCAGTTAGCAAACCGATGTCAAAGTAGCTTGCAGTGCAGTCCTGAGTCTACTTGTATTAAAAGAGATTTATTGGCTCTGGGAAGGCAGTTGAAACCAAGGTATGGATACAATTTTTCCAAGAACAAATGACTCAAAAATGGTTCTCTAACTGTTAAGGACTAAATGTTTGTGTCCCTCCAGAATTCTTATGTTGAAGCCTTAACCCCAGTGTGGTTATATTTGGAAATATATTTTCCCTTAAGGAAATAAATAAGATTAAATGAAGTCATATGAGTGGGGTCCTGAACCAATAGGATTGATGGCCTTATAAGAAGGGACATAAGAAAACTTGCTCTTTTTCTCTCTCCAAGAACATACTGAGGAAAGGCCATGTGAGGACATACAAGAGAAAGCCATGTGAGGACATACGGAGGAAAGGCCATGTAAGGACATACAGAGAAGGCAGCCAGGAAGAGAGTTCCCGCTAAAAACTGAATCAGGTGAAACCTTGATCTTGAACTTCTAGCCTCCAGAACTGTCAGAAAATAAATTTTTGTTATTTAAGTTGCCCAATCTATGGTATTTTGTTTTGTTAGACAGAGCAGACTAATACACCAACCATGGCCTCTCTTCTGGGTATTCATACATTTGTACTCTTGCTGTCCAAACTTCATTTACATCAGGTTTTTTCCATCATCCTCTTCCCATCACATACACACACACATTCACACACACACACACACACAAAGAGAATGTATCCATTCATGCAGAGACTATATCTATCTTATTCCCTTTAGTATCACAATCGTATAATAGAGTGACATAGAGCAGTGGTTCACAGTATGTGTTTTTTTATTATCAGACATCCTAAGCAAAGCTGGAATTTATGCCCCTTTTTTTGCAGTTTTACTCAGATGTGATGTTTGAGGTCATTGTGCACGTTGGGTTTTTATGGTATATCCCCCTAGAATTTGGGTAGGTCAACATGTATAACCTGACTACAATTTTCTAGGTACAACAAACAGACAATGCTGTTACATTAGAAAATACATACTTGCTAAATTCACTCTTTTCTAAAAGAGGAAATATTAATGTGCATATATAGTCATTTAATATGCTTGTCTTCACCTACACAAATAATCTCATATTAAAGTGATAAAAATCTGATACCTACATTCTACAAATAATAAGTAAATTAATATAATATTGTTATTTTGTTTATTTGAGTAGCATGGCAAAATAGAATCTATAAACATCATTCAGACATTTATTTACTAAATCCAGTGCTAATATCAGTCTTTGTATATCTAAAATTAGGAGCAACTGACTGGAATCTAGTATATTTAACTCTCCAGCAGTATAGTCTTGAGAATCTTTTGAACTCTTGCAAGTCTCCTTCTCACAAGATGAAAGAATGTACTATATTAATTGTAAGAACATTTGTAATCTGAGGGATTTAAAAGCATAGTGTCCACTACTCTTAACTTCCTATGCCTTTCTAAGCCATGTTAGCCTCAATTTCTGGTTACTTGAAGTACAACATAACATCTCTCACATTGTTTTTAGTTTTTACCTCCCTTTATTTATCTGTTTACCTCTCTTGATTTTTTTCCCTCTGATTCTTTCTCTGAGCCTCATGAAAGCATTTGCTATTGGTTGACTATATCTTTATTATTCATGTTCATATTTTAAAAGCAGG
>NW_006786816.1:17946-21703 GCF_000442215.2 Lipotes vexillifer
AATGAAGAAGCATTAATATTTCTATTAAAACTATCATTAATCTTATTTTTTCATTTATTGATTTCTCAGTTTATACTTTTGGTGATTTAAAAATATGTCATCAAATAATTTGACATTTTTCCCATTAAAAGATGGAGTCTTTGTCTCCTTTCCTGAATCTGGGTGGACTTGTGACTGACAAGTGGAGTCATGCTATGTGACTGGGGAAGATAAGTGATAAAATCCATGCAGCTTCTGGCCTGTTCATTGGAACATTCACTCTTAGAGGCTGAGTTTCCACGTAAGGGAGCTGACCATTCTAGTGCTGTCATGTCAGAGCGGGCAAGGGTAAGTACTAATGTTAAGAGTCCCAGTGAACCCATCTTTTAGTTATACCAAACCAAGTGTCAGGCACTGAAATAAGAAACTATTTTGGAAATGCTTCCTCTAGTTATTGCTGTTCTGGTGCCCAGTTGTTCAAGATGCCCAACTGAGTCATCTGAGCTGAGACCCCAGATATGAAGGAAAGAGAAGCTATACCCTTTGTGCCCTGAATTCCTGACTCACAGAATCTGTGAACATAATAAAATAGTCATTTTACTCCCCTGTGTTATGGATGGTTTGTTTTACAGCAATAGATATTCAGACATCTTTGAAGGATCAGTGACAATTATTAACAAAAGAAAAATATATTCCTCTTCTAAAAAGTGATTTAAATATTCTCAGTTACACAGTCCAATCAAATAAAAAAATTTTTAAATGTATACAGGTGTAATGGGAGGTAATAGAACCATGCCAAAGTGCAGCTTTCCAGTATTTAAAGCCATCAACCTTGTAATAATTGAGTAAAATCAGTCTTTTTGAGAGAGGCCAGTTAAAGACACATGTTCTCAGTTATAAATATGTTTATAATTAATTGTTTCTTATTTTAACCAATAAGAGGGCAGCATGATTATTAATTGTAATGACTATCACCCTTATAATCTGGGAAAATTACAAAGTTTCTCTCTATTTCAGGAAAGAATTTACACAATTTGCTATGAAAATTTGGAAGCCACTCTACTATCATCATAAAATATTATCTCAGAAAATTATGCTATGAAGTGTCTGACAAAAACTAGATTCAAAATATGGAATAATTAATATGTTTGAAATCTTATGTTCTCCTGAAAAGAGAAAGCCAAATGTCATAATTTTAAGCCTTTGGATATTTTCTGATTAAAATTATGCAGAAAATATTGTTGATATTCTACATTTCATAGATAAGCACTTTAACATTGTTCCCTATAGTTCAAAATCATTCCCTTAAAATGAGTATCAGAAATTGAATAAATGATTCATAATGGTATAGACACTTTTAAAACTTGTAACTGTTGTGGCCCTTATGGTCAGATTAATTCTACAAATTCTCACCAGCAATATAGTTGCATTAATTGCTCACAAGACTCTTACAAGTCTTGAGAATTAGAAAGTTGTTTTTCTTTTTTGCCATGTTAAAATATGAAAACATATATTAATGATTGATTCATTTTCATCCATTAATTAATTGAATGGCTGCCTATCATAAACCAGGCATTGGTTTAAGAGCAGATGTCATGGAAAAGAATCAAATAGATAAAATTGCCCTTATAGAATTAATATTCTACTGGGGAAAATTAAATAAATTATATGAAATAAAAGTCAAGTTTTATAGGAAGAAAAGAAAAGTGTAAATGTTGGTGATAGAGGTATACAGGATTTAATATTAAATGGAGTGACAAGCGTAGGTGGGCTTTTAAAGAGTGACATTTGAGCAAAGACTTGAATTAACTGTGGGAATATTTTAAGAACATTCCAGATTGAGCCAAGAGACAAGGAGCAAGAGTGAGGAGGCCAGTGTGCACTAGTAGAGTAACAGAATAAGGAGTCAAGAGAAAATGTCAGAAAAGGAATGGGGGCCAAAGCAGCTGATGCAGCTGTTGTAAGTACTGTAAGCTACCGTAAGAATTTTGGCTTGTATTCTCAGGGAAATACACGGGATGCCCTTTACAGAGAAGACATTATCTGACACACTGATGGAGCTCCCTCTGACGTCTAGATTTTAATGGATCAATTATTAACACCTCTGCTTTTAATGGGGTGCAAATTTTTGGTACATGTTGCATGGGAAATTGCATTAATGCAATGACAGTCTTAATATAATGCTAGTCTCCAAGTACATTACCAGGCTACCAATTTCAGAAGTGACAAAAGAATAAAGCTCATGAAACAAATTGTAATGTTCAAACCATACAGTTAATTAAATCAATTTAAAACACACAGTAATAAGTAGGGGGAAATAGATGTAGTTTACCATACTTAGGATAAGGAGTCAGCATGGAAGAAGGGCTACAGTACCTGAAATAGGGAGTTCTCAGGTCCTGTCTCACTCTCTGCTGCATCAGACTTCCCCTGCTAAAGGTATGGTTCTGAGGACCAGAGCTGAGGTTTGATCGAAGGATCTCAGCGAACAGAAGGTGCCTGAAACCAAAATATACTTGTTACGCTGGATCAACATAGCAGCAAGTGTGCCTGGTCAATAGCTTTAGCTCACCAGGAGCCTCAGGAGCAGCTATAGACTTTATTTGCATTTCTTAGTGGAGTACTCATGGGAACACAGTGGCTTTCACCATGGGATGGCCAATTTATCACCTCATAAATATTAAATGCCTCATGTATACTAAGTGTGTCATGAATATTTGGGACTTCTGGTCCTTCCATCCCTTTTATATCTTTGTTCAGCAAAGATATTATTTACTTAATTTATCTTTGCTTAACATGTCCCACAAATAACCAATTCCCTTTAATTCATGCCTAAATGTCTTACAGGTTATTAATTTACATTATCTTTGCCTAACATGTCTGGATGGTTTACTAACTTACTTATCTGCCCTGACATGTTTAATGATTCTTCCCACATCTTTTAAGTTACTGGCTTACTCTTTACAGTGATTTTTTTTATCATTTAATGTGACATTTAATCACTGTTTTGAATAATTTTACAAGCAAGACCAATCAATAGATAGATAGATAGATAGAGATATACATACACATAGATGGAATCTTTAACTTTAATTTTTATGAAAAAATTTCTACTTTATATCTATATCTAGAGCCTTCACAGAATTTTTTTTTCTTTCTAAATTCTAAGGGGTTCCTTGAAACTAGACACCAATCACCAGTATGTTAAACTTAGGTCTAATGATATATTGAGAAGCCATGATTAAATCAGCTCACTTTGTCTTAGGGAATTGATTCTTGTCTATGGGTCTTGAGTTATGCAGTTTTTTCTACAAAGTTGCTGACTTCTGGACTGAGAGTATGCTGGAAATCTTAAGCCAGCCACTTGATAGATCTGCCTGCTGGCTGTTTGCAGAAATGAGGTACAGATTTTTACTGCAGCTCTTCTGCTGTTTCTTTCACAAAGCTGAATTCTGATCGGCACTCTTTAGCAAAGGCCTTTATTTATGGGTAGAATGAAAGCAAAACCCAATTTGTTGGTGACAAATATGAATAGATCTGGTTGGTTAATTATATCAACCCACATTATCATAATGGAGGAGAGTAAAATCCTCTATTTGTGAATATTTAGTCAATGATTATTCTTTTTTTTTTTAACATCTTTATTGGGGTATAATTGCTTTACAATGGTGTGTTAGTTTCTGCTTTATAACAAAGTGAATCAGTTATACATGTACATATGTTCCCATATCTCTTCCCTCTTCGTCTCCCTCCCTCCCACCCTCCCTATCCCACCCCT
>NW_006786816.1:25395-28617 GCF_000442215.2 Lipotes vexillifer
ATGGTTGTTAGTATTTGCCTTATGTATTGAGGTGCTCCTATGTTGGGGGCATAAGTATTTACAATTGTTATATCTTCTTCTTGGATCGATCCCTTAATCATTATGTAGTGTCCTTCTTTGTCTCTTCTGATAGTCCTTATTTTAAAGTCTATTTTGTCTGATATGAGAATTGCTACTCCAGCTTTCTTTTGGTTTCCATTTGCATGGAATATCTTTTTCCATCCCCTTACTTTCAGTCTGTATGTGTCTCTAGGTCTGAAGTGGGTCTCTTGTAGACAGCATATATATGGGTCTTGTTTTTGTATCCATTCAGCCAATCTGTGTCTTTTGGTGGGAGCATTTAGTCCATTTACATTTAAGGTAATTATCGATATGTATGTTCCTATTCCCATTTTCTAAATTGTTTTGGGTTCGTTATTATAGGACTTTTCCTTCTCTTGTGTTTTTGTCTAGAGCAGTTCCTTTAGCATTTGTTGTAAAGCTGGTTTGGTGGTGCTGAACTCTCTCAGCTTTTGCTTGTCTGTAAAGGTTTTAATTTCTCCATCAAATCTGAATGAGATCCTTGCTGGGTAGAGTAATCTTGGTTGCAGGTTTTTCTCCTTCATCACTTTCAGTATGTCCTGCCACTCCCTTCTGGCTTGTAGAGTTTCTGCTGAGAGATCAGCTGTTAACCTTATGGGGATTCCCTTGTGTGTTATTTGTTGTTTTTCCCTTGCTGCTTTTAATATGCTTTCTTTGTATTTAGTTTTTGACAGTTTGATTAATATGTGTCTTGGCGTATTTCTCCTTGAATTTATCCTGTATGGGACTCTCTGTGCTTCCTGGACTTGATTAACGATTTCCTTTCCCATATTAGGGAAGTTTTCAACTATAATCTCTTCAAATATTTTCTCAGTCCCTTTCTTTTTCTCTTCTTCTTCTGGAACCCCTATAATTCGAATGTTGGTGCGTTTAATGTTGTCCCAGAGGTCTCTGAGACTGTCCTCAGTTCTTTTCATTCTTTTTTCTTTATTCTGCTCTGCAGTAGTTATTTCCACTATTTTATCTTCCAGGTCACTTATCCGTTCTTCTGCCTCATTTATTCTGCTATTGATCCCATCTAGAGTATTTTTCATTTCATTTATTGTGTTGTTCATCATTGTCTGTTTCATCTTTATTTCTTCTAGGTCCTTGTTAACTGCTTCTTGCATTTTGTCCATTCTATTTCCAAGATTTTGGATCATCTTTACTATCATTATTCTGAACTCTTTTTCAGGTAGACTGCCTATTTCCTCTTCATTTGTTAGGTCTGGTGGGTTTTTATCCTGCTCCTTCATCTGCTGTGTGTTTTTCTGTCTTCTCATTTTGCTTATCTTACTGTGATTGGGTTCACCTTTTTGCAGGCTGCAAGTTCGTAGCTCCCGTTGTTTTTGATGTCTGTCTCCAGTGGCTAAGGTTGGTTCAGTGTGTTGTGTAGGCTTCCTGGTGGAGGGGACTAGTGGCTGTGTTGTGGTGTATGAGGCTAGATCTTGTCTCTCTAGTGGGCAGGTCCACGTCTGGTGGTGTGTTTTGGGGTGTCTGTGGACTTATTATGATTTTAGGCAGCCTCTCTGCTAGTGGGTGGGGTTGTGTTCCTGTTTTGCTATATGGTTGGCATAGGTTGTCCAGCACTGTAGCTTGCTGGTCGTTGAGTGAAGCTGGGTGCTGGTGTTGAGATGGAGATCTCTGGGAGATTTTCGCCGTTTGATATTATGTGGGGCTGGGAGGTCTCTTCTTGACGAGTGTTCTGAAGTTGGCTCTCCCACCTCAGAGGCAGAGTCCTGACTCCTGGCTGGAGCAGCAAGAGCCTTTCATCCACTCGGCTCAGAATAAAAGGGAGAGAAAGTAGAGAGAATTAGTAGAAAGAAAGAAAGAAAGAAAGAAAGAAAGGAAGGAAGGAAGGAAGAAAGGAAGGAAGGAAGGAAGGAGGGAAGGAAGAAAGAAAGAAAGAAGAAAAGAAAGGAAGAAGGCAAGAAGGAAAGAAAGGGAGGGAGGGAGGAGGGAAGGAAGGAAGGAAGGAGGGAAGGAAGGAAAAATACAGAAAGAAAGAAGATACAGTAAAATAAAATAAAGTATAATAACGTTATTGAATTTAAAAAAATAATTATTTAGAGAAAAAAAAAAGCGACGGATAGAACCTTAGGACAAATGGTGGAAGCAAAGCTATAGAGACAAAATCTTACATAGAAGCATACACATATACCCTCACAAAAAGAGGTAAAGGGGAAAAAATCATAAAACTTGCTCTCCAAGTCCACCTCCTCAATTTGGGATGATTCGTTGTCTAAAGGAGGGAAGGAAGGAAAGAAAGATAGAAAGAAGGGAAAGTATAATAGAGTTATTTAAGTTAAAATTAATTATTAAGAAAAAATTTAAAAAAAAACAAAAAAAAATGGACGGATAGAACGCTAGGACAAATGGTGGAAGCAAACCTATACAGACAAGATCTCACACAGAAGCATACACATACACATTCACAAAAGGAGGAAAAGGGGAAAAAATCATAGATCTTGCTCTAGAAGTCCGCCTCCTCAATTTGGGATGATTCGCTGTCTATTCATGTATTCCACATAGGCAGGGTACATCAAATTGATTGTGTAGCTTTTTTTGCTGTACATGGGCCTCTCACTGTTGTGGCCTCTCCCGTTGCGGAGCACAGGCTCTGCACGCGCAGGCTCAGCGGCCATGGCTCATGGGCCCAGCCGCTCCACGGCATGTGGGATCTTCCCGGACCGGGGCGCGAACTCACGTCCCCTGCATCGGCAGGCGGACCCTCAACCACTGCGCCACCCGGGAAGCCCGGTTATGTAGCTTTAATCCGCTGTTTCTGAGGCTGCTGGGAGAGATTTCCCTTTCTCTTCTTTCTTCTCACAGCTCACAGGGGCCCAGCTTTCGATTTGGCCCTGCCTCTGCGTGTAGGTCGCTGGAGGGCGTCTGTTTTTTGCTCAGACAGGACGGGGTTAAAGGAGCCGCTGACTCGGGGGCTCTGGCGCACTCAGGCCCGGGGCAGGGAGGGGCACGGAGTTCGGGGCGGGCCTGCGGCGGCAGAAGTCGGCGTGACGTTGCAGCAGCCTGAGGCCCGCTGTGAGTTCTCCCTGAGAAATTGTCCCTGGATCCCGGGAACCTGGCAGTGGCGGGCTGCACAGGCTCCCCGGAAGAGGGGTGTGGATAGTGACCTGTGCTCGCACACAGGCCCCTTGGTGG
>NW_006786816.1:29109-46769 GCF_000442215.2 Lipotes vexillifer
ACCTTTCCTCCTTCACGGCTCCCTCCCACTGGTGCAGGTACCGTCCTTATCCTTTTGTCTCTATTTATTTTTTTTTCTTTTGCCCTACCCAGGTACGTGGGGAGTTTCTTGCCTTTTGGGAGGTCTGAGGTCTTCTGCCAGCGTTCAGTAGGTGTTCTGTAGAGTTGTTCCACATGTAGATGTTTTTCTGGTGTATTTGTGGGGAGGAAGGTGATCTCCGCGTCTTACTCATCCGCCATCTTTCCACAACTCTAGTCAATGATTATTCTGCGGGTAGGAACAGTATGATAAGGAGGCTGCTGACTGACCTCAAGGGCATTTTTATTTGTACCATAAAAAAAAGTTATAATCAACAAGAGTGACAAAAGCATTTATAGCTGGGAAAAAAATCAGCTTGTTTACAGTGTGTAAACAAACTTTGAACATGAATCGAAGTGTCTATCCAACCTGACAAGAACTCAGTTGCTAAAATATTTATGGTGGTAACATTTACCTCTAAATAATTAACCTCAGGAGAATTAATGTATTTTTTTGGTGTTCCAGGGTTTTTTGGGGGTTTTTTTTATTATTATTTTTAACTGGTAACTGGGCAGAAAAATAGTTGTGTAGAACTAATCAAAATATAGAATATTCTTCCTTTAGTAAAGTAAGAACACATCTTTTGTTTGGCCCAGTGACTGCATGGGAAACTCCAAAGCTATTTTATGTATACATAATATCTTTAAAATGTTATTCTTTAGGATTTACGATCTGGATTTAGAAAAAGACTGTATCAAAAAAGAGTTGTTAAACATATTCTTACATTAAAATTTAAACAGATATTGTGGATGTTTGAAGACAAGCCATTATTGAAGTATTAGCTATAAAATAATTTTAAGTATTTTTTAATTAAAGATATATGCAAACAATAATTCAAGATCAGTGCCCAGCCACAGTTATAGAATAGTCTTTCAGAAAACTAACCTTTGATATGATAGGGAATTCTCCTTTCAAAGACAAAGAACAATTTATTTATTTATTTATTTATTTATTTATTTATTTATTTATTTATTTATTTATCTATTTATTTAGGTAAGAGCAAACTATATGTCAAGGATGAGTTATTTTTCTGAATATTGATTTTTCTTTTTCTTTTTTAAAACCCTCTCAATTACCACATCAAATTTGCCACCTTAGTGGGAGCTTTCAAAGAGCAAATACATTTTCATAGAATATTTGCTATTTTAAATATTTATGTTTTTTAGAAATTGATCAGGTAAAAAAAGATAAATGGTAATCAAAGAATACCCATTATTTAATTTAAAAATATTTAAAGTATTCAAAATCATTAAAGATTTATATTGTAATATGGTCATTTATTATATTACAGTCAGAAAGATAACATTTGATACTTTTTTTTTCAGAAAGTATAAGACAAAAACTAAGTTTAAGTCATTTGCAACAATGTTCAGAGTTTACAAGGAAAATTCTCTTAAAATACAGTTATTTCATATAGTTAAACCCATATGTTTACAGTTTCAAAATTAAAATGTTTTGTGGAAAGAATGTTAACTTATTTGCCATATAAAACCAGCATATTAAATTTAGTAAGTTTAAGTAACTTAGAAGACATACAGATCTGAACACAAAAATTTTCAGCCAATCTAATTTGTTCAAATATTCATGTTAAATGGAAACACTGGTAATCCAATATAAAATTCTATGTATTTAAATCTCTAAATTGTATCAAAAATCTAGGCTTTCTAAGAGTATTACTTTCCCTTTGTTAGTGATTTTCACAACTTTTGCTTTTCTTTGTGTTTTCTGTCTTTTTTTGTTTTTGTTTTAGTTGGCTGCTTCTGACAGAAAGGCTTTTTTTTTAGCTTTATTGAGGTATAATTGACAAAAATACATAAATAAGAAATATTTAAGGTCTACAACTTGATGTTTTGATAGATGTATACACTGTGAAATGATTACCATGATCAAGCTAACTTACATATCCATCCCCTCACATAGTTTTACCTTTTGTGTGTGTGTGTTGTGAGAACACTTAATGTTTATCCAATTAGCAAATTTCAAGTATGTAATACAGTACTGTAACCACAGTCACTATACTGTACATTAGATTTCCTGAATGCATTCCTCTTGAATGAGTAAAATCTTATAGCTTTTGACTAACATTTCCCCATTTCCTCCAACCCCCAACCTCTGGCAATCACTATTCTCCTTTCCGTTTCTATGAATTTGATTATTTGAGATTTCACATAAAAGTGAGATCAAACAGTATTCGTCAGTGTCCAGAGTTTTTCACATAGCATAATGTCTTCCAGATTCATCCACATTGTCACAAATGGCATAATTTCAAGAAAGGCTTACCTGGTGGCGCAGTGATTGAGAGTCCGCCTGCCAATGCAGGGGACGCGGGTTCGTGCCCCGATCTGGGAAAATCCCACATGCCGCGGAGCGGCTGGGTCCATGAGCCATGGCCGCTGAGCCTGCGCGTCCGGAGCCTGTGCTCCGCAACTGGAGAGGCCACAACAGTGAGAGGCCCGCGTACCGCAAAAAAAAAAAGAAATGCTCTTCTGAAAATGTCAGTGCATTTAAACCATTAGAAGTTTAGTTTACCCCTTCTTATTTTTTAAAATTCAGCTTATTTTAAATCAATTCTTCTTAGTTCCTGTAGATCAAATCATTAAAAATGAAATTAATTAATTTATTATTTTTTATGGAGGCCATTAAATCTTTCATTTATTTTCTTTAACAAATGGGGAGAATGATTTTTTTTTCCAAATTCACAAAAAAAAAGTTAATTTTTTTTTTTAGCCAGAGTGAAATTTGGCCACATGAGATTACCCCAGGAACCAAAAAAAAAACAGTGATTGGGTTTCAATAGTCATTGATGCCCATGTTTTAAGCAGCACAGTTTAATTGGCTCCAGTAGGTAAATTCATCTAAGCATATCTGCAGAGATTCATCTGGTCTTCAGCTGAGATCAAAGGTCCTTTCACTGAAGAACAGAAAAGTGTTTTGTTTTTTTTTTCTTACCCCAATTAAGCTAATATTTTTCTTTCTTGCTAGAAAATTGTGTATTTTGTCTTTATGAATGTCCTCAAATATCGTTAGAGCTTTCAGAACTCAAAATACATCTGGGCTTCAAGCAAAATACTAATTAAACAAGTTTTATATGCCAGAGGAATGGCTTGGCAATTTTTTTCATTTATTCTGTTAGTTTATCAGTTTCTGCTAGCCTTTGGATACATTCTTTGAAATTCTCTTCAAAAATCTCACTATGCTGAGGAGAAAAGGGTTAGAGTTCAGACCCTACTAGGGGAAGGATCCCTGGTGAAATCAGCAAGCAATCATGTCAAAATATTTGGAGGGTTGTGTTCTAGAAAAAGGTGGAAGCCAGAGGTGGAATAAGCCTTGCCAAACTAAAACCCAGACATAATTCAGCTTGGTAGCTAACTGGATTAAGACAACCAACCCCAAGTCTAGCTGCCTAGCAAACACCAATAATCCACCCTATTAGAAAACAGCAACATCTGGAACCTATACAATTTTAACTCGACAATTGGTGTTCCTTTTCTGTACGTGATGGAGTAGTTAGTATCAGATTTCACTCCCATGATAAACACATATAAAAATGGACATTATGTATAAAATAACTCTTGGGGGGATTTGGCAGTAAAAAAACACAGGGCTGTGATTATTGAGAGAAGAGAAACACTTGAGCTAAGTCCCATTTTCACCAGTTTACCCTGGAGACTCTTCTGTAACTGCACACAGAAAAGTGGAGTCCAAGTAGAAAGCAGCAGTGGAGACAGTGGAGGAAAAAGAGATTGCAGTTCAGGACTGCCAAGGTTCCTAGGAGGAGGGCAGCACAGAGAAAAAGCCCTAAACTTTCTGTATCATTTTTCCTTTGGTCCCCGCTGGCT
The DNA here is from genome assembly GCF_000442215.2 of Lipotes vexillifer. Taxonomy (NCBI): domain Eukaryota; kingdom Metazoa; phylum Chordata; class Mammalia; order Artiodactyla; family Lipotidae; genus Lipotes; species Lipotes vexillifer. Next base: position 33,027 of record NW_006786816.1, read on the forward strand.
TCCTAAGATGCACACACAGAAAGTGAGGGTCTTGGAGGCTTGGTAGAGAACACTGGGCTCATATATACTGGGAAACACTGGAGGTCTGAGATAACCAAAGAAGAAAGACCGTGGTAAATACCAGGCATTCATTCGAGACCACATAAAGCCCATGCTCTGAGATTTAGGACCAAACCTTCAGAAAACAGCTAAACCTTAAGACTAAGTGGAAAACTGAACTACATCTACCCTAATAGAGCCTAAAACCAAACCATGACAAGAATAAAATTATTCACTTGAAAGTTAACTGATTGCTAGAAAGAAACTCAACATACATTAGACCATAGGTTGGCAAACTATGACCCGTGGGCAACCTCCTATTTTGGTAATTAACTTTTACAGGAACACAGTCACAACCATGTGTTTACATACTTTTGGGGCTACTTGCACCCTACAAGAGCAGAGATAAATAGTTGTGAAGCAGTATGGTCCCCAAGCCTAAAATATTTACTGTCTGGCTCATTAAGAAAAATTGCCAACATCTGCTTTAGAGGAAGATAATATAATTCAGAGTCTATAGAACAGTGCTACAAAATCAAATAAAATTAAAAATTACCAGGTATAGTCTGGAAACTTGACAAATAAGAGATAAAGAAGTAAATATTAGCCAACTTAGAGGTGATCCAGATTTTGGAGTTAACAGACAAGAATCTCAAAATAACTATAATTAATATATTAATACACAGTAAGAAGATAGACACAGTCGAAGAAAAAAAGAAAGTAATTCAATTGAAAGTTGGAATCAGACATAAGGGAATCAAATGGACACTATAGAATTAAAGAATAAAATATCTCATGTGTCATTAAGAAAACAGTGATTAGCCTTTATACCTGACTGGATGCGCCACGAAGCAGAATGTGTGAATTCAGTGATGAGTATGAATGTATGAATGTTCTACCTAAATAAAAATTTTACTAAATTAAAAATTATAAAGTAGTGGGTGCCTTGCCCGATGTTAAGGAATCATATCTAGTAAAACTGTGGTAGACCGAGATAGGATTTCCTTTTCCTCCTTTGCACTGTTTCTACTTCTATTGAACAGTGGTGAAACAATATAATTTCAAATGTCAGGTCTGATACTAGATTAATTTTTATTTTCAAAATAAAAACTCCCTTTTTTTTCAAGTTTTCAGAAGCATTTCAGGAGGATATTTGGAGAGGAAACATATGGCCATACACTTTATTTAAAAAGTGCAATATTTGTCTCAATAGGGTGGTATATATTATGGTTTTATTATAATAACTGGTATATTGGTCTTACTCATGGCATGATTAAAGATGTTTTATATTTCTTAGCTATTGTCTTTGACTTCTTGAAATATAGGAAAAAAGGTTTGCTTGATTTTATCTTTGTACTGATTTGGGAGGTATGCCATGTTTATTTTGGTTAACACTCAAAATAGTATTTAATTCTTTGCTATATGATTCTTCTTTTTTTAATTGAGGTATAATTGACATACAATGTTATATTTGTTTAAGGTTTACAACATAATGATTAAATATGTGTATATATTGTGAAATGATCACCACAGTGTCTAATTAACATCCATCACCATACATAGTTAATTTTTCTATATAATTCTTTTAGAAAATTTTTCTATGTATGTATTTTATAACCCCTTTAGAAATGCTCTTCAACTTCTGTTTGACATTCGGAAGGTATCATACTGTCAATATGCCAAAAGGGTGTGTTCCCTCAGAGGATCCACATGGTTCATATATTTAAATACACCATTTTTTCACCTTTCCTCATGTATGGCTAATCAACTTGCTAAGAACCCCCAAATATCTAATCAGCGATTAGATATGGTATGGTAGCATTGTAGCATTGGTAGCATTGTTATGTTTTAGACTCTCAATTACCTAAAGGATCATCAAGCACTAGCCATGAACTTAGATATTTTGGAAGACGAAAAAACAAACCAAACTAAAAGAAGTAATACACACTTATCACATCTCCCTGCTTTACTCCAAGATTTTTGGGATTCTCTCACACTCACCTCTTAAAAAAAAAAAAAAGATTCTTAGAGAAATATAAAATCAATTGATAAGGAGAAAGAAATGAGAAGAGAACTTTGGAGACTTTCAATATCCATATTAGAATTTGTAATAAACAATCAGAAAGTTAGTAGCAAAATGCTTAATATTAATGTCATTTTAAAATTCAAATTGCATAATAGTTCAGCTGATAACCCAATTTTGGAATGTAGAGGCAGAGCCTGTGACCTGTCAGGAGAACAAGGAAGATTACACGTTACCAAAGTTTGCTTAGTTGAGAGTGCAGGATTGGCAAATGGAGAGCCAAAGCCATAATAATCACTATCTTCAAACAAGAAAACTTTATGAGGAGTAAAGAAAGAGCAAGCAGCTCTTGGAAGAGACTTAACTTGGTGATGCTATGATGCTCCAAAAAACATAGCCATCAATAATTGTGTGCCTGGGTGCACAGACGACTTGCATTCCTCTTCTTTTCTTTAGTTATCTCTTTTATACCAGAAGATTAAAAAATGGTGATGGAAAAAAAAATGGTGATGGAAATATATATCCTGAGTACAGAAAGTAGTCAAAGGCATAGATGCTCTAGACAGCTTCAGATTGGTCAAATCCTGGCCCTACCACTTCTTAGTTGTATAAACTAGGGCCAACAGCTTAATTGTAAAAATTATGTAAATGTAAAATTATGTAAATTATGTAAAAAAAGTAAGCACTTTATTTTGTTACTGTGAGAGTTAAGGGAGTAATTGTGTAAACCGTGTAGAAGATGGTGATAGCATGTAGGTTTTTTTGTTTTTTGGTTTTTTTTTGTGGTATGCGGGCCTCTCACTGCTGTGGCCTCTCCCGTTGCGGAGCACAGGCTCCGGACGCACAGGCTCAGCGGCCATGGCTCACGGGCCCAGCCGCTCCACAGCATGTGGGATCTTCCCGAATCGGGGCACGAACCCGTGTCCCCTGCATTGGCAGGCGGACTCTCAACCACTGCGCCACCAGGGAAGCCCAGCATGCAGGTTTTAAAGAAAAGTGAGAATGGAGGCAGGAAGTCTTGTTACAAAGTGGCTATAACAGGATTTCTTTGTTGTTGTTGTGGACCTTAAAGCCAAAAATGAGGCAAACAAAGTGATGATTTTTAAAAAGCAGTGATTTTTCAAAACATTTTAAAGAAAGAATCATCAAGACTGAGTGGTTGAGAGAGAATGAAATATATGCCTTGAAATGCTAATTAGAAGGAGGAGTTGACCATGTAATTGAAACTCTTATTCCCATATAGGGAGAAGTATAGCATCCCTAATTAAAATCTTAATTATGTTTTGTGGGCTAAAGTATGGGACTATCATTTTTGCTGCAAGGCCAAGCACCATGTGCCATAATGTATATGAGTAAATAATGAATTCATCAGGAATAAGAAATTAATTAGAGAGTGCTTTTGGAGGTGGGCTATAAGCACTCTTTGTAGACATTTTTTCTGCCGCAGTTGCAGTGAATATGTGCATCAATCCAGCAAAACTGGATTTGGGAGAGATGTAAATTGAAGAGTCATCATTCATGGTGTAAAATGGGAAGTTGGGGATACAGTTCTATCCTGGAATAAGAAATAAAATATATCAAGACCCTGAGGTTTAAAACAGTATGGAATTTTGGGTATCTTGTCAGTAATTCTACTGGATATCCTATCTAAAATAGCACTGTCCCCGACCCATACACATGTCTATCACAATGTATCTCTTCATCTAGCCAATTCTTGTCCTTAGCACATAGCTTTAACTAAAACTAGGCCACACACTTCATGAAATCAGAAATGCTTATTGTTTTGTTTCTGTACTTCAAATAGTGAATGACATGTATTTTTCTCAATAATATATTTTGAATGAATGAATGCTTTGATCAATTAATTACAAGAGCAACTTAGACTTAAAGTTTGAGAAAAGAGGTCTCCAAGAGTCATCTGTATAAAATAATAAGTAAAATAAAAGTAATACACTTCATGGGAAGAGAGTTGCCCAGGGTAAGAACAGAGAATTAGGGTCATCCATATTTAGGAAGAGAGGGCATTAAGAAAAGATGATGAACCCTTACATTGCAATCTAAGTATTGATAGTTGGAGAACTAGGTCAGTAAAATACTACAAAAGCAATGGAAAGAATATAAAAAGGCAAGGTTGATTAAATTATTCAAAACTGGAATAAAGTTTCTTAAAAAAGAAGATATTTATACAGTTTCTATATCTTGTGCTTTGGAGGCCAATTAAGAGTGCAGTTAAAATGCATGTTAGAATAAAACATTTCCGTAAATAAAGTATAAAAGGATGACAAGGAATTGAAGAGAATGTATGGATAACTCAGTTGAATACTTAGGCTTCTTTGAAAATTTAATAAATCTGTAACATAAGTATTTTAATAGTGAATCATTTATTTTAATGCTCTCAATCAGGATTCTTAAATTTTCAAGGTGCAATAAAAGGCATTTTGATAATTAACACTTTTGTCAATGTATATGTTTTGTTATCATTTTGACATACTGTTTGAATTCTGTCATAATATATTTCTATCCCCATAAGCAGGCAACTAAGATTGTTGCCTTGAATTGAATTTCATGTGATGTTAAGAATGTGTGTCATTCTACCCTGCTAAAAACAGAAAACATTGCAGAAAACTAGATATAATTGCTCTGTCAGCACAAGAAAATTATACAACTGCAAACCAGCCTTGCTTAAAGTGATTTTTGACAGGCTTGTTTATGTACTATTTATGTCCAGAGGCTACAGAAAATTGGTAAGCCTGTCAATGTCTTCTCAGCCTGGTCTGTTCTTAGTTCTTTATTATTATTGAAATGTGTTATGTAAATGAGCAGTATATCTATCAAGGGATAATTACAGGTAAGAAAGAGATGTAAATAACTATAATTGTGAATAAAATAATTTGAAATATTCATTAACAACTAAAGTCTACACATGGTGAATATAGCAGAATCCACACAACATTGAAATAACCAGTAGTTTAATTGGCAATCCCTACAAAGGTACATTTAAGGAGCTGGAGGACATATGTATGTTATCGACTTTAATTCTGAGTTATGTTCCACAATTATGTTTTATAAATGAAGAAATTGTGGCTTGCCCATGGTTGTGTAGCTATCCAGAGGTAGAGTCGTGACTCAATCATAGGCCAGTATCGCTGCAAAATCATTGCTTTTTTTCTAATACCCAATCAGTTTTGACACACGGGAAAAATACTATCAACCTCAGTGTGTAGTCTGAAGTTTATATATTTATTTAGTAATAGAGTATCAAGACTTAATGCCCTGTTTTACATTATTGCTGGGAAAAACAAATTTAATTTTTTTTTGATTTGTGTTATTTTGCCCAGCACAACAAATTGTTTGACAAAACTATAAAAATGATTTAACATTAATTTGTCCCCAAATGCCCATTTATTTTTTCCTAGTTATTTTAACAGAACCTCCCCATCCTTGAATATTTTGCATTGTTTAATCACTTAGTTGATGAATTTCATTAATTAATTTATTATTAATTTATTCAAGAGGGGTTCTTGACTGCTATATTTCCTTAATACTTGGAGTTTGGATAAACTGTCTATTGCACTTATACTTTAAAAATTTTTGTAATATGAAACTACTACATTCAAATGTGAAATATTCAAGCAGTACAAATAGATAAAAAGGAGTTTATGGAGTTTCCTTAAAAAACTAAAAATAGAACTACCATATGACCCAGCAATCCCACTACTGGGCATGTACCCTGAGAAAACCATAATGCAAAAAGAGTCATGTACCCCAGTGTTCATTGCAGCACTATTTACAATAGCCAGAACATGGAAGTAAACAAGTGTCCATTGACAGATGAATGGATAAAGAAGATGTGGCAATATATACAATGGATTATTACTCAGTGATAGAAAGAAATGAAATTGAGCTATTTGTAGTGAGGTGGATGTACCTAGAGTCTGTTATACAGAGTGAAGTAAGTCAGAAAAACAAATACTGTATGCCAACTGAGATATATGGAATTAAAAAAGAAAATTGTTCTGAAGAACCTAGGGGCAGGACAGGAATAAAGATGCAGATGTAGAGAATGGACTTGAGGATATGGCCAGCGGGAAGGATAAGCTGGACAAAGTGAGAGAGTGGCATGGACATATATACACTAACAAACGTAAAACAGATAGCTAGTGGGAAGCAGTTGCATAGCACAGGGAGATCAGCTCCATGCTTTATGACCACCTAGAGGAGAGGGATAGGGAGGGGATATGGGGATATATGTATCCATGTATGAATATAGCTGATTCACCTTGTTATAGAGCAGAAACTAACACAACATTGTAAAGCAATTATACTCCAATAAAGATGTTAAATAAAAAAAAATTTTAATCTGAGAAAATCACTGTTCACATACTATATTAAATGAATATAGCACAATTTATTTATACATTCTATGATTAATGCATATTTGGATTATGTCCAATTTGGCCTACTTGTATTATATCTTCTGAGAACAATCTTCTCTCTCTTTTTGTTATGTACCTAGGGGTAAAATTGATAGGTCACAAGGTTGACTTATGTTTAGCTTTTGTGGGTAATAGCAAACAATTTCCAAACATCTTGTACCAATTTATAAATGAAATATCAATTTATGAAAGTTTTACTTTTTTACACATTCTAACCAATTCTTGATATTTTTTTGCTTTTATTATTGTCATTGATATGTATTGGTATGCCATTATTTTTATAATTGGCATTTCCCTGATGAGAAGGATAACGGTAAGCCTTTTTTTTTCTCCCAAAGGCTCATTGGCCATTAGTCTATCCTCTTAGACTTCATTTCAGAAAGGATTTTACTCCATTTCAAAAATATTTAATTATTTTTCTCATTGATTCATAGAATATTCTAGGTATGATTATATAACAAGATAAATGTACCATGAATATTTTCTCCCATTCTGTAGCTTAACTTTTCATTTTCTTAATATCATCTTTCAATGGACAGAAGATTTTAATTTTAATTAGGTCCAATGAATCGTTTTTTTCTTTTATGCTTAATACTTTTAAGAAAAAATTTACTGTTCACATTTCTTCTAAAGGCCTTATTTCCTATTATAAGATCTGTGATGCCTTTTTATTTATATATGTGTTTGTAATATATTAGTAATCCTGGTTCAAATTTTTCCATATGGCTATCTATTTGATTTTGCAGTGGTCTCCTTACTGTAAATTAGATTATTGAATATGAGTTTCTCAACTCTATTCTGTATGCCTGGAAAATATCTCTATATTTATACCAATACTATCTCATGTTCATTACTGGAATTTTTTTAATAGGTTCGATATATTTTAGTGTAAATTTACATTGTTCATTTCTGAAGATTGTTTGACTATCCTAGATCACCACATTTCTATACAGATTTTAAAATTTGATTGACAATTTCCAGGAAAGATGTCTGTTAGAATTTTGATTAACATGGCACTAAAGCTATATTCCGATTTTGAGAAAATGAACTTGTTGGTAATATTGTCTTTAAGACATTCAGTACAGTATATTTCTTTATTAATTTTAACTTTCTCTTATCGGTATTTGCTAGTTTTAAATGAAATGATCTTACACATATTTCCACAGATTTATTACTAGGTATGTGATATTGCTTATGCTATTATAAAGGCTATTCAAAAGAATCATATCCTAAATATTTGTTTCTGGTATATAGAGAGAGTTTAAAAAATTGTATTTTTACCAAGTGTCCAGAATCTTGCTAAATTCAATTATTTTTATAGTTTTAAAAAAAGATTATTTTAGAATTTCCTGGCTATACAATCATGTGTTCTGTAGATTATGAGGTTTACTTCTTCCTTTCTAACTTTCATACATAATTATGGGTCTCCATGTTGAATAACTTTTTATCAAAATGAAATGTCCTTTTTTCTCTTAATACTAATTGCTCAAAGTCCTGTTTTGCCTAATATTAACACAGTCGCACAGCATTTTAGGAAATTATTATTGTATGACACATCCTTTCTATCCCTTTACTTTCAATTTATCCATGCCCTTATTTAGACTATTTTCCTTGTACAACAGCTTATATTTGTTAGTTATATGAATCCAGTCTGTTGATATTCCTTTAACAGGTGTGTTTGGTTCTTTTACATTCAAAGTGATTGCTGATACCTTTACAAGAGTTTCTCTGTTCATTATGTTGGTCTTTCTCTATCATTAATCTGCTAATAAATGATTTTCCATTCCCACTTATGAAAGTCCTATAAGAGCTCTTCATATTTGTCTGGAGCATTTCCACTAGAAGGGTTGGCAAGAGAACAATAGGGCTTCCCTGGTGGCGCAGTGGTTGAGAGTCCACCTGCAGATGCAGGGGACATGGGTTCGTGCCCCTGTCCGGAAAGATCCCACATGCCGCGGAGCGGCTGGGCCCGTGAGCCATGGCCGCTGAGTCTGCGGGTCCGGAGCCTGTGCTCCGCAACGGGAGAGGCCACAACAGTGAGAGGCCCGCGGACCGAAATATATGCCTTGAAATGCTAATTAGAAGGAGGAGTTGACCATGTAATTGAAACTCTTATTCCCATATAGGGAGAAGTATAGCATCCCTAATTAAAATCTTAATTATGTTTTGTGGGCTAAAGTATGGGACTATCATTTTTGCTGCAAGGCCAAGCACCATGTGCCATAATGTATATGAGTAAATAATGAATTCATCAGGAATAAGAAATTAATTAGAGAGTGCTTTTGGAGGTGGGCTATAAGCACTCTTTGTAGACATTTTTTCTGCCGCAGTTGCAGTGAATATGTGCATCAATCCAGCAAAACTGGATTTGGGAGAGATGTAAATTGAAGAGTCATCATTCATGGTGTAAAATGGGAAGTTGGGGATACAGTTCTATCCTGGAATAAGAAATAAAATATATCAAGACCCTGAGGTTTAAAACAGTATGGAATTTTGGGTATCTTGTCAGTAATTCTACTGGATATCCTATCTAAAATAGCACTGTCCCCGACCCATACACATGTCTATCACAATGTATCTCTTCATCTAGCCAATTCTTGTCCTTAGCACATAGCTTTAACTAAAACTAGGCCACACACTTCATGAAATCAGAAATGCTTATTGTTTTGTTTCTGTACTTCAAATAGTGAATGACATGTATTTTTCTCAATAATATATTTTGAATGAATGAATGCTTTGATCAATTAATTACAAGAGCAACTTAGACTTAAAGTTTGAGAAAAGAGGTCTCCAAGAGTCATCTGTATAAAATAATAAGTAAAATAAAAGTAATACACTTCATGGGAAGAGAGTTGCCCAGGGTAAGAACAGAGAATTAGGGTCATCCATATTTAGGAAGAGAGGGCATTAAGAAAAGATGATGAACCCTTACATTGCAATCTAAGTATTGATAGTTGGAGAACTAGGTCAGTAAAATACTACAAAAGCAATGGAAAGAATATAAAAAGGCAAGGTTGATTAAATTATTCAAAACTGGAATAAAGTTTCTTAAAAAAGAAGATATTTATACAGTTTCTATATCTTGTGCTTTGGAGGCCAATTAAGAGTGCAGTTAAAATGCATGTTAGAATAAAACATTTCCGTAAATAAAGTATAAAAGGATGACAAGGAATTGAAGAGAATGTATGGATAACTCAGTTGAATACTTAGGCTTCTTTGAAAATTTAATAAATCTGTAACATAAGTATTTTAATAGTGAATCATTTATTTTAATGCTCTCAATCAGGATTCTTAAATTTTCAAGGTGCAATAAAAGGCATTTTGATAATTAACACTTTTGTCAATGTATATGTTTTGTTATCATTTTGACATACTGTTTGAATTCTGTCATAATATATTTCTATCCCCATAAGCAGGCAACTAAGATTGTTGCCTTGAATTGAATTTCATGTGATGTTAAGAATGTGTGTCATTCTACCCTGCTAAAAACAGAAAACATTGCAGAAAACTAGATATAATTGCTCTGTCAGCACAAGAAAATTATACAACTGCAAACCAGCCTTGCTTAAAGTGATTTTTGACAGGCTTGTTTATGTACTATTTATGTCCAGAGGCTACAGAAAATTGGTAAGCCTGTCAATGTCTTCTCAGCCTGGTCTGTTCTTAGTTCTTTATTATTATTGAAATGTGTTATGTAAATGAGCAGTATATCTATCAAGGGATAATTACAGGTAAGAAAGAGATGTAAATAACTATAATTGTGAATAAAATAATTTGAAATATTCATTAACAACTAAAGTCTACACATGGTGAATATAGCAGAATCCACACAACATTGAAATAACCAGTAGTTTAATTGGCAATCCCTACAAAGGTACATTTAAGGAGCTGGAGGACATATGTATGTTATCGACTTTAATTCTGAGTTATGTTCCACAATTATGTTTTATAAATGAAGAAATTGTGGCTTGCCCATGGTTGTGTAGCTATCCAGAGGTAGAGTCGTGACTCAATCATAGGCCAGTATCGCTGCAAAATCATTGCTTTTTTTCTAATACCCAATCAGTTTTGACACACGGGAAAAATACTATCAACCTCAGTGTGTAGTCTGAAGTTTATATATTTATTTAGTAATAGAGTATCAAGACTTAATGCCCTGTTTTACATTATTGCTGGGAAAAACAAATTTAATTTTTTTTTGATTTGTGTTATTTTGCCCAGCACAACAAATTGTTTGACAAAACTATAAAAATGATTTAACATTAATTTGTCCCCAAATGCCCATTTATTTTTTCCTAGTTATTTTAACAGAACCTCCCCATCCTTGAATATTTTGCATTGTTTAATCACTTAGTTGATGAATTTCATTAATTAATTTATTATTAATTTATTCAAGAGGGGTTCTTGACTGCTATATTTCCTTAATACTTGGAGTTTGGATAAACTGTCTATTGCACTTATACTTTAAAAATTTTTGTAATATGAAACTACTACATTCAAATGTGAAATATTCAAGCAGTACAAATAGATAAAAAGGAGTTTATGGAGTTTCCTTAAAAAACTAAAAATAGAACTACCATATGACCCAGCAATCCCACTACTGGGCATGTACCCTGAGAAAACCATAATGCAAAAAGAGTCATGTACCCCAGTGTTCATTGCAGCACTATTTACAATAGCCAGAACATGGAAGTAAACAAGTGTCCATTGACAGATGAATGGATAAAGAAGATGTGGCAATATATACAATGGATTATTACTCAGTGATAGAAAGAAATGAAATTGAGCTATTTGTAGTGAGGTGGATGTACCTAGAGTCTGTTATACAGAGTGAAGTAAGTCAGAAAAACAAATACTGTATGCCAACTGAGATATATGGAATTAAAAAAGAAAATTGTTCTGAAGAACCTAGGGGCAGGACAGGAATAAAGATGCAGATGTAGAGAATGGACTTGAGGATATGGCCAGCGGGAAGGATAAGCTGGACAAAGTGAGAGAGTGGCATGGACATATATACACTAACAAACGTAAAACAGATAGCTAGTGGGAAGCAGTTGCATAGCACAGGGAGATCAGCTCCATGCTTTATGACCACCTAGAGGAGAGGGATAGGGAGGGGATATGGGGATATATGTATCCATGTATGAATATAGCTGATTCACCTTGTTATAGAGCAGAAACTAACACAACATTGTAAAGCAATTATACTCCAATAAAGATGTTAAATAAAAAAAAATTTTAATCTGAGAAAATCACTGTTCACATACTATATTAAATGAATATAGCACAATTTATTTATACATTCTATGATTAATGCATATTTGGATTATGTCCAATTTGGCCTACTTGTATTATATCTTCTGAGAACAATCTTCTCTCTCTTTTTGTTATGTACCTAGGGGTAAAATTGATAGGTCACAAGGTTGACTTATGTTTAGCTTTTGTGGGTAATAGCAAACAATTTCCAAACATCTTGTACCAATTTATAAATGAAATATCAATTTATGAAAGTTTTACTTTTTTACACATTCTAACCAATTCTTGATATTTTTTTGCTTTTATTATTGTCATTGATATGTATTGGTATGCCATTATTTTTATAATTGGCATTTCCCTGATGAGAAGGATAACGGTAAGCCTTTTTTTTTCTCCCAAAGGCTCATTGGCCATTAGTCTATCCTCTTAGACTTCATTTCAGAAAGGATTTTACTCCATTTCAAAAATATTTAATTATTTTTCTCATTGATTCATAGAATATTCTAGGTATGATTATATAACAAGATAAATGTACCATGAATATTTTCTCCCATTCTGTAGCTTAACTTTTCATTTTCTTAATATCATCTTTCAATGGACAGAAGATTTTAATTTTAATTAGGTCCAATGAATCGTTTTTTTCTTTTATGCTTAATACTTTTAAGAAAAAATTTACTGTTCACATTTCTTCTAAAGGCCTTATTTCCTATTATAAGATCTGTGATGCCTTTTTATTTATATATGTGTTTGTAATATATTAGTAATCCTGGTTCAAATTTTTCCATATGGCTATCTATTTGATTTTGCAGTGGTCTCCTTACTGTAAATTAGATTATTGAATATGAGTTTCTCAACTCTATTCTGTATGCCTGGAAAATATCTCTATATTTATACCAATACTATCTCATGTTCATTACTGGAATTTTTTTAATAGGTTCGATATATTTTAGTGTAAATTTACATTGTTCATTTCTGAAGATTGTTTGACTATCCTAGATCACCACATTTCTATACAGATTTTAAAATTTGATTGACAATTTCCAGGAAAGATGTCTGTTAGAATTTTGATTAACATGGCACTAAAGCTATATTCCGATTTTGAGAAAATGAACTTGTTGGTAATATTGTCTTTAAGACATTCAGTACAGTATATTTCTTTATTAATTTTAACTTTCTCTTATCGGTATTTGCTAGTTTTAAATGAAATGATCTTACACATATTTCCACAGATTTATTACTAGGTATGTGATATTGCTTATGCTATTATAAAGGCTATTCAAAAGAATCATATCCTAAATATTTGTTTCTGGTATATAGAGAGAGTTTAAAAAATTGTATTTTTACCAAGTGTCCAGAATCTTGCTAAATTCAATTATTTTTATAGTTTTAAAAAAAGATTATTTTAGAATTTCCTGGCTATACAATCATGTGTTCTGTAGATTATGAGGTTTACTTCTTCCTTTCTAACTTTCATACATAATTATGGGTCTCCATGTTGAATAACTTTTTATCAAAATGAAATGTCCTTTTTTCTCTTAATACTAATTGCTCAAAGTCCTGTTTTGCCTAATATTAACACAGTCGCACAGCATTTTAGGAAATTATTATTGTATGACACATCCTTTCTATCCCTTTACTTTCAATTTATCCATGCCCTTATTTAGACTATTTTCCTTGTACAACAGCTTATATTTGTTAGTTATATGAATCCAGTCTGTTGATATTCCTTTAACAGGTGTGTTTGGTTCTTTTACATTCAAAGTGATTGCTGATACCTTTACAAGAGTTTCTCTGTTCATTATGTTGGTCTTTCTCTATCATTAATCTGCTAATAAATGATTTTCCATTCCCACTTATGAAAGTCCTATAAGAGCTCTTCATATTTGTCTGGAGCATTTCCACTAGAAGGGTTGGCAAGAGAACAATAGGGCTTCCCTGGTGGCGCAGTGGTTGAGAGTCCACCTGCAGATGCAGGGGACATGGGTTCGT
>NW_006786818.1:0-2880 GCF_000442215.2 Lipotes vexillifer
AAAAAAAAAAAAAAAAAAAAAAAAAAAAGCTTATCTGAGCATTGTTCAGCTTATCTGAGTATTGTTCACTCTATAAATTCCAATACAAAGATAAATATAAATGTATGTAAAATATTTTCACATTTAAGAATATTAGAGTCAACTATTTGGTTATAAATTCTTCTTCATAAAGAAGATTATCATGGTATGACTTGAAAGAAATTATTTATATGATAATTTTTTTAGAATTATAAGTATTGTAAGTTTCTGTGGGATTGACAGAAGAAGATAAAGATACATTGTTAAACAAGATATCCTCGGGCCTTTCTTTAAGGAATTTAAAGATTAATGGGGAACTCAGAAAAATAAAACACATAATGAACGTCTTAAAAAAGTGCTATAGTTAGGGTTCTATGAGAACCCGTAAGAGGGACACTCCAATGCCTGATGAATGAATACTTATATACTTCAACTTTAATCTGTATATTCCGTAGATTACTCACTTCTGGACATAATACTACTTGATGAAAAACTATGGTCTGAGGTAATCTGAAGATTTTATATTTTACTTTTCACAAATGCATGATTTAAATTATTATTCCCAGAGAGTAAGTAGAAAACAGAAAAGAATAAAACAGGAAAATTTAAACAATGCTTTAAGCTACCTGTTTCTCTACAGGGTACAATTAAAATACTTAGTATTCATTGGGTTATTATAGTTCGCCAGACAATGTAATAAGAACATTCCCTATCTTGGTTAATCCTCTCAATCCTATAAAGTACTATTTAACCCTATTAAAGTATTAGTAATATGCTCATCTTTTAGATGTGGAAACTGGGGTTTACAGTAGTCAAAGATTTTGCCCCAAGTCATAAAGCCAGAAGCTAAGCTTTCAACAACTGTGAATAGATATCCTCTTATGGTGTAAGGAAAGATCATAAAGCATAAGGGGAGAGTGAGATTGGGGGATTTGGTGGAGTGGCAGGCAAGTTCAGTTATCCATTCTTTAGGCTATTTGTTATCACAGATCACTGCAGAGAATGCCTATGTTAAACATTACTCTGCACACATAAGCCTCTCAGAAATCTTTCTAGCATCTGAAAATGTATGCAGAATGGATAGCCCCTGCTATGAGTATCTGAGAGCATCCCAACATATGAAAGCAAATCGCATAATTCTGTATCTAATTATTTAATATCAGGATAACCATTATTTATTATCACATAAGACACTAATGCATTTGCTGTTATATCTGTAAGTTGAACTTCTAATTTTAAACAGGGCTTGTACCTGACTGTTTTCATGATGGTATCCAATTCCACAAATGAGATATTCTTTTACTTTGAAATCTCCCTCTTCAATTAATGGCTTCCTATTATAAAACTTTATCTAGGTCTTACTGGTGTACTTTGACTTCATTATATTAAACTGAGTCAAATGTCTGAAACTAAATTTACTGCTTTCTATGCTGAAATCAATTGATTACATAAAAGTCGCTTGCCACAGCAGAATAAAGAGCATAATTCCATATTTGAAGGAGACCCTAAAACTACAATTCAAATGTTTTTAAAGAATCTAAACATTATTCCATAATTACAAGTGTATTTCCTAAAATTAATTTTAACTAATTAATTCTTGTGATGCACTTTATATAAACAATAAAAAAATTTCATTCTTGGGCTTACTTAGTGGGAAAACATGTTCTAATTTTTAAGAGGCTTTATTGAAGGGTGCTTTTAGAAAAAGTGCAGAATACGTAACTAAAATTAACTATTAACATTTTCTAGAGATCCAGGGGAACCAACTTAGAAGACTATAACTTTGCTTAAATTTCACACCATTTGTATACATTTTTAAAATTGACATGCTACAGTTTTTAAAAATAGTTTTTTTCTCTAGCATCTATTCTTCATTTCTTCCTATATCACAAAAACTTATCCCTGCCCCCCAAAAAGATTACAAATGCATGCATGTGCATAACAAAGAGGTTTGACTATGGGACATTTCCTTGTTAAAAAGATATCTCAAAGGGAGAGAAAATCCTGAATTTGGTTAAGTAATTGAAGTAAGCATAAGAGAGAGTCACGAGTACATTTTTACAAAGGCCCAAGATGGGTGTGATCGTTCCCAGGCCAATGATTAAACTAAGTCTAACAAAGATAAAGGGTAGATCCTGGAGCACGATGCCCAGGGAATTCAGAAGCGGGTTCCGGGGAGTCAGTATCATTCGAAGAAGAGAAATGAAACTGAAGATGTAGACAGGGTAGACCCAGCCTGACTTGTACACTTTGGGGTGCCCGGCCACCCGCACCATTTCTATGGTGTCCGACCACAGCAGAAAGCTCCTGAGGAAGATCTCAGCGCGCACATCCTGCTGCGACATCATTCTCAGGATTCCCTGTTCGAAGGTGGGCTCTTGGGGTCCCTCCAGCTCAGGAGTTGAGCCCCCTGTGGTGGCTCCCGGTAGCCGTGACAGCCGGGTCCTCTCAGCTGGCCGCGAAGGTGTCAGGTTTTCTTCATTTTGCCTCAATTCATCAGTCACAGTTTTTATGTGCTGCAAACTGGTCGTGTGGATGTGCCTGTCTTCGTTACCTGCAATAAATTGATTTATTTACATTTTAACTTTAAATTTTTATTTAGAATTTAAGTTTTCTTCTAATTTTATTTAAATTTAAATTTTAAAAATTTTATTTAAATTTTTTATTTAGAATTTAACTTTTCTTTCAATTTTATTTAAATTTTAAATTGTTATTTAAATTAAAATTAAAATTTCTTTAAATTGTAAAATTTTAATTGTTATTTAAATTAAATTTTAAATTGTTATTTAAATTAAATTTAAAATTTTATTTAACTGTGATTTTTAAATTTTTATTTAAAGTGATATATTTAAATTTTTATGT
>NW_006786819.1:0-3557 GCF_000442215.2 Lipotes vexillifer
AGAAACTAACACACCATTGTAAAGCAATTATACTCCAATAAAGGTGTTAAAAAATAAAAAAAATTTTAAAAAAGATTATGACCAAATTTCACAACATAATAAAGAATACTTTTGCATTCGTTATAAAATCTTATTTCCAAAGTTAGCAAATTACCTAGAAAATCAAGCTTTAATCAAGATTTATGTTCTGAGACTTTGGAGTAAGGACTTTCTTTTAAACACAAATATTTAAAAGAAAAAAAGTGCCTCCTTTTTTAAGATTCTTGAATATTTTCATCAAATGACGGTGTTTCTTTTTTAAAAATTAAGCTTTCTTCAAAAGAATCTTCACTTTCATTTTGTAACTTAGAAATTCCAAATAAGCACAACAGTAGAATCATGCAGGGAACTCCCACTTACCCGTCAGCCAATATCATATTTTTAACATATAACAAATGTTATTTCATTTATGCGTTTTCCTGCCTCCTCCCCCCAATTTCCAATAAAAATTTTTAAAAAAAAAGATCCCAGTGTGGCTGGAACAGAAAGGATGAGGGGGCGACAAAGAGGAGGTGAGACCAAGGCGGTCACAGGGGGTCACATCCCAGAGGGCCTTGCAGGGCATTGTAAGGACTCCTCTAGTTCTTACCCCGAGACAGAGGTAGTGTCACAAGAGGGCTCTGAGCAGGGGAGGGACACGTCTGACTCAGGTTTAAGGATCTGTGTGGCAAACAGACCGTAGAAGTAACAGGGAGCAGCAGGGAGGCCAGTAACAATCCGAGCGACGGATGAGGTGTCTCAGACCAGGGAGGTGGAAGCAGGGATAGGGAGAGGTGGTCAGATTTGGGCTGTTTTGAGCGAGATGTAGAGCCAATAGGCGAGCATGCTTGTTCCATGAATGCGGCTTGAGGTGGTATTATCCACTTCAGCCCTTTCCCCTGCCCTTCCTTAAATGGGGATATTGTGCCCTCAAGTCATTTTTGGGATGCCTGGCATGGTAGGAATTTACTGACCCTGGAAGCCCACCTTGTCAGAAATTATCTGTGTGAGCGTCAGCCATGAGGGGGTAGGTCTGTCCTCACCAAAGGGGATTTCAGCGGTTAGTGATGGTGCAGAGGTTCCTCCTGGTGCCCCCTCCTTTTTTACTCACAGCAAAGTTCCTGTGGGGTTCAGAGCTGGTTTGGGAGCAAACAGGCAGACCGAGGGATCCTTTTTTCTTTTTTTAATTTATTTGGCTGCGCCGGGTCTCAGCTGCGGCACGTGGGATCTTCGTTGCGGCATACGGGATCCTTTAGTTGCGGCATGTGAGCTCTTAGTTGAGGCATGCATGCGGGATCTAGTTCCCCGACCAGGGATCGAACCCAGGCCCCCAGCATTGGGAGCGTGGAGTCTTAACCACTGGACCACCAGGGAAGTCCCAAGGGATCCTTAAATCTAAGTCAGCTATGCCCTTCCTCTGTTCAGAGCCCTCCTGTGACCTCCTGGGTCAGAAGGTAGGGTCTATGTCCTCTCCTTTTGAACCTGCACTGACCTCAGTGACTCGCCGTAGCCCAGAGAATGGAGCAAAAGTGACATTGCATGACATCTAAGGGCAGGTCAGAAAAGGCTATGTGGCTTCCCCCTGGCTCTCAGAACGCTCACTCTGGGGGATGCCAACTGCCATGCAAGAAGTCCAACCACCCTAAGTCAATGCCAGCCCTGTGGGTGCGCCATTTTGGATGTCCAGCCCGGTCCAGCCTTCAGATGACTCCCAACTGGCATCTGAATGTAGCAGCATGAGAGACTCCAAGTGAGAACTGCTCAGCCAAGCCCTTCCTGATTTCCCAGCCTAGAGAACCACGAGCAAAGAAGAGCTGTAAAGTTTCAGGATAAATGGTAGCCCAACAGTAATAATTGAAACACCAATTGATTTTGGAGCCTTGCCACCAAGGATGTGTAGGTAGACTAGGACCGGTCACAAGATGTCCCCAGCACACATGTATAGGGGTAGACGCCACGAGGGTAGCACCCTGCCACTGTGGGCTCCTCCTCCAGGTTAATCCCCATTGAAGACCCAGGGTGATGGCCCTTTGGCGTTCTGTACGCCAAGGGAGAGTAAACGTTGCTTGGGTTTTGCTCCTTCCCTCAGTCAGCTCTTGTACACGGGTGGTGGCATGGGAGGGGTGGGTCCCATACCCCAGAGAATCGTCCCTGTGGGCTAAGCAGTGTCTGATGCAAAACAGAGAGTGGCAGGCCACGGAGTCCAACGAGAGAGAGATTTATGCCTCTTAGTCTCCATCTGCAAAGCAAAACAAAAATAGCTGAAATGCCGGTTTTCTGCTTTATCGGCTCTGTGAATAAGCATATAAATTTCTATGACATTTCTGGAGGCTTGCTGAAGGGGAAAAAAGCCATCCCCCAGGACGCGGCCAGCAGCAGCGGCAGCATATGGTTTGCTGAGAGCAGAGGCAGAGTGCATTGTGTGTCTGTGAGCACTGAAAAAGGTGACTTTGCGGGTAATCTCAGACTCAAGACAGTGTTCGCACCTTTTTACATTTTTTTGTCCTTTTTTTCATTATAAAAAGTCTTGCCTAAGCCCAGGCAGTTGTCATGGCCAATCAGTCCTCGGCGGGGAAGCGGGATTATGCTGGGCCGTGGTTAAGTGCAGGGAAGCGGGTCTGAGTCTGGGCTCCTTGGGGCTCCAGGTGGCCCAGGATATCATGCTCGGCTCCTGGAAGAGGGGGACAGCATCTTATTAAGAAGCTCACATAAGAGAAAAGGGGAGGCAGTCTGCAGGACATGTGGAAAGACCCAAATAGCTGAAGAACAGAACAGGAGTCTGGCTTTTCGTCTCACTCCAGCGATTCCTTTCTCCAGTGAGGACTCAGGCAGGAAGTCCAGTGAAGATGTCTCCAACCCCAGTGGGTGGGAACTGGCACTGACATCAAGTCACCATCAGCCTGGCAGGGAGACCGGTCCCACAGCTCCTGCCAGGAGGCAGAAAGGGCACCGCCTGTGTGCAGTTGCACGGGGTTAGGGAAGCCCAACAAACTATTCAGCTCATTATTCTGTACTTAAATTCCACACTTAGCTTGATTCTTATGGCTCAAGCCAAGCAAGGGACTTGTCCCCTTTTATGTTGTAATTATGCTGTTCCCTGATGTACATTAATACATTGGTTTCTTATCAGTCGTTTACACTTTAGTATAAATGAATGCATTAGAAACTACCCTAAAAGTACATTGCACGGAAAGGAGGGAGAAAGAGAGCATGAGGACACTGCATGGAGGGAGGGAGTTATGGCAAGGGATTGGCAGAGAGTTTCGAGGAAGGAATAGAAAAGGAAAAGGTATCCCGCAGAAAAACCTAGCCTTCATCACGGTTTTACCCAGGACCCCATCTTGTTGAAGGGAGAAAATGGCTGGAAATCCTCAGAAAAAGGGGTAGTGCAAACAGAAGCAGCGTGTCAGGTGTAAACAAACGAGCTGCCCTCTCTCCCTCTTCTCCAGCAGCACCAGCCAACAGTAAGAGAGGGGCTTCAGGCTTCCCTGGTGGCGCAGTGGTTGAGAGTCCGCCTGCCGATGCAGGGGACGCGGGTT
>NW_006786820.1:0-5737 GCF_000442215.2 Lipotes vexillifer
CATGTGGGATCTTCCCAGGCCAGGGCTTGAACCTGTGTCCCCTGCATTGGCAGGTGGATTCTTTAACCACTGTGCCACCGGGAAGTCCCTAGAAGGTGTTTTAAAGGTCAAGTAGTCCAAAATCCCTTATTTCACACATTTAGTTTTTTTTTTTTTTTTTTTAAAGAAAGGCTGAAGATATGAAATAGGTTGTATTACTGGCACAATCTATAGATGGCAAAGCTGAAACAAAAATGCATGTCTTCTGGCTCATTGCTTTTATGTTTTGCCACTAAAAATTATCTTTTGGGATTCAAAGGGCTTTAAAATAAATTTTAAAGGAAGTGAAATTAAGTAATTAAGAATTTTCTGAGCACCCATTCAGAGAGCTGTGAATATTGGACACTGATTAAAAAAGAAAAAGAGGCAGCAAAGTACATGGAAATTTACCCCCAAAACTGGTTTAAATTAAAGAACAACAAGAACAAAAAGACAGTGAGCAACTCTGTGGAAGTGAGAGTTGTAAGGACATATTAACAGAGGGTGAGTGCAGATGATGGAACTACTAACTTTTCTCCTTCTTTGTAATCAGTATAACTTCAGTGCCAGCAACCATATTATTGTGTTTCCTTCCAGTCCCTGTCACTAAGAAATGGCTACTTATTAGGAGGAGGGGAAAAGAATGAAAAGACTGGTTTTGTGTGAGAGGGATCACACTATCCACAGAAGCTTGCAAATTTGGCCATGCTGCTTGGGCCAATGCGCAAGTGAAGGTTCTTAGGATTTCTGTAGCACTAGCTATGGGAATATCAGGGCAAAGTGTTCAGATGAAGGGGGACCCACCAGTATATACAGATAACAGATTGGGCTGAGACCTGTCTCAGGCCCAGCAACCATGTACAGGCACTAAGGAATGTTCATACTTCTAGAGCCAATGAGCTGCAGCCCTGAAAACACACTGTGCTCTTTTAATAAATACCCTTCAGAGTTCATAGGGAAGGGGAAGGGGAGAGAAGTTCTTTAGGAAGTAAAATCGACCGGAGACACTGGAGAACAGAGGAAAGAGGATGCAGGGAGAAGGGAAAAGAATGACTCGAAGGTTTCTGACTGGTATTAAAAGTGGAAAAATGGTACAAATCACTCAGACAGGGGACCTTAAAAACTAAAACCAGAGCAAACATGTAATTATATTCCTACTAAGTAGTTTTTAAAAATTACTGGACTTTTCCTTTACCATTAAATTCTTTTCATTGGTGAACATGTTTTTCTATTCTCTACCATAAAACAAAAAACTAAGAAACAAAGTGTTGAAATCTGTTCTTTTGTTTTCCTTCACTCTGAGGTAATTTCAAGTGTGATACAAGGTTGGAGAAAAACCAAACTTAGCATTATGTTTGCTTCAGATCTGCTTACTTCAAGATGTGATTTCGTTGGCCAGTATTTTACTGACGACTAAGGCCAGTCCCTATATAATAAAAAATAATTTTTAACATCTCAAAGATAAGGCCAATAGTTTTTAGAGGGAAATAAAAGGCTTGGAATTTTTCTTTTTCCCTGAGCAATTCTGAGGTAGACAGTGTAACAGACAGGCAGATAAGCAGCTTTATTCTGAGAAAACAACTGTGTTTCTTATAGCTGCCCCTTTCTTTCTACAAGTCAAGAATAAGTTTAGGGACAAAAGTTTAAATAAATTCTGCTTGATATGAAAGACTTGGGAATACAGAATGCCACAAACTGGTAAGAATGACAGGGACCTACTTAGGGAACAGAATTAATAGGAGTTATATATCTTAGTAAGTTTCAAATAACTCAGAAATTGCCTGTATTGTAGAAAACTGAGTGAGACCTGTGTGGTTCAATCACCAATTTGCAAGAAAAATCACTAAACCACATAGTTGGATTCAGAATCTATAATCTTCAAAGCTCAAATTTAGAACACATTTTATTTCAGAAAATGTGAATAAATCATCACCTGAAATAAAGTTACATGTGGATATTCACACATAATAATGAGTTTTGATTGAAACAGTTTTAGTGTAACTTAACTAAAGATCTTCTTAATAGTTTCATTATATATATATATATATATATATATATATATAGTTTTTTAAGTTTTACATAAAATTATATATAAAGTAGAACGAACATTGGTATAATGGGCAGAAACATGAAGATAAATTTACTGGGTTCAGTGATAACACTATCTTTTCATATCTGAGGTTAAATTTGGATTTAACAAAAACCATTCTTTAGTAAAGTTAATATTCTAACTACATAATAAGGTAGACACCATTTTATGCTAATAAATGAGACTAATACATGAGATTGGCCACCATCGTGGCTTAAAAAATCTTCTGTTAAAGTTATCAATAGCAAGAGTTTCACATAATAAACAATATCTGCACAAACAATATGGAAAACAATTTGGCAGTATTTAATAAATCTAAGGATGTTAATGCGCTACAACTCAGTAATTAATGCACTAGAGTATAAACACGGATGCTAGTCAATGATGTTAGACATAAGAAGCTAAAGAAGAAAAAGAACAGGATACCACTTACATAAAAAAATCTGAAACCTGCAAAAGCACATATTGCTAAGGGATACACATACTTACAGAAAATCTGTATCTAAATGCACAGGAATGATACAGATCAATATTGGATAGTGGTTCCTTTGGTGGAAGGAGGGAAGAGAGGTGAATATGGGAGGACGCAGAATGGCTTCAACAGTACTGCTTAGGCTGAAGGTTGAGATGAGAGGTTCATCTCATTACATATGCCTTGTTGTATGTCTTAAATATCTCAGGATAAATTAGAAAACATTTTTCTGCCAAATGACAAAGTCCTGTTTATGCTGCCAGATTTAATGTAATCTTGATGATTATATGAGATGGATACATCAGAATATTTTGGTGCTACAGCATTTCTTCCAAGGGTTCCTATTTCAATTTTTTAAGACATTCTCTCATTGAACAAACATTTACTAAACACTGTTCATTTTCTCATTCTAAATACTGAGTTCCCACTACATGCCAGACAGATAAAATAGTAAAAGCAAAATTATCCGTCCAAGTGTCCTCATGTAGCTTAAAACCTAGCAGAAGTGGCAAGCAATAAACAAATAAGCACATGAGTAACACCACTTTGTACCTGATCACGCCTTCCTTCTTAAAAATGTCTTTCACTTGGTTCATCGAATTTCACACTAACCTAGGTTTCCTCCTAAATCACCGGCTGCTGCTTCTCAGTTTCTTTTGTTAGCTCCTCCTCAACACTAAATAGGTCCCTTCTTTTCTGCATCTCTATTCACTCTCTTGGTAATCTCACCTATGCTTTAAATATCCCTAAACTGACAACTCCCAAACTTACACTTCCAGTCTGAACTGAAAATATATGCTAGTATATGTTACGTAACTTAACATTCTCTGTGGCTGTCCAACAGGCAGGTAAAACTAAACATGTCCAAAGCTGAACTCAGGCTCTTCCTTCAAAACCTGCTCCTCTGGCCCTTCTCCACAGGCTACACTGCACAGTCTATTCTATATAAATGGCAGCCCCAGGAGCTATGAACACAATACTAATAATTTTCCATCTCAGAGACTATCAACTACATGTGTCTGGTGTCAGGCCAAAAACCTTGTCATCATCCTTGACTCCTCTTGCACATACAGTGCCTGACAACTTCTCACCACCTCTTCCCTCACACCCTGATGCAAGCCACCTTCATCTCTCACCTGGTCTCCTCAATTCAGTCCTTGGTACCAGCCCCTCCCCACCCCCAGGCTTTCTTCCCCACATACCCTGGTCAGTAGTCAGGAAGAGCTACTTAAAACCCAAGTCAGAAAATGTCACTTGTTTGCTCAAAACCCTCCCCTACCTTCCGATCTTTTTCAGAGGAATGGTTTTCAAGGCACCATGCCATCCAGCCCTCTCTAGTTTCTCACTTTCTACTAGACCCTCGCGCTCACTCACTGCAGCTCACTGGCTTTTGCCCTGGGCTTCACACCTCACATCAGTAATCTTTTCCCTTATGTGAGCATAATAAATGGCTTACAATGGGTAGATGCATAATAAATGTTAGTCTCCTTTAAAAAAAAAAATGTCTCCCTTGATTTCTTTCTTGTCTCTAAAATACAACACACAGTCATATTATAAAGTTATAAAATAAAAGTATAATGAAAAGTATCCAGGGCCATTGCAGACTTGTATATACTACAACAAACACACTATATTTTGTTCCCGAAAGAACTAAGAACGAAACTTATGGTAGTAAGTATCCGTACTGTTTTCTCTGCCTGGAACACTCTTCCCCTAAACACCAGTACGGCTTGCTCTCTCACCTCGTTCAGGTCTTTCTCAGACGGCACCTTTTCAGTGAAGCCTTTCTGACCATCCTATCTAAAATCACAGCTCCCACTGCCCTTACGCCGCCCTATCCTCTTCTGGCTGTTCCATGTTTTTCATGACACAGTGCTAGTTCACCTCACTCAAATGTAAGATGCATGAGGGCAGGAATTTTAGTCTCTTCAGTGCTATAAGCCAGTGCCTGGCACAGAATAGACACTCAGTAAATACTTGTTGAACCACAATACATACATGTAAAACTACAACTGACAAGTCCAGTGAAGAACTAGGAAGTGCTGGGAGATCCTCTAGGAAGAGAAGAAAAGCTCACCTGAGAAAGTCAAACTTGATCTGAGAACTGAAGGATGAGTAGCAGTTAACTAGGATGTACACAGGCTCAGTGGTGAGAGGGGCTAAAAGGCCACTGTAGCTAGACCAGAAAAAGGTAGAAAAGGTATAAGATAAGGTTGGAGTGGGTAAGAAGAGGCAAAACTTTGAAGAGATTTGTAGATGATATTAGGATAGTTTGTCTTTACCCTCAGAGTGACAGGAAGCCACTGAAGCATTATAAGCAGAGGAATCCAATGAGCAGATTTACATGTTGAAAGATTACCTTGGCTATTGGGTAGAGAAAGTTTAGAAGGGTCAGGGTGGATGTGGACAGATCAGGTAAGAGGGCACTGCAGTAATTCAGCTGAGTTACAATGGTGTCTTGGATTGAGGTGTTGAGAGTAGAGAGAGAATGGATAAATAAGATACTTAGGTTAAAAAAAATAATCAGTGGGGTTGGTGTTAAATTAGATCAGGAATTGGGGTCAAGGGAATTTTTAAGGTTCACTTCTATGAAGTTTACAAAGCACTGTTAGATGTCCCAGGGAAATAAAAATTTCCCATTGACTTGACGTTTATGTCCTTAAGTAATAGTCACTGTCTAGATCTTCAATGTCAAACCCCTCTCCACAAATGACTATCAAGCACAAGCACTTGCAATGTGGCAACTCCACATAAAGATGTGCTGTAATTATACAATATACACTGAATTTCAAACTCTTAGTACAGAAAAAAGAGAGTACAACATCTCAATAATTTTTATACTGATTACAAGTTGAAATAATAATTATTTTGGATGCAGTAGGTTAAATACAATTATTAAAATTAATTTTACTTGTTTCTTTTTAATTTGTAATGTGGCTACTAGAAAATGTAAAGTTATAGAAATGGTTCACATTATATTTCTACTGGATGGTACTAATGTTGTATGAAACAGAAATATAGTAATTGCATTTTATTCAAAAGGAAAAAAATAGGGGCTTCCCTGGTGGCGCAGTGGTTGAGAGTCCACCTGCCGATGCAGGGGACACGCGTTTGTGCCCCAGTCCGGGAAGATCCCACATGCCGCGGAGTGGCTAAGG
>NW_006786822.1:0-207 GCF_000442215.2 Lipotes vexillifer
AGGCAACCTTCCAGAAAAAGAATTCAGAATAATGATACTGAAGATGATCCAGGACCTCGGAAGAAGAATGGAGGCAAAGATGGAGAAGATGCAAGAAATGTTTAACAAAGATCTAGAGGAATTAAAGAACAAACAAACAGAGACGAACAATACAATAACTGAAATGAAAAATACAGTAGAAGGAATCAATAGCAGAATAACTGAGGC
>NW_006786824.1:0-469 GCF_000442215.2 Lipotes vexillifer
ATATATATATATATATATATATATATATATGACGTTGTAAAATACGAAAGTAAAACTGTACAATAACCAACTTAAAGCAGAGAAGGGCTGTGGGTGTATTTAAAAATATTTCCATTTGATAGAAGCAATTATGTAAAATTAGGCTGGCCAAACACTTAGTATGATGAAACATTTCAAAGGGCCCTAGAAGGACAAGAGCAATTGCTCCATTATCTGCACCAAAAACTGAGTCCTAACTTGTCTCATGCAGGGAGAAAGGACAGGGTTTCTTCACTCCTTTTCCCAAATTCCTCAGGGCATGCTTTCAGAATCTTCAATAACATGGATTTAAAAAAAAAAGACACAATAATTTAAATTGTAGAATGAAACTAGAACCTAGAGTACTCACCTTTTTTTTTTTAATTTATTTTGCGGTACGCGGGCCTCTCACTGCTGCGGCCTCTCCCATTGTGGAGCACAGGCTCCGGAC
>NW_006786825.1:0-2525 GCF_000442215.2 Lipotes vexillifer
TTTTTTTTTTTTTTTTTTTTTTGTGGTATGCGGGCCTCTCACCGCTGTGGCCTCTCCCATTGCAGAGCACAGGCTCTGGACGCACAGGGTCAGTGGCCATGGCTCACCAGCCTAGCTGCTCTGGGGCATGTGGGATCTTCCTGGACCGGGGCACGAACCCGTGTCCCCTTCATTGGCAGGCGGACTCCCAACCACTGCGCCACCAGGGAAGCCCTAGAGCTTGCTTTTTTTGATCATCATACTGTTTTTAGATCATCTTGTTGATATTTGTACTAAATTGTTCATTTTTATTAATGTACTATATTATATTACATAAATATACCACATTTTATTTATCCATTTTACTAGTAATGAATATTTGTGTTGCTCTCAGGTTTTTGTTATTATAACCTAGCATAATAGGGCTGTAATAAACATTTTTCTACTTGTATCCTGGTACACATAATGTTAGACTTTCTGTAGATAATGGCATTCAAACATTTTTGCTTGAGATACACGGTAAAAAATTTGTTTTTCTTCACAATTCAGTTAACACACACATACATAATGTGTGAAAAAACAATTTTACAAAATAATATTTACCTTTACTAATTATAGTGCATTCTGACTTTTCTATTCAATTCTATTTCATTTTTAACTGAGTGGGTCACAACCCAGTTTGAAATATACACTTACTGCTTCAGAGTATATACCTAGAAGTGGAAGTATTGTGTCACTGTATATGCACGTGTCCAATTTTATTAGATACTGCCAAACCCTTTTCCAGTGGCCTTTTGTGCTTCTTTCTTCATTCCTTCATTCATTCTTTCATTCCTTTGACTATTTTTCAGTTAGTCTGTCTTTTTCTTATTGACTCATAGGTATGCTTTATGTATTCTAGATGGTAATCCGTCATCAGTTAAATAATCACAAATATCTTGTTCAATTTTTTCACTCCTTTAGTGGTGTCATTTGATGAACAAAAGTTCTTAATATTTTCATCTTCCTTAGGGTTGTTGATTTTTAGGCCTTGCTTAAGAAATCCCTTTCCACCCTGAGGTCATGAAGATATTCTCTTATATAATCCTTTGGAAGTTGTATATTTTGCCTTATAATGAATAATGAATCAGTCTGAAATTGATTTTTATATGGTATG
Source organism: Lipotes vexillifer (assembly GCF_000442215.2). Taxonomy (NCBI): domain Eukaryota; kingdom Metazoa; phylum Chordata; class Mammalia; order Artiodactyla; family Lipotidae; genus Lipotes; species Lipotes vexillifer. Next base: position 1,136 of record NW_006786825.1, read on the forward strand.
AAGTAGGAGCCAGATTTCCTTTTTTCCATATGGTTGTGCTAAATTATTTCAGAACTCTTTCCTGCAGTGACTTTTTCCCACTTCTGCAGTGCCAACTGTATTATACTATCTGTATGGGTCTTTTTCTGGACTCTGATCAATCCTCTTGGTCTGTTTGTCTATCACACTGTACCAATACCATACTGTTATAATTATGTAGCTTTACAATAAGGCTTGAGATCTGGTAGAGGGGAAGTTTCTTCAACTTGGTTTCCTTCTTCAGTGATGTCTTGACCTTAGTCCTAAGCTCTTTTATATACATTTTTAGAATGAGTTTCACGATTTCCCAATAACAACTTCTGGAGATTTTGATCAGAATTGCATTTAATCTGTAGATCAATTTGGGAAGAGTGACTTCGTTAGAATAGAAAGTTTTCCTATCCCTGAAAATAGTCTAACTCTCCATTTTATTTAAGTCTACTTTAATGTCTCTTAATATGTTTACTCATTTTCTCCACAGAGATCTTCTCACTTGTTGAATTTATTTATGGCATGTTATACATTTTATTGATATTATACATTTGTTGTGTAAAAATGTGTTTTAATGTATTTTAAATACTCATTTTACATATATAACCTCTCTTTTCAGTTCTAATGCTCTATCTGTAAATCATTTGAGTTTTATACTGAGACCATCATATCATCTGGAAATAATGACATTGTTTTTCTTCCTTTTTTGATATTTCTACTTTTTTTTTTTTTAACATTTCCCTATTATAATATCCTAGAGAAGATCTCAAGAACAATTTTGATTAGAATAATGACAATGGGCATCTTGTTTTGTTCCTGATGATAAAGGAAATCTTTACAACTAATTATCACTAAATACAATGCGTGCTTGTTTAAGTATTGTTGTTATTGTTTTTAGACATTGTTTTGTGCTTGATATCTTCCATTACCTTGTTAGATCCACTTTTCCCACCCAGATTGGTGCCCTGGATGGCTGACCTCTGTGGACCATTTTAATGGTTTTCCTTACCTTCTGTTGGCTTCCTTTTAGATTGAGCCACTGGGGACTACTGGCAGTAGAGGAAGGAGAGCAGGAGAAAGAGAAAGTTCAGGGTCTTTATTCCTCTGGCCCTTTCACTGTGGATTCCTTTGTGGGTCAGTTGCGTAACTAAGTAGAAGGTCTATCTCCTTCCTATGTTTGTGTTGGCTTTTTTTTTTCCTAATTTTTTAAAGGCTTTATTTTTTTATTGTTTAACATCTTTATTGGAGTATAATTGCTTTACAACGGTGTGTTAGTTTCTGCTGGATAACGAAGTGAATCAGCTATACATATACATACATCCCCATATCTCTTCCCTCTTGTGTCTCCCTCCCACCCTCCCTATCCCACCCCTCTAGGTGG
>NW_006786826.1:0-1229 GCF_000442215.2 Lipotes vexillifer
TCCGGGAAGATCCCACATGCCGCGGAGCGGCTGGGCCCGTGAGCCATGGCCGCAGAGCCTGCATGTCCGGAGCCTGTGCTCCGCAACAGGAGAGGTCACAACGGTGAGAGGCCCGCGTACCGCAAAAAACCCAAAAAACCTGGCAGAAATTTCCCTAACTACGAGGCCCCTGGAGTTAGACTTTGAAAGAGCAGTAATGAGAGCCTCAATTATGAAAGAGCAGCTCTGCCACACAAAATGCATGGAATGTCAGAAATTCCTTCCTGGCCAGGATCAAAAGGATTTTTCCTAAACATGACAAAGAAAAAAATGGAATCACACAAATAATATATGTACCCATTAATATCAGGAACAAAAGAAGAATGCCTAGTATTGACAACGTTATTATTTTAGAAATCTGGCCAGTGGTTCTCAAAGGGTGGCCCCCAGATCACCTGGAAGCTTGTGAGAAATATGAATTCCAGGGCTCCACTCAGGCCTCCTGAATTAGAAATTATTGGGGTTGGGCTCAGTAATCCGAATTTTTAACAAGCCCAAATGTTGTCAATGAATCCATACTCTCACCCGGGAATTACACTTCTCTGATTATTTCCTTAAAAGAACTTCCTACACGTGAACAAAGGTTTAGGTTTAAGAATGCTCACCACAATATTCCTATAGGAAAACAAGTTAATGTAACAACAGGAGGACAGTGGGCTGAATCAATGTCCACCAACATGACATTGAACAGTCATCAAAATTGATGTTTTTAAATCACGTGTAGCTGGCCTAGAACAGGCTCCCAGTGAAGATCTGCTGGATAAATGAACATTAAATGGAACAAGATAATACCCAACTAGGACATTAAGTGACCAAAACGTGAAGCAAAAATACACAGAGAAAGAGGAGGAGAGAACATAAAAGAAATACATGAAAATGTTTATTATGGATGATTATCTCTGGGTAGTGGGATTACGGGTGACTTTTCTACTTTATAATATTCTGTACTTTCTAAATACTATTAACTTAGAACACAGGTTCTGGAGGCAAAGAGGATTCCCTCTGTCATTCTGAGGAAGTCCCATAACCTCTCTAAGCCTCCATTCTTCAACTCTCAATTGGGATTCCCAGTATTATCCCATAGAGTCATTGTTAGGATTAAACAAAATCATGCTTACAAAACATTCAGAGCAGGCCTGGGACATTGTAAGAATGCATGAAATATTAGCTATCATCCCTTATTTTCCCTA
>NW_006786827.1:0-442 GCF_000442215.2 Lipotes vexillifer
CAGAAGTTTGTTGCAATTAATGATGGCTTCTGTGCACAACGATATTGTGGATTCAGAGCTCCATATTTGTTCTTACTTACTACTTGACTATGTGCAATTCTGCTTTTTTTCCGACATTTTATTTAATTATTTATTTATTTATTGGCTGCGTTGGGTCTTCATTGCTGCGCGTGGGCTTTCTCTAGTCGCGGCGAGTGGGGGCTACTCTTCGTTGAGGTGCATGGGGGCTTCTCATTTTGGTTGGCTTCTCTTGTGGCAGTGCATGGGCTCTAGGCGCGCAAGCCTCAGTAGTTGCAGCACGCAGCCTCAGTAGTTGTGGCTTGTGGGCTCTAGAGCACAGGCTCAGTAGTTGTGGTGCACAGGCTTATTTGCTTCGCCATATGTGGGATCTTCCTGGACCAGGGCTCCAACCCGTGTCCCCTGCATTGGCAGGCGGATTCTT
>NW_006786829.1:0-531 GCF_000442215.2 Lipotes vexillifer
GCGCCACGGCTAGCCGGGAGGGAGTCTGGGGAAAAGTCTGCACCTGCTGAGGAAGCAAGAGACTTTTTCTAGCCTCTGTGTTTCCTGGTGCAAGGAGAGGGGTTTTAAGAGCGCTGCCTAAGGGAACTCCAGAAATGGGCGCGAGGTGCGGCTAAAAGCGCGGACTCCAGAGACGGCCGCGAGCCGCGGCTGAAAGCTCGGACCCCAGAGACGGGCGCAAGCGGCGGCTAAAAGCTCGGAAACCAGAGACGGGCGGGAGACGCTAAGGCTGCTGCTGCCGCCACCAAGGGGCCTGTGTGCGAGCACAGGTCACTGCCCCCACCCCTCTTCCGGGGAGCCTGTGCAGCCCGTCAATGCCGGGTTCCCGGGATCCAGGGACTATTTCTCAGGGAGAACACACGGCGGGCCTCAGGCTGGTGCAACGTCACGCTGACTTCTGCCGCCGCAGGCCCGTCCCGCACTCCGTGCCCCTCCCTCCCCCGGCCTGAGTGCGCCCGAGCCCCCGAGTCAGCGGCTCCTTTAACTCCCTCC
>NW_006786829.1:541-834 GCF_000442215.2 Lipotes vexillifer
AACAGACGCCCTCCGGCGACCTACACGCAGAGGCAGGGCCAAGTCGAAAGCTGAGCCCCTGTGAGCTGTGAGAACAAAGAAGAAAAAGGGAAATCTCTCCCAGCAGCCTCAGAAACAGCGGATTAAAGCTACACAATCAACTTGATGTACCCTGCCTCTGTGGAATACATGAATAGACAGCGAATCATCCCAAAATGAGGAGGTGGACTTCTAGAGCAAGATGTATGATTTTTTTTCCCCTTTTCCTCTTTTTGTGAATGTATATGTGTATGCTTCTGTGTGAGATCTTGTCT
>NW_006786831.1:0-2179 GCF_000442215.2 Lipotes vexillifer
AAAGATGCTTAAAGGCAGGGGTCCCCAAGCCCCGGGCTGTGGACTGGTACTGGTCTGCGGCCTGTTAGGAACCAGGCTGTACAGCAGGAGGTGAGCGGCAGTCGAGCGAACAAAGCTTCATGTGCCGCTGCCCATCGCTTGCATTGCCGCCTGAACCGTCCCCCCCATCGCTTGCATTGCCGCCTGAACCGTCCCCGCCATCGCTTGCATTGCCGCCTGAACCGTCCCCCCCCGTCGCTTGCATTGCCGTACACCAATGCAAGGTATTCACCCTGTTCTTATTCAGCTTGTGGTTCTCTTTAAGTTTCTGTGGTCTTTGAATGGGAAGGAGGAGAGAGACGTCCCTATGCCTCATCAAATCAATCTGGAGCCCTACAAATGTCCCCTGGAGACCTTGGGACAGTTCAGTGCTTTACCCCACCCAGGAAACTAACCACGTGCTCTGACCTAGCATGGAGCCCAAGCTTACTTTGTCACTCCATTCTTCTTTATTTTATGGCATGTGTATATCTTTTCAGAAAAGCCTGGAGAAATCTGCTGGAGCCAAATGTTTATTTCCTGAATCTAGTAATAGAGGGAATCTCGAAGAGTATTCAAATAGGTTTGAGGTTAGAGAGCTGCCTTGGCAAATGTTTGGCCCCCAGTGGACAGGGCCTGAAGTTTTTTTCACTGATAAAAAACTGGGCGTTCCACCTTTCCATTCCATAGCTTCATTGATTAGTTGGCATCCTGCAGCAGGGTTTTGGGTAAACGGAAGCAGGTCTGGTAGGGCGAGAGCCGGCGGACACAGTAGGGTGTCATGGTCTGGAGGGCGAACATGGAAATTGACTGCCTGGCTTCAAATTCTGGCTGCACTACATAAAAGCCTACTGCGCTTAGGCAGGTGACTTCACCTCCTTCAACTTGGTTTCCTCACTGGAAAACACCTGCGTCAGAGATCTATAGTTACTACAACAAAAAATACTTAAAATACTTCCAAGGGATGATATATCAGTGCCTGCTATTACTGTTGTAGGCAATCCTTGGGTCTGTGTTTTTCCAGAATACTGACATGCTCTTAGAACACAAAACACCCCTGTGGCTTCCAGTCAATGTCCTAAGGCTTACAGGGAGAAAAGGAAATTGACTGCTTTTCACTGGACACCTAAGAAGTAGGCCTAGTTCTCGAAATCATTTGTGCGTCATTAAGCAGTTTGGTCAGAGAAGCGTCTACTAACACCCAAACTGATGCTGTGTGAGGTCAAGGACACTGGTGCACGATGGGCTCTGGTGTCAGCCCCAACCATTCCCATCAAGAATCCTGTGTTTGAGGGGCTAACATTATGCTTAAAGTCAGGGCCCTTTCCTGGTTCAAGGGCTATGCTTCCCCTTGCCCTAAAATGAAAGTGAAAAGCCTCCACACCTTTACACTGCGAGTGCCCTGATCTTACACAGGTGAGCCCATGCACGAAAGCTGGCTGGATGCTTGCGCCGAACAAAGTTACTAAGAACTCCCAACTGTGTTAGCATCACGTGCCCTCCAAAAGCCCCTGAAATTCACAGAGAGAAAAGAACTCCTCTACGGTGGACATCAGAGGGGGACAAGCCATCAAAACCTCGAGCCCAAATCATCTCTAGTCTTACATATTTAAAGATTAAAATGCAGTTTCCTTCAAATAATGATTAGCTCTCACTCACTTACCGCTTCCACCGCAGTATCTTATTTGGGGAGGCTTATTCCATTCTCTTGGCGAAGGAAAAAGAAGCAATAGGAATGACTGAAAGGAAAAGGCAAAATTCCCTATTAGGCTCATCCCTAATGTAAAAGTCAGTGCCTTATCACATGAATTGTCTAGTAAGAGTTACTAAGATGTCTTCAGTTAAACAAACAAAGCTGTACACATCAAAATGCTTGAGATCGGGTTAGAAAGGAAAAATTAATGCTGGAAAAAAATCAGGCAGCATAGTCCAGGCATTCAAGTCTGCAAAACTGCGGCGCAGGACACCATGTGTCCACGACATCACAGCCACGCCACACAGAGTCACCCCAGCTATAGTAGTGGCAGAAGGGTCAGTTGCAGGAAGGATGCTAGGCCTGCAAGAACTGAGCCGGGGTGCAGTGAAAGAGCTGCCACTGACTTAGAAAGCCTGCTTTTCCAGAGAACACTCATGGAATATTACAGCAAATCTCATTCTTCCG
>NW_006786832.1:0-1316 GCF_000442215.2 Lipotes vexillifer
GAAGAAATCTCAAAGGAAGAAAGAAGAGCAAAAGGAACATAACAAGGTGGGACAAATAGTAAATAAGGAGTAAACGGTCTATAAGGAAATACATTAACTGCAAATACTCAAATTAAAGGACAAGGATTATTGATACAAAGAAAAAACCTAATTCTATGCCACCTACAAGAGACAAGAGTCAGCTTGAAATGAAAGGATTCAAAAATTATGTCATAACAACAATAAGTAAAATTGAAGAAGAGTTTTTAATGTTAACATAGATTTGAAAGCAAAATGTATCACTGGCGCTAAGGCAGGACAATAAAACCCACTGTAACTTTGCAAGGAATATATTATAAATCTAAACTTCAGTGCAATATATGAAGGGAAATTCCAAAAATCTAAGTAGACGTAGAAATATCTAAATTACCTAGATCAGTAACATAGAACCACAACAACAAATCAGCAGATTATACAAGATCTGAATACCATCATTAAAAACTTTGGCCTATATTTACATAAAACACTGCACCAACAATGATGGAATATATGTATTACGCAGAAATTTTTAGGTGCACATGGCACATTTATAAAATTGACTATATTCTGGTTATAAAACAAGACTCCGAATAAGCGAGACATTTAAACCTATATAACCAATATTTTACCAAATAGTTGGATATTAAAAACATACTTCTGATCATTATGTAGGTCAAAGATAAAGTCGCAATGGGAATTAGAATTGTATTAATTGAATGATAATGAAAATACGCCATAACAAACCCTGTGGGTTGCAAATAAAGCTGTGGTCACAGAGAAGTTTATGTATTCCAATTATACTCTCTAAATGTAAAACAGAAAGGAATAAAGCAACTAGAAGAGAACCTATCACCCTGAGGTAGGCAGCTCCTGAACTGTACCTGGTGGCGAAGGCAGGACAGAACTTCAGGAGGCCAGCTGAGAGCACGGTGAACACCATGTCAGGAGCAGTCTCCAAGAAAGAGAATTTAATGTACAAAGGGATGACTAAACTATATTTAAGAGCTAGCACCCTGACCCCTCTTACGGATGACTTACGTTGCTGGGGAAAAAATAAGAAGTTCTCGATGGAGAAGGTGAATAGCTTTATAATTCCCAGGAGAATCTTGGTACCAGGACCACACAATGAAGAACTTGGAGTCCCTGTGGCTAATCCAGCAGAGAGAAAAGGAGAAACAGAGATGCGAGAGAAAATAAAGGGAACTCTTGGTGCAATTTGGTGCTGCTGCAGGCCCAAGTCCAGGTATGTGCTCTCCATCTCCACATCTTAAAAGCCACCATGTTCCTCAGTCTTTCAG
>NW_006786833.1:0-336 GCF_000442215.2 Lipotes vexillifer
CTGCTGACCTCTGCTAGAACAATCCCCTATTCCCAATTGGAGCCTTTCCCTGTAACTGGCTTCTGAAAGCCTCGATGCAGGTTCTCCATGAGCTGTAATGGAGAGCAGTCACTGGGCAGACTCCCCTAATGCCCTGCCTGCCAGGCTGCGATACACACATGCCGACTGCTTCCGCCAACAGGGACAGCTTACAGCAAAGGTAAGAATCCTACGTGTCAAAGTACTTGCATGATGCTCGCCAGAAGCACAGACATTTAGGGCAGGGCACCAAGCCTCTTCCCCGCACGCTGAGCAACTTTGTTCTCATCTCGCCTCTGAACGCCGAGTTTATCGGGC
>NW_006786835.1:0-218 GCF_000442215.2 Lipotes vexillifer
GAAATTAAAAATACTCTAGATGGGATCAATAGCAGAATAACTGAGGCAGAAGAACAGATAAGTAACCTGGAAGACAAAATAGTGGAAATAACTACTGCAGAGCAGAATAAAGAAGAAAAGAATGAAAAGAACTAAGGACAGTCTCAGAGACCTCGGGGACAACATCAAATGCACCAACATTCGAATTATAGGGGTTCCAGAAGAAGAAGAGAAAAAGA
>NW_006786836.1:0-252 GCF_000442215.2 Lipotes vexillifer
GCCGCGGAGGAGAGCACAGCAACAGGGGTGCGGAGGGCAAAGCGGAGAGATTCCCGCATAGAGAATCGGTGCCGACCGGCACTCACCAGCCCGAGAGTCTTGTGTGCTCACCCGCCGAGGTGGGCGGGGCTTCGAGCTGAGGCTCGGTTTTGGTTTCGGTCAGAGCTCAGGGAGAGGACTGGGGTTGGTGACTTGAACATAGCCCGAAGGGGTTAGTGCGCCACGGCTAGCCGGGAGGGAGTCCGGGGAAAA
>NW_006786837.1:0-673 GCF_000442215.2 Lipotes vexillifer
AAGCACTGAAATTGAAACTGTGATTAAAAATCTTCCAACAAACAAAAGCCCATAACCAGATGGCTTCACAGGTGAATTCTATCTAACATTGAGAGAAGAGCTAATAGCTATCCTTCGCAAACTCTTCTAAAATATAGCAGAGGGAGGAACACTCCCAAACTCCTTCTACAAGGCCACTATCACGCTGATACCAAAACCAGACAAAGATGTCACAAAGAAAGAAAACTACAGGTGAATATCACTGATGAGCATAGATGCAAAAATCCTCAAAAACATATTAGCAAACAGAATCCAACGGCACACTAAAAGGATCATACACTATGATCAAGTGGGATTTACCCCAGGAATGCAAGGATTTTTCAATATACGAAAATCAATCAACGTGATACACCATATTAACAAATTGAAGGAGAAAACCCCTACGATCTTCTCAATAGATGCAGAGAAAGCTTTCGACAAATTTCAACAGCCATTTATGATAAAAAACGCTCCAGAAAGTAGGCATGGGGGGAAATTTTCTCAACATAATAAAGGCCATATATGACAAACCCACAGCCAAAATTGTCCTCAATGGTGAAAGACTGAAACCATTTCCACTAAGATAAGGAAAAAGACAAGGTTGCCCACTTTCACCACTATTATTCAACATAGTTTTGGAAGTTTTAGCCACAGC
>NW_006786838.1:0-238 GCF_000442215.2 Lipotes vexillifer
CAGCAATGAGGTAATAAGAGCTGCACCCAGAAAGCTTTCTCCCAAAACTGCCATTAGGCTACCTAGTAGAGCTGGTCATATGGTACATGTCCTCACATCTTTTGGAGACAACTATTAAAATACCCTCAGAACAAAAGAAATAGGCTTGTGTTTTGACAGCAATCTTTTGTTTGACATTAAATTACAGAACCCACCCAGTAAAGGCAATTTCAGTGTAAGCAAACTTAAGTTTGGTGAC
>NW_006786839.1:0-404 GCF_000442215.2 Lipotes vexillifer
GTGAACCAGTGGTAGCATCTTACTGGCTCTCTCATTACTTAGGGACAATGTTTGGCAGGTATTCGTTTTGCACTTGCCCGTGAGTTATGATTATACTCTGTTAAAAATGATCATTTAACATAACCACCCATCAATTCTCCGGAAGTTGGATCCCGGGGGAACAAAGCCAGGGAACTTGCTCCTGTGACGGGCCTCTCGGGGCCCATGCCACCTGGGAGGGCAGCACCCGGGGAGGTCTGGAACAGACTGGAAAGAGAGCTGAGGTGACACCCATGAGGTCAGCAGTCACCCCACATCTGGTTTGGGGAGCACAGGGCAGACCACACTAACCCGGAGCCCCGACCTTCAGAGAGAGAACTCAGATTCCTGAGGCCCACAGACCTGGGCTCCAATCTGCCTCAACA
>NW_006786840.1:0-640 GCF_000442215.2 Lipotes vexillifer
AAAAAAAAAAGACTCTGCCAAGAATTGAGCCAAAGCAAAAATTACTATTTTCTTCCCTTTCTTCTCCAGTCGTTGTTTAGAGTCCTCTCACCTGGTCTTCTGTGGGGTGACTGTGACCAACTCCTTGCTGGTCTCTTTATTCCTGACCACGCCAACTCTTACATGTCATACACTCAAGATGCCTCTTCATAAGCACGTGTCTGGCTATAGGGCTCACGTGCTCAAAAATCTCCAGAGTCGAATTCTAGCTACTAAATTCCTAGAGGTCATGGGTGGTGTCTAAGCCATTTTTAGTCACCACAGGACTTAGTTCATGGCGGTGAATGGAGTAGTCACTTGCTAAATTTTGCCTGAATTATTTAAAAATTCAACTAGTAAATCTGCTATGAAATTTTCTTTAAATGACTGCCCTATAATTAGGCATGTTCCACAAATTTGCATCATTTATTCAACACATACTTTTTTTTTTTTTTTTTCGGTATGCGGCCTGTCACTGTTGTGGGCTCTCCCGTTACGGAGCACAGGCTCCGGACGCACAGGCTCAGAGGCCATGGCTCACGGGCCTAGCCACTCCGCTGCATGTGGGATCTTCCCGGACCAGGGCACGAACCCGTGCCCCCTGCATCGGCAGGCAGACTCT
>NW_006786842.1:0-1015 GCF_000442215.2 Lipotes vexillifer
TTTATGCCTTCCTCTGCCATGGATGGCCTGTGAGCCACTCTTTTGTATGGAAAGCTGTGGCAGCCACCAGCATACAAGTCTCAGGGCAAGAGTTGCTGCTTTGTTTCACTGTTGCTACTTGGTATGATTAAAGAGTGAAACAGGTTTCTCCTTCTATTACCATAACTCTGCAGGGACAAGGCTTCAAGTTGTAATAAGGCATCAAAAGCTCAGACATACCAGGCAAATATAAGGAAGAGTGAATAATGTGATAAATGGTGTATGTTCAGAGCCTCAAGCTCAAATCCAGGTCAGCACTCAAAGGTTCTGGAAAACTTCTCAGGCCCACTGATGCCTTCATCATTGTGAGCTAATTTGTAGTCTGTGAAGGGATCCACAGCCTGTCTGCTCTACTTTGATTCCAGCAGCAGTGAGCACTAAACACACATACATGCCCCCCCCGCCACACACACACACATGCTACAAGTCCCCGAGAGAGAGGTTTTTTTTTCTTTTTCCTTTACTCTAGTCGGTCAAGTTTAACTAATTCCAAATGTTCTATACCAGATGGGCCTAGTCTGAATATAATTAAGAGGATGATTATTAACTTTCTTCAAGAGAATCATGACATTCATCCAGAGATGTGTGGTTTTATCATCTGTTTCAAAAATTACTTTTCAGCGAGAACTCTTTTGTACATGCTCTAGTATTCAATTTTAATTCCCCAAGTATACCATTTCAGCAATCTAATCTATATTTTTCTGGGTAAAGCAGTTATTATTTACTCCTCTCCCAGATATACAATATCTTAGTTACCACAATTTTGGCATTCTTCCAAAAATAAGAAAGTAAAATAAAATATAACAAAATAAATTAAAACTAAATTAAATAAATACAATTAAATAAAACAAAAATGTTCCATGAGGAGCAGAACTCATAGAAACAGAGGTCATACACACAGAATAGTTTAAGAATAGTATGGTTTAACTCATTTAAAAAGAAAAAAAGTCATATTTCTGTCTATAAAACAATAAAT
>NW_006786843.1:0-208 GCF_000442215.2 Lipotes vexillifer
TTCATTAAAGATAGTCAGAGATAACCCAAATGTAACTGTTTCCATGGGTCCATTCTCAGTATCTAAACAAAACAGCAAATCCTATCTTGTAAAACTAATGAAAAACACAGTCTTTAACAAAGAGATTGTGAAGGAAACGGGGAGAGAAAGGCTTGCGTCCCACACCACACAACAAAACTTATTTAATTATTTGTTTCATTTTCTCCCT
>NW_006786844.1:0-200 GCF_000442215.2 Lipotes vexillifer
GCAGAGGGTTTGAGCCACTGTGGTGGGTTGAGTTGCTTCACAAGAAGACCCTGTGGCAGGGAGGTGAGGACAAGGCGTTTATCCGGGAGGTGATCCCCGGAAGCACAGGTGGGGAAGGGGGGCAGGGAGAGGGGGGGGAGAGGAAGCCGATTCAGGGTGTTAGCCAGCAGCTGACCACCATGGGCAACCGAGGCTCCACC
>NW_006786845.1:0-202 GCF_000442215.2 Lipotes vexillifer
TCCTTTCCATCCCCCATCCTTTGCCAAGCCCCAAGTTCAGACTTTACATCTGCAGTTCTGACTCTGGTCACCAGGTGGCATTGCTCTCCATTTTCTACACAGTTTTCTTTTTCCCCTCAATGGAAAATATATATTTTAGAAACAGAAGTGAAAAGTTTCCTCAAAGTCTATTGGAAAAAAACAAGTACAATGTGATCTTAAC
>NW_006786846.1:0-943 GCF_000442215.2 Lipotes vexillifer
TCTGCCTTCCTGTGACACCCTCAGGCAGACACAAGCCTCCAGCTAGGCCAGAGCCTGAACTGAGAGGGCAGCAGCCTGGCTGGGATCCGCCCCCCTCACCACCCCTCCCTCAAGCCGCTGCTGGGCCCTGCCCAGGGTGTTCAGCCAGACCAGCTCATGGCCGGGAAAACTGCAAGTCAGAGTGGAAAGGCTTCATTAATGCATCGCCAGTGCTGAGGATAGCAGCGTGATCTGAGGCCCAGTTCAGGATCATCACTGTGATTTGTAGGTTGCTTGGTTTGCTAGGCTTTGATCTGGGCCCCAGACAATGTGCTGCTTCTCTGAAGTCTGGCTTTGGCAGAGCTAAAAGAGGACGGCTGCTCAGAGCAGAGCTCCAGCGTTCCCAATCTTTGGTGGAATCAGCGTCTTCTCTTTGCAACATAGGAGTTTAATCACTGCAGAGCTCCCACAGGCCTCCCAGTTTTATCGAGTGCATGCATTGGCGAGGCACAGTTTCTCAGGAGGGAAAGGTTTTTTTCCTTAATTATCAACAGATGGTAGAAGTCTCTCTTCTTTCAATTACCTACAGTGGCTCCTTCTCTACACTCCTGTCCCTCTCCTTAGTAATGGTTTGAATAATCCAAAAGGGGTTTTTGTAATCTCATTACACTTTCCTTCTCTCACCCCAAGTCAGGAGATCTCCATTGGTTGGCTTTGCTAACCAACTTCTGGCATATTTGATTATCTTCAAATTGGGTTCATGGTAGAAAGAGCTTATATGACCTCCGTGATGAGAAATGCTCTATTTCTTCATGAACGTTATAACCCACACTGTTCTAGGGAGTGGTACAGAGCAATCTACGGGACTGAGAACTGCGGTGCAGTGCCCTATTTTTTTTTCTTTTTCTTTTGCGGTACGCGGGCCTCTCACTGTTGTGGCCTCTCCCGCTGCGGAGCACAGGCT
>NW_006786847.1:0-816 GCF_000442215.2 Lipotes vexillifer
ACCCTAACCCTAACCCCAAAACTTACCCGAAGCATTACCCTAACCCGTGCACTAATCCTAACCTGTATGCTAACACTAACCCATGCCCTAACACGAATGCTAACCCTCTACTGTTATCGTACCATAATATGTCTCCTAAACCATCCTCGTTCCCTAACCCTAAACCTAACCCTAACACTAACCGTTACCCCAAGCCTAACCCTAACCCTTGCCCTAATCCTAACCCGTACGCTAACACTAACCAGGGCCCTGAAACCTACGCTAACCCTCAACCGTTGTCGTAACGTAACCTTGAGCCTAAAATGTCCCCATTCTAACCCTAACCCTTACCCAAAGCCTTATCCTAACCCGTGCCCGAATACTAAGTCGTACGCTAATACTACCACGTGTCCTAACATGTACGCTAACCCTCAACCGTTGTCGTACCCTAACCTGTACCCTAAACCGTCCCCATTATCTAAGCCTAACCCTAACCAGAACCCTACACCTAACCCTTACCCGAAGCCTTAACCTATACCATGCCATAATGCTACCCTGTACGCTAACACTAACCTGTGCCCTAACACGTACGCTATCCCTCAAACCTTATCGTACCCTAACCTGTACCCTAAAGCATCCCCGCTTTCTAACCCTAACGCTAACGCTAACCCTAACCCTAACGCTTACCCGAGGCCATAATCTAAAATGTGCCCTAATCCTAACCCGTACACTAACACTAAACCATGCCCTAACACGTACGCTAACCCTCAAACATTGTCGCATCGTAAAATTTAACCGAAACCATCCCCGTTACATAACCCTAACCCTAAACCGAAC
>NW_006786848.1:0-251 GCF_000442215.2 Lipotes vexillifer
TCTACACTACAATGAACTCTCACTTCCCCCCGGTCAAAAAGGCCATCTGAAAAATGTGTAAAAATCAGAAAGGCAGGACAGGCCAGGGAGAACAGGGAGCGTTGTAATGCTGATGGGTGGGATGTAAATTGCCAACAGCCACCCTGGAGAAACGTATGGTATTACCTGAAACATCGAAAAAGCAAGGTACATAGCCTCGGGCACTAGGCTTAGGGAAACAGAAATCAAAAAGACAGAGCCACCCCAAAGTT
>NW_006786848.1:478-838 GCF_000442215.2 Lipotes vexillifer
ACACGGATTGTAAACTTTTCTACACATGGAAGGAATTACAAAACAGAAGAGAGTCTCTCATTTAGAAAACAAACTTATACTTGCGTAAGGGGAAAGCTGAGTGGGGTTGCTGCATAAAACCAGAGATTGAAATCAGCACAGATACCGTTCCAGAAGCCAAATACGTAATAGACAAGATCTACTCCTTGCTCCACGAAATGGACTCAACACCCCATATTCAACGAATAGGAATAGACCTGACTGGCAGGAATCTAAAAACCTTTGTATCTATATGGATCCGTAAGATAATCGAGCGTTCGTAGAGCGACATAAGCGCAGCAGTGAAAATCAGCCAAATCACATTATAAAAATAAATTTCAA
>NW_006786849.1:0-844 GCF_000442215.2 Lipotes vexillifer
CCAGACTATGGTACACCGTGTGATCGGGCAACGTTCCTAAAATGCATCTCAGTTGACGTGCCCGGTACTCGTGTTGGCCATTCCAGACACTTTCTTGACACTCTCCACACTTGGAGAGTCAGTGCCTTTAACCTCCTGTTTCGCACAGTTTGCAAATTCGGCGGAAGATGGACTGGAATGGGGAAAACCAATGAGAGACTGGCTGTAGGTGTTCTCACGGGCACATTTAACTCTAATTTCCCACCAGCAAGGAGATTTCACCAAAGCCTCAGCATGCCATACCTGAACCAGACTAGGGTCTGAAGCAATCCTGTGGTATTGCGGCCAGTTCACAAGACAGCGAGTAGAGAACAAGATCTCTAGGGCCCTGTATTTCACAAACATGCAGAGTTACAAATGACGGCTTTCGTCTAAAAATATATTGAAGTAAGGCTGCGAAGAGGACTTGAAAGTGAGGCAGAATTGCAGGAAACCGATTTCAGGAGGTAGTTTGGAATTGCATTTAAAGGCTATGAAAATAGGCAGAACGTTGACCAGGATGCCCTTGGCCAAAAAGGGCGTATGCGTTTTTTCCTGAATATATTCAGGAAAAGATGCATACGCCCTTTTTGGACAACCAAGCAAGCTTGCAATGGAAATCTGCGCTACAATGAAGTCTCACTTCCCCCCAGTCAAAAGGGCAATCTGAAAAAAGTGTAAAATCCAGAAAGGCAGGACAGGCCATGGAGAATAGGGAGCATTGCTATGCTGATGGGCGGGATGTAAATTGCCAACAGCCACGCTGGAGAAATGTATGGTGTTTCCTGAAACATCGAAAAAACAAAGGTACATAGCCTAGGGCACT
>NW_006786850.1:0-517 GCF_000442215.2 Lipotes vexillifer
TGCGCGTCCGGAGCCTGTGCTCCGCAACGGGAGAGGCCGCAGCAGCGAGAGGCCCGCGTACCGTGAAAACAAACAAACAAACAAACAACAACAAAAAATTAAAGTGGTGGGGAAAATGTTAATACATAGAGTAAAAGAATGGGATCAAGTTTCTTTTCCTTTATCACATTCTCAGACACTTGGTGAATTCTTTCCAACCTGTGCTGCTTATTGATTTTGTTTTTTCCGAAGTGCCAAATGTCATTGTATTTATTTTGTGAGAAGATCATTAACATTGATTCAAGGAGCCCAGGATTTACACCTAATACTAATTATATCCGTACTGATAAAAATGTTTTTCTTTACAGTTTTTCTTCATTGTATATCCAAAATAAAAGTAAAAGTAGTTTCTATGTTGGAATTTGGATTTTTATCAGTATGGCAGAAAAAGCACAGGCTGGGGCCTCCCTGGTGGTGCAGTGGTTGACAGTCCACCTGCCGATGCGGCAGACACGGGGTCGTGCCCCGGTCCGGGAGG
>NW_006786852.1:0-1194 GCF_000442215.2 Lipotes vexillifer
TTTGGTGGCTCTGTCTTTTTTATTTTAATTTTGCTAAGCTATAGGACCATAAGTGGAAGTGCAATAGGCTATGTACTTTTGTTTTTTCGATGTTTCAGGAAATAACATACATTTCTTCAGAGTTGCTGTTGGCAATTTACATTCCACCCATCAGCATAAAAATGCTCCCTATTCTCTATGGTCTGTCCTGCCTTTCTGGATTTTTACTATTTTCAGATGGCCCTTTTGACCAGGAGGGAAGTGAGACTTCATTGTAGCGCAGATTTCCATTGCAAGCTTTCTTCGTTGGCCAAAAAGGGCATATGCGTTTTTTGCTGAACATATTCAGGAAAAAACGCATACGAACTTTTTGGCCAAGGGCAACCTGGTCGATGTTCTGCCTATTTTCATAGGTATTAAATGCAATTCCAAACTACCTCCTGAAATCGGTTTCCTGGAATTCTGCCTCAGTTCCAAGTCCTCTTCGCAGCCTTACTTCAATATGGTTTTGGACGAAAGCTGTCATTTGTAACTCTGCAGGTTTGTGAATTACAGTGCCCCTGAGCTCCTTTTCTCCCCTCGATTTCTTGTGAGCTGGCCGCCATCCGCAGGATTGCTTCAGCCCCTAGTCTGGTTCAGACACGGCCTGCTGAGGCTTTGGTTCATTCTTCTTGCTGGTTGGAAAATAGAGGTCAATGTGCCCGTCCAAACACCTACAGCTAGTCTCTCGTTGGTTCTCCCCATTCCTGTCCATCTTACGCAGAAATTGCAAAGTGTGCGAAACAGGGCGTTAAAGGCACTGACTCTGCAAGTGTGAGGAGTGTCAGGAAAGTGACTTGAACGGCCAACACGTGATCCAGGGCACGTAAACTGAGATGAATTTTAGGAACATTGCCCAATCACACGGTGGACCATGTTCTGGGTTTCCCATGAATGTTTTAGCGGAAGGAAGAATCCATTAAACCTGGGGAGTTGGGCCCCATGGAATGGATGCCATAGAGTATGACTTCAAAGGGGTTGCCTTTGCTTACCAAACCTCACCAATCCTATCAGCCCCTAGTGTCCAGCCTTGTGTCTCACACAGCGGTGGGTGTAGATGTGGTAAATCCAGGTTTCATCCCAAGCCCTGAACGAATTAAGTAAGAATGTCTTTGTATTTCACTGTCATTGTGTTTTGGTTTTGAAATTTATTTTTATAATGGGATTTGGCTGATT
>NW_006786854.1:0-2241 GCF_000442215.2 Lipotes vexillifer
CCTGTGCTCCACAATGGGAGAGGCCACAACAGTGAGAGGCCCGCGTACAACAACAACAACAAATATATATATATATATATAAATAAAATACTAAGGAATGAAGTAAATGAGAAAAGTGCAGAATTTTTATCAAGTTAAGTTTAAACATCTCCTGAGGATCATAAATTTACTTGAGTAAATGAAGTCATATCACCTTCCTACATATAAGCATTCAATTACATAATTTTGTCAATTCTCCCTAAACTTATCTGTGAATTAAATGCAACGCCAATAAAATTGCATTGGCCAAAACAACACAAACTGAGTTAAAATGAAAAGAGAAAACTCAAATATTATTAAACCATATATAACACAAGAAAGGGCTACACTTTTTTAAATCCATAAAGGTTTCTTACACAATGAAAAGGATGTGATAGGAAAAATGGGCTAGAAACATAAAAAAAAATGAAATTAACAAAAATAATTTACAAACATCTGATCAAAAAGGAGTTATAATTTTCATTTTGAAAGATCTTTTCTTAAAGTTTTGAAGAGTAATGATCATTGTGTTTCCAGATTTTGGAGGGTTATATTAAGGATTAGTAGCTGACAGTTAACATGTGCCAGATTAGTTATAAAATCAATAAAGTCTGTTGGTGGTTCTTGGTTTTCTATGTGATCAAGTAATTTGCAAAATGAGCTTTAATACCTTTTGCAAGTGAACTGAAGATGAATCTGTGTAATTGTGTGGCACCTTGAGAGCTCGGCCAAATAATTCCACTCTACATTTTTTCAAGGAAAGTTTAGAGAAATCAGTAATAACCTTAAGTGGATAAATGATCAAAAGCCATGGTACTCATATAATAATTGGAGAAGGCTAAGTTGGAAAAGAAAAAGAAGTTGTTTTTCTCCTTTCATAAGCATTTAAAGGGAGAAATGAAGATTATTGCCTGGCATTCTGGAAACGGACTTGAACTACCTAATTTTGATTAACCATGGAGGGATTATGGGTACTGTCATAGTCTGTATTGTCATACAGATTTTAAGAGAAACAGCAATGTAGATAAATCTATTACTGTCAGATGAGGTATCTGGATAACATTTTAAATATTCTGAAAGGTGTATTTAAGCTTCATGAGGACAAACTTTGTTTTGTCACTGTTGTGTCTCCAGCCCTAATGTCTGGCATACATTTGATGCCCAAAAAAAATTTAAGTGGATGAATTAATTGATGTTCAATTAAATCTTTTCTCTTTCATTCCAGTTTTGATATACAAAATTTTCTTTCCCTGTAGTCACCAGTCTACTTTTGAATTAGGAGACAAACATTAGACAATTTAAACAGAAACATTGTATTTACTCCTTACAAATTTACTTATATCAAACCTGTTTTTGGGTTTCAGTTTTGAAAAATAAAGCCAAGGTGGATTGCAAAAGAAAGGAGACACAAAATATATAGAAAGGAAATTAGGAATAGTATAAGAAAAACAGGGCTCATAACATGAACTCTGTTAAGTCACCCAGAAATGAGAGAACATGTTACATTAAAGTAGGACAAGAGCATATCCTCAAATTCTTTGTCTTCTACTTCCACTAACACACTGAAACATTTAAATTTCACATATTTTTAATCAATAGACTATTCATTCTTAGTAGTTTTATTTGAACGAAAAATAATGGAGGTAACGTAAGTCAAACCTGTTACAGGATATTCAACTAAACAATTTATGAAGCAATATATCATATGGCTTTCTTGTATTCTTTCCTGCTCCTTAAATATTGTTTTTCTGTCTTTTCCAGTTTTGATACAAGAAAGCATTTGAGGTTTTGAAAGTGTTTTCAGATTTTGTGAGAAAAATGTCCTTGGGTGCATTCTGATGCCTAATTTACATCTGGTTTTTAAGGAAGCCTCTATGAATGTGTGTGTGCACGTGTGTGTGAGTGTGTGTGTGTGTCTGGGTGTATTCACACATGCACATGTACTCTTGTTATTCATTCTCTTGCTCTCAGAACTGATGTTCATGAAAATTGACAATGTTTTTTAGAAGATGGAGTGATAAATTAGATATATTGCAAAGTTTTGTTTTGTTTTGCTTTTTTGCGGTACATGGGCCTCTCTAACTGTTGTGGCGTCTCCCGTTGCGGAGCACAGGCTCCGGACGCGCAGGCTCAGTGGCTCCGCGGCATGTGGAAGCCTCCGGGACTGGGGCACGAACCTGTGTCCCCTGCATCAGCAGGTGGACTCTCAACCACTGTGCCACC
>NW_006786855.1:0-752 GCF_000442215.2 Lipotes vexillifer
TTTTTTTTTTGCGGTACGTGGACCTCTCACTGTTGTGGTCTCTCCCGTTGCGGAGCACAGGCTTTGGACACGCAGGCTCAGCGGCCATGGCTCACGGGCCCAGCTGCTCCGCAGCGTGTGGGATATTCCCGGACCGGGGCACGATCCCGTGTCCCCTGCATTGGCAGACGGACTCTCAACCACTGCGCCAACAGGGAAGCCCCGCATTAACATCTTTTAACGTTCTATTCCCTAAAAACTTCAGAAGGTGGAAATTTTTAGAAAACAAAAATTAAATGTTCAGGATGTAAATGCTTTTTTTTATTATTATGAAAGTGTTTACAATACTGCAAAGCATTGCATGAAGAATAACCCAATCCCAATCTTAACAGTCACATGTCATTATTTTGTAATATCAAAGAAGCTTTTGAATGAAAAGCCAGGCATAATTGCCTTTTAAACTACTGATATCACCAGCTTTTAAGCACAAGAAATAAATGTGTTCACTAAAAATCAGTAAAGTGTTTCTTTAAAACAAAAATTAATCTGGGCTAATTACAAGAGGAATAAAAAAATAATAGCTGTTAGGAAATTATAGGCTTCCCTTGTGAAGATTCTCCATATTGCAAAATTCTAGAAAATGAATAGGTGGTTGGTAACGGTGAGTGGTTTCTGAGGAGCTGCTAGGTATGAATAAGGTTATTTATTCCGTACACACACACACCACACCCACACACACACACACACGCACACACACACACACACACACACAC
>NW_006786859.1:0-493 GCF_000442215.2 Lipotes vexillifer
TAGAATTACCATATGACCCAGCAATCCCACTACTGGGCATATGCCCAGAGAAAACCATAATTCCAAAAGACACATGCACCACAATATTCATTGCAGCACTATTTACAATAGCCAGCTCATGGAAGCAACCTAAATGCCCACCGACAGACAAATGGATAAAGAAGAGGTGGTACATATATACAATGGAATATTACTCAGCCATATAAAGGAACAAAGTTGGGTCATTTGTAGAGGTGTGGATGGACGTAGAGATTGTCATACAGAGTGAAGTAAGTCAGAAAGAGAAAAACAAATAGCATATATTAACGCATTTATGTGGAATCTAGAAAAATGGTACAGATGAACCAGTTTGCAAGGCAGAAAAAGACACAGATGTAGAGAACAAACGTATGGACACCAAGGGGGGAATTGGTGGGGTTGTGGTGGGATTAATTGGGAGATTGGGATTGACATGTATACATTAATATGTATAAAATAGATAACTAATAAGAAC
>NW_006786860.1:0-1529 GCF_000442215.2 Lipotes vexillifer
ACCACAAAAAAAAAAAAAAAAAAAAAAAAATTAGATCAGGGTTGGTTTGCCTGCTGCTGGGTAGGTGGGAGTAGTGACTGAAAAGGGAAACGGAAATATTTGGAGAAATTCAAACATTCTGTAACTTCCCTCTGTGCTGTTAACATCAAAGTGTATGTGTGTCAGATTTTTATTTAACCTACTATTAAGACTTAAGAAGAGGAAGTCAAAATGAACTTATAATCTATCAAATATTTCAAATGCCAAGAACTTAGATATCCAATATGGGGGCTATAGCCAGAGTCGAATAAAATAATATTTGCTGTTTTCCAAATTAATTTAACGCTAACTTTTCGATGAGGATGATTAATTTTATGCGTTTTCAGATCTAGTTCTTGTCTCTCCTCCAAATTCAGTGTAATGACTTTAAGTGTAAAATTTCTAAAACTAAGTATATTGGCAAGGAATTCTGTTTATGGTGATAGGAAAATGGCTTGTATTGGACTCATCTTTCTGCCAATAACAATTAATCAAAATTTTACAAAATATGTATTTCTGGAGGAGGGCAACCAAACAGAAGAAAGCGAGGTGTCAACATCCTCATGTAAAGAGAGAGAAAAATAGATGAGACGGGCATATATCTGACTGGTCACCTGAGGGCACTCCCTGTGTGACAGCACAAGTAACCGGGGGGAAGATCGCCCGTTCTCCAGGTTTGGCAAGTCAGAGGCTGACCTTCAAGACATCCCAGGACCCTGTAAATCAAGGGGGCCCATCTGCAACGAAGGGGGTCACAGAAGGCTGAGCTCAAAAGTCAGTACAAATTCCCTTAAAAATCTTGGCCTGACTGCTCATTGCATCAGTTCACTGTGAGCCTCAAAGGACCCTAATACAGAACGGTCCCAGGAAAGCCAAATTGCTGAGCAGAGATTTCATGAGTTTCCCTGGACTGGAGAAACAGACTAGAGATCTCATCAGTGGACTGAAGTAAAAGAGTATTCACAACAGTATCAAAAGACGAATTAATTCAGGATAAGGGTGACAAAGATGTGATACCTGTACCTTAAAAATACATATTTTTTTCTTTTGTCTATTCCAGGCATTATATTACAGAAAGTAAATAATTTATATACATCAGACATAATCATATTGATACCAACTAAAAATATTAAAGTAATATTAGTATTAATTATATCATGAATACATAATATTATTTATCTACTACTATTAGGCATATTATATATAAGGATATAATTTCTGTATTATAATGCCTGGAATAAAAGAAGAAAAAGGGGAGAATTTGCACTCGACCATGAATTTCTCTGCATCTACTGATATCAAGCTGTGATTCCACTCATGAGGACTTTAAAGTGTCAAAATCACAGACTCAGAAAGTAAAATATTGGTTGCCAGGGTTTGGAGGAAGAGATGGGCAGTTTTTGTTTTTGTTTTTCGGTACGCAGGCTTCTCACTGGTGTGGCCTCTCCTGCAGGCTCCGGACGCGCAGGCTCAGCGGCCATGGCTCACGGGCCCAGCCGCTCCGCGGCATG
>NW_006786861.1:0-322 GCF_000442215.2 Lipotes vexillifer
TCCATTGGTGAAAGTGGGGTGTTAAAGTCCCCTACTATGAATGTGTTACTGTCGATTTCACCTCTTATGGCTGTTAGTATTTGCCTTATGTATTGAGGTAGTCCTATGTTGGGTACACAAATATTTACAATTGTTACATCTTCTTCTTGGATCAATCCCTTGATCACTATGTAGTGTCCTTCTTTTTCTCTTGTAATAGTCTTTATTTTAAAGTCTATTTTGTCCGACATGAGAATTGCTACTCCAGCTTTCTTTTGACTTCCATTTGCATGGAATATCCTTTTCCATCCCCTTACTTTCAGTCTGTATGTGTCTCTAGGTC
>NW_006786862.1:0-235 GCF_000442215.2 Lipotes vexillifer
TGCAGGGGACACAGGTTCATGCCCCAGTCCGGGAAGATCCCACATGCTGCGGAGCGGCTGGGCTCATGATCCATGGCCGCTGAGCCTGCACGTCCGGAGCCTGTGCTCCGCAACTGGAGAGGCCATAACAGTGAGAGGCCCACGTACCAAACAATAAAATAAAATAAAAATATAAAACAAGGGCTTCCCTGGTGGCGCAGTGGTTGGGAGTCCGCCTGCCGATGCAGGGGACGCG
>NW_006786863.1:0-720 GCF_000442215.2 Lipotes vexillifer
CCGCGGAGCGGCTAGGCCCATGAGCCATGGCTGCTGAGCCTGCGCATCTGGAGCCTGTGCTCCTCAATGGGAGAGGCCACAACAGTGAGAGGCCCGCGTAGCGCAAAAAAAAATTTTTTTAAATAAAATAAAATGTGATCCATAATTTTAAAATAATACTACTAATAATAATTCAATAGAAACTGACCCAAGGATGACACACAGGTTAAAATTAACAGGAAAAAGTCTTTCAAGAAACTTTATAAATATGTGTTCAGGAACTTAAAAGAAAAGATAATCATAACGAGTGAACAGCAGATATATCCCCCCAAAATTATATGTGTGTTTGTGTGTGTGTGTGTGTGTGTGTGTGTGTGTGTGTGTGTGTACCAAAACAAACAACCCAAATGAAAATTCTGGAAATGAAAAATACAATGACTGAAATGAAAGCTCTGTCAGTATAGGCTTAACAAAATTGGAGGTTGCAGACAAGTTAGTAAACTTGAAGACAGATCAATAGAAAGTATTCAATCTGAGAACAGAGAGAAAAATATTGGGGGAAAAATGAATGAAGCTTCGAGGACTTGTGGTAAAAATGTCAAGTAGTCCAACATATATGTAATCAGAGTCCAAGGTGGAAAGGCAGGGGATAGAAAACTGTGTGAAAGAATAACAACAAATGGGCTTCCCTGGTGGCGCAGTGGTTGAGAGTCCTCCTGCCGATGCAGGGGACACGGGTTC
>NW_006786864.1:0-797 GCF_000442215.2 Lipotes vexillifer
CACTAACCCTAACATTTACCCGAAGCCTTCCCCTGACCCGTGCCCTAATCCTAACCCGTAGGCAAACACTAGCCCATCCCCTAACAAGTACACTAAACCAAAACCATTGTCGTACCCTAACCTGTACCCTAAACCGTCCCTTTTCCCTAACCCTAACCCTAACCTTAACACTTACCCGAAGCATTACCCTAACCCGTTCCCTAATCCTAACTTGTATGCTAACAGTAACCCGTGCATTAACACGTACGATAACACTAAAGCGTAGTCTTACCCTAAACTGTACCCTAAATCATCCCCGTTCCCTAACCCTAATCCTAACCCTAACACTTACCTGAAGCGTTACCGTAACCCGTGCCCTAATCCTAACCCGTAGGCTACGAGTAAACTGCGCCCTTACAAATTCGCTAACCCTAAACAGTTGTCGTACCCTAACCTGTACCCTAAACAGTCCCCGTTCCCTAACCCTAAACCTAAACCTAAACCTAACACTTACCCTTAGACTTACCCTAAACCGTGCACTAATCCTAACCCGTACTCTCCACTAACACATGCCCTAACACATACACTAACCCTAAACCATTGTCGTACACTAACCTGTATCCTAAACCGTCCCTGTTCCCTAACCCTAACCCTAATCGTAACCCTAATGCTTACCGTTAGCCTTACCCTAAACCGTGTCCTGTTCCTAACCCGTACGTTAACACTATCCTGTGCCCTAACATGTACGCTAACCTTAAACCGTTGTCGTACACTTACCTGTACACTAAAACATCCCGATTCCCTTACCCTAACCCTAA
>NW_006786865.1:0-3947 GCF_000442215.2 Lipotes vexillifer
ATGGCTCACGGGCCCAGCCGCTCCGCAGCATGTGGGATCTTCCCGGACCAGGGCACGAACCTGAGTCCCCTGCATCGGCAGGCGGACTTTCAACCACTGCGCCACCAGGAAAGCCCCAGTCACAACCTTTAAATGACGATACGGTCACAGGTCACTGTGTACCAAGTGTGGAAACAAGCAGGAGTGTCCGTTCCACCACACCTACCCTCACTGAGGACCAAACCTGAGGTAATGCCATTGCCAAAAAACCACAGTGATGCAGCACCCATTCACACACTTGTGTCGATGCTGGTATGTCAAGAGATCAAAATTTGTCCTGCAAAATGTAACCCCCATGGTCACAGCATGACAGAAATACAGTTAACTAATCGGGCAGATTCATTTTGTACACGCTCCCTTCTTTCCACAGCAATATTGTCCCAGGGCTTCAGAACTCAAAATGTGATTTATTCTTCGCATTTGTCTTTCAAAGGGCCCCCCTCTGCTCTCACTTCTGCAGAGTCCAGGATGCCCTTTGACTGTGTGCTCAGATTGCACAAAGGACTGTGAGGAGGGAGTAAAACCCAGGAACAAAGCCCTTGATGGGGCCAGAGGTGAGGAAGGCACTGCTTCCCCTAATGTAAACTACTTGGTTCTCACCCCGGGTCTGCAGTCTGTGGGCAGTGATGCCTTGTGCTTGAGCTCTGCTTGAGCAATGAGCTTAACTGAGAAGAAAATACAGATTCTTTCTCCTAGGAAAACATCCCAGAGAGAACTCTCAAACATAGGCCACACCCATGTGGATTTATAGCATCTACCATTACTTTTTACCTTCCCCAGACCACGACACTTAATCTGTTTATATAATTTCCCCTTCAAAACATTGAAGATTATCAGCATGCAGGAGATCTAGAGGGGGTCTTGACAAAGCCTCCACTTTACAAATGAGGATAAATATCTTGTAGAGATTAAGTAGCAGGAAGTGCCCATGTTTGTATACCTAGTCTCCCCCAAATCTGAAAGCTACATGCAGTCCACCTCCAAATCAATATCAATTCTCGGCAAAGTTCTAAAGGAATTTAGGAGTTATGCCCCTACAAAAATACACAGACCAATTCTTTGTGTGTGTGTGTGTATGTGTGTGTGTGCGTTTAATTTAAATCTGAATCCAGAGATATGCCTGAGTCACTGAGTAGAAAACCCCCGGCTCAGGAAATACAGTAAGGAGCGAAGTGTTTGGGCCACCTTTTGGAAGAAGGGTTGATTCTGCTCCAGTGTTTGGGAGGATATACACATCTCTGGTAAATCTTCAGCTAAGCTCGGATCTGCCACAGTTATCAGCTGTAATGTTGTCTGAGTCCAAAGAACCCCACACACAAGAAGCCTCTGTTATTACAGCCAAAGGTTACACACACTGCTCGTGGCTGGATAAGCAGACATTTGCTCTGCTGTGTCCACGTATTTACATAGTCCTGAAGGATTACAGGCTGGAGCACAATTCTTACCCATTTTTTAATAGCTAATATTTTCAGGATAAATCTCAGAGTTTCCCCAGGAGAGAAAAAAAAATAAGCTTGAAATGTAAAATTTTAAAGAAAAAAATCTGAACATCTAGGAAAGCAAAAGAACCCTGGGATGGCAATAGGAAAGTAGGAGAGTGAATTTCTGGCAAAGAGGAAAATTAGGTGATAAGAAGATGACTCATTAAGAGAGTGAAAATAAGAGCTTTCAAGATATTTGGAAGGCAGTTGCTACTTAGTAAAGTAGATAGAGTACCTGCCAGAAAGTTTTCCAGTGAAATCATTCATTGGTTATTTTAATTAAAAATATGACTATCAACCAAAGAACCTGCGGCTGTGGGCCATAAACGAAGTACTTAAAGTGCATTACGCTGATTAATAAAAGGACTCTGATTAACCTTGCTGACTAGGGAATTCCACACCAAAGAGATAAGTATGATATTCTGCCTGTAACATTAATGAGCCAAGGCTCATACATCTGAAGGAGAATCAAATGTGTGGTTGAAAAACCTTTGGAAACAGCTTTATGGATATTCACGTTTCCCGTATGGAGATCGCCTAGTGACAACCAATATGAATAGCTTTGCGTTTTCTTAGAGACCCACTTTCACTATAAATACTGTGCGCTTGGCTCATAACAAACTTTATATCATTGACATCCCTTGACTATTCAACTGCTAATTGCATTTGGCAGTTAAAAGTTGTTCGTGTATTTAACTTTTCTTCACTTCATTCCCATTTTAAAGTGGTCAGCTGGTAGATGTAATTTTGCTTACTTGTTTTTACTTTTCAGACCCATGTATCTGCCATTCTCTAGGAGACAATGCAAATGCCAACCAGAATGCTTCTTTTTTTAAAAGAATGGTTTTCTTTTCTTAAAAATTTTATTTTATTATTGTTTGGCTGCGTCGGGTCTTAGTTGCAGCACGTGTGCTTCTCTCTAGCTGTGGCTCGAGGGCTCTATAGCGCGCTGGTTTTGTTCCCCACGGCATGTGGGATCTTAGTTCCCCCACCAGGGACCAAACCTGCGTCCCCTGCATTGGAAGGTGGATTCTTAACGACTGGACCACCAGGGAAGTCCCAACCAGAATGTTTTTAATGTTTGCTTTACAAAGTGTGAGAGAAATATTTTTAATTGATAAAACATAATTTTATCTGAAGATTTGATTATGAAGTTTAAAATAACTTGAAAAAATAGAATGAGATGTCTCAAACTTTAAGAATCATTATTAGGTGCTGGGGCTAGGCAGGGCTCGCCATCTGAACCTGGATGCTGCCTTCTAAATCTGTTCTCTGTCTCACAGGTGAGAGAAGTTACTCAATGAGATGGGGAAGCAGAAGTGAATTTCCAGACACTTTGTTCTACCTTCCTCACAAAGTCCATATTTTATATTTGCTTAGGAGGTCAACTTTTGATTATTAATGTACCATTTAGATTGTGGATTGGGGGCTGCAATGTTTAGATTCCAAGCTGATTTCTTCACCAACAGACTTCTGAGTTGCCTTTACAAAAAGTATAAACTTGCATTCATACTGGCTTAAACATACCATAATTAGGAGAGAAAATGTGGTCACTTTTAAAAATCCTATGTCCTAAAAGAAACAAAAATTATTTTGGATTAAACGTACCACTGTTGATCTTCCACAGGACAATCAAATGATGAATACAGATTACATTACTAATTACACAAGCAAATTTAAAGGTAGCATAGTATGTTCTAGATTTTACACATTGCCTTGCTTAGTAAACCCAAAATTACTAAAACCTGAAGATTCCCACGCTTTAAAAGTCAATAGGTAATGTTCTACTTCTTCTTCTGGATGCTGGTTGCATATGTTTGTTTGTTTTGTGAAAATTAATCAAGCTTCACACTTACGATTTGTGAACTTTTCTGTTGTAGAGATTTTTTAAAGTGCTTAAAAAAATAAAAAACTAATGCATAGCAATTCAACAGCATTCAACATCCAAAAAGTCTGCTGTGATTTAATAAAGTCTCACAAAGTTTAATCTAGTCACATACCCTTCAAGACCACAAAGCGTCTCATTCCTTAGAATTATTCGGAAAGGAACTAATTGTAACTAACGAACAAATGACCAGTGTAGCCTGCTCAGCTCTACACTAGTCCCTGGGAATTCCTCTGTGACTTAAAAACTGATATAACCACTTAGGTCTACTTTGCTTGGCTAGCAACTAGGATTCTATGCATCACTTCCATTCCTGACTAAAATAAAAAGTCTGATAATTAGGCTGGAAGCCATGTGAAAATATCTGAAGAAAATGAGGCTTCAATCTGGGATTAAGATTGAAGAGACAGATTCTTATACCCATATTCATATTAAACAGAGAGTAAGTGTATTTCTTTCTATACGCACACATGTATGTGTACACACACACACACGTGCGCATGCGCACACACACACACACACACACACACACACACACACAC
>NW_006786867.1:0-480 GCF_000442215.2 Lipotes vexillifer
TCAATCAACGTGATACACCACATTAACAAATTGAAGGAGAAAAACCATATGATCATCTCAATCAATACACAGAAAGCTTTTGACAAAATTCAACACCCATTTATGATAAAAACCCTGCAGAAAGTAGGCACAGAGGGAACTTTCCTCAACCCAATAAAGGCCATATATGACAAACCCACAGCCAACATCGTCCTCAATGGTGAAAAACTGAAAGCATTTCCACTAAGATCAGGAACAAGACAAGGTTGCCCACTCTCACCACTCTTATTCAACATAGTTTTGGAAGTTTTAGCCACAGCAATCAGAGAAGAAAAGGAAATAAAAGGAATCCAAATCAAAAAAGAAGAAGTAAAGCTGTCAGTATTTGCAGATGACATGATACTATACATAGAGAATCCTAAAGATGCTACCAGAAAACGAGCTAATCAATGAATTTGGTAAAGTAGCAGGATACAAAATTAATGCACAGAAATCTCTGGC
>NW_006786868.1:0-210 GCF_000442215.2 Lipotes vexillifer
CCACCTCAGAGGCAGAGTCCTGACTACTGGCTGGAGCAGCAAGAGCCTTTCATCCACTCGGCTGCCTCGGACCTCACCAACCCAACCAGCCTTCAGGCAGCTCTCTATTGGCCGGAAAACTCACCACTCTTATTCAACATAGTTTTCGAAGTTTTAGCCACAGCAGTCAGAGAAGAAAAGGAAATAAAAGGAATCCAAATCGGAAAAGAA
>NW_006786871.1:0-4866 GCF_000442215.2 Lipotes vexillifer
GGGGTGTGGTGGGGGGTGGTGGATTGGGTGGGGAAGGGGAGTGAAAGGGGGCAACATGTCTGTACTTTTTATGCTTCTATGTTGCTTGGAATTTTTACACAGAAGTAAAGCTCTTAGGTGTTGTCCTAGAAATTCTTGAAGACCTACTAATAGTAACATCCAAGAAACAGCAGATTTCTTAAACACAGCTAGCTTGCCTAATTAAATGCTTGAATGCATAATATAACAGATCATAATTTCTAAGTTTTAAGGTTAAGCACATAACCTGTAGTAGACGGTTCATCACTTTGGTTTGTATTTAAACAAGTATTTGTCCAAATGGGTAAAAGTAGGACATAAATAAAAAGATTCAGGGCCTTGTTCAAATGCTTCTTCTACCAAGGCAACTGCTGGATTTGATATGGTTCAGCTTGTTCTAGGGGTTTATGACATTATCATTCTGTGTCATATTCTGACAGCATAATCTCACCATGGGGAGGCATGAGCTTCTGTGTACAAATATTATCAAATGACTTTTAATCATTTATTTCTCCTTTACATCAAATATTCTATCAAATTTGAATCAAGCAGACTGGGACATTATTAAGCACAGAGAGAAGTACTTAGAGAAGGTAGTGAAACTGGGATAGCTCTAGATATTGAAGAACTATTTTTCCTTATTAAATGTTAAGGAGGCACCTTGCAGCCTTGTCGTAGTCTTCTGTGTTATAGAGGTTAAATCATCTTGGGGTATAAGTTTTTAGGATTTTTTTCTTAGTAAAATTAAGATTTTGAGTAGTCCCTCAACCTTTTTATTGAGCTGCTATTAAACATCAGGCTGAAGCTCAGTCCAATCATTCATTTATTCAACAAACATAGAGTATTCCTATATGCCAGACACCATGCTTAATGCTTCAGATCCTAAAATAAGCAAGATAAAAATCCTTGCACTCCTGGAATTTATATTCAAGTAGAGAATTCAGGTAATTACAAGATAGTGTGAAGTGGGCTGTATTAAGACTAAGCAGAGTGTTTGGGGAGAGAAAGATCATTTTAACAATGATTGGAGAGAATGGATTAGAGGGGAGCTCTGTCTGTTTGTGGGGAGACCACTTACGGAGAAGAGAAAAGATGGTTACCGAAATTGAGGTATTGAGGATGAGATAAATGGGTGAATTTTTAGAAATAATAAAGCAGTTGAATAGACATGATTTGGTTCTTGATTGATTGTTAGAGTGAAGGAAAGGGAAGAGTCGAGGACAGATCAGAAGTCTGGCTTGGACAACTGAGTAGCTCTTGGTCCTGTTCATTGAGACAGAGGACACAGGAGGAGCTGCAGCTTTGAGGAGAATGGGAGTAGTAGAAGTTGATGAGTTCAGTCTGGGTCATGTTGAACTTAAGGTTCTCATGAGATATTCAAGTACACGTATCCAGAAACCAGTTAGAGTTCAGAAGATGATTTAGGCTGGAAGTCATCAGCATCTAGAACAGGGCTTCTTTATGCTTTTTGTGCCATTGGCAGTCTGGGGAAGCCTGTGGAGCCCATCTCAGAGTGATACCTTTAAATGTACAAAATGAAGTGTATAGGGTTACAAAGGAAATGGATTATACTGAAATAGAGTTATCAAATACAAAAATTGTGATGTAGTAATATATGTAATTATTGATTCACTAAATAAAGAGATCTGGCAGTGGATCTAATAACTACTATACACTGAAATGATAAGCATAAACAATATTTTGCGGTATCTGCAACAACTGTAATATATGAAAATAGATATGATTTCTAATACTGACAAAGTCACAGGCACAGGTTATATACTACTGTGGTTTGTTGCTTACATTCATAATTGGGAGAAATACTAAATTTTCATTAGAGATTGGTGAAAATAAAAATGTTTTTTATCCATTCATGTTTACAAATTGCCTGAATTCAATTCCTGTATCTAAGTCAGAAACCCAATCTAGAAGCTAACTGAAACCCATAGGAGTGGATGTGATCAACCCAAGGAGAGAAGGTAGAGTGGGCAATGTACCCAGGACCAAACCCAGAGGAATCCCAACATTTAGAAATTTAGTAAAGGAGCCTGATCTAGCAAAGAAAATCCAGAAGTGCCAGAGAGGTAGGGAGGAAAACCAGGAAAGTGTGAGGTCCTAGAAACCATGGTAAGAGAGTTTTTCAAGGCACTGGGAGTAGTGGCAATGACAAATACTTCTAAATATCTGAGACAGATAAGGACTGAAAAGAAGTTAAAATGGATTTAATAACAGAAAGGTCACTAGTGATTTAAGCAAGAGCACTGTTTCAGTGGAAAGGCAGAGACAGAGGCCAGATTTCAATGGGTTGAAGAGTAACTGAAGCTGAGGAAGTGGAATCAGCTAGTGTAGACAATTCTTTCAAGTATGACTGCAAAGGGGAAAAATAGGGTGCTTTCTAGAGGGGGATGATGGACCTGGGGAGGACATTTTGTGAGAAGGAAAAGAACTTCTCAATTAAAAGCTGATGGGAAAGAACTAGTATGGGGGAAGATATTGAAGCCACAGAAAAGAGTGAGGATAAATGATAGAGCCAGACTCTTTGGGAGCAATAAAGAATGCCATAGTTACCCTCCCAGTGGGTACAAGTGCAGATCAAAAAGTCGGAATTGGATACAGAGCCATGCAGGATGGGCATGGGGATGGGAATAAAAGGCTTAGGGGGAGGGATTTGAAGAATTTCTATCTGAATGCTTCTGTTTTCCTAGTGAATGAAGAGGGCAAGTCATCCTTTGTTAAGGGTTAGAGATTTGAGGACAGTGGGGAAGGTTTTGGAATAGGTGCTGTGGAGAATGGAAAGACTGAAGAAACTATCTGATGTGATGTGATTGGGCATTTTGCCCTTTTTCTGGCTTAAGAGAAAAATGTTTCCCTTTAATGATAAAGCTGTTTCTATGGCAGTTGATGTTTATTAAGTTAAAAAATTAATCATCATGATGAATACTACTTGGGAAGTAAATGTTAATCAGGGATGCTACATAACAGCATTCAATTTTTTGAAGAATTTTCCCTAACAGTCATATTAAGTGGCTCTATAATTAATGGACCAGTACATACTGTTCAAGCAGCTGACTCATCTCAGAGCTCTAAAGCCTAGGACCCTAAAGCAAGGGAACGACGAAACCTTTGCTTAGTAGATGTTCTGGTCTCCCTTTGTTCAGCCTGTCCTCTGCCTGCCCTAGTTTCAGCATCATATATGAACAAGGGCAGCCTATTTGCAGGAAATTTCCCTGGAGAGGCCTGCGTGGTTACAGGGTTCTGTGGCAATGGCGAAAACACAGCACATTTCCCCAAATGGACTGGCTCTTTCAGTTTTGTGTTGCATCACCAGTAAGTCATTCTGAAATATTTATTGAGGGCTTCTTATGTGCCACTGGGGTTTCAGTGGGAGAGACTAATGGGGTGGGGGAAAGACATTAAACGAAAATAAGCAGTGATAGATATTATAAAGGTGCTAGGAGAGCCACGAATAACAGGTTTGATTTCATCAGGAGGGTCAGAGGAAGTTTTCCTGGGGCAATACTGGGGCTGAGTTCTGAAAGATGAATAGCAGTGAATTATGAGAAGAAGAAAGAGAAGAATGTCCTAGGTGGAGGAGACACATGTGCAAACGCCCTGTGGTGAAAGGGAGAGCAGCAAGTCAGAGATAGCAAAAAAGGTAAGAGTTGAGACTAAAGAAGTTTGGGCCTTGTAGGTCAAACTAAGTGCATAAAGTTGGACTTTATTCTGCGAATAACGGGGTACCACTGAAGGCTTTCTGGCTAGAGAATAACCTGGTAAGATCTGCATTTTAGAAAAACCACCCTGGCTGTTGTATGGGGAATAGAGTGGCAGGGCATGAGTGGAAGAAAGTAGGTGAGACAATTAGAAGGCTGTTACATAGGTCCAGGTGATAGAGGATGGTGGCTTGAAGCAGGGTAGTAGTGATAAAGATGGAGAAAAATTGACGAATTTGAGGAATATTTTGATGGTGGGTAGGACTTGATGAAGGGTAGGCCATGGGGCATGAAGGGGAGAGAGGTAGCAAGGATGATTAATTCCTTCAACGAAAATGTGTTGGGTGTCTGTGTGACTTTCCCTTTCCCCCATGTGCTTTGCGTTAAGCACGAGCATTCAAATAGATACAGTCCCTGCCTTCAAGGAGTTTGAAATCTAATGGGAGAGAGAGACACATAAATAACCAATCATTAAGCTGTGTAATGTCTCGCAGGCTGTGATGTTGCAGGGTACAGTGCCACAGGAGCACACAAAAGGAGTTATCTATTCAAAGTGGGGACTCCTGGAGATGACCCTTGAGCTGAGGTGGGGTTTTTAATTCATTTGTTTTTAAATGTGGGCAGGAATTCCTTGAACCCAAATAGGAAGGGAAAGAACATTGCATTGCACAGGCTTCAATATGTGTGAAGCATGGTTGAGGGAACGTCATTTCCACGTGGCCAAAATGAAGACTCTGGGGAGGGGCTAGCTGGAAACAAAGCTGGAGTGGGTAACCCTTATAAAAGGGTTGTGTGCTAAGGGCCTTTCTTTAAGTCTGTTTCCTCATCTTTAAAATGAACAGAAAAAAGATGAAAGGGTAAGCCTGTAAGGGTAGCAGCCTTCGAAATCATCCTTTTGGGACCATTGGAATAGAACAAAACTAAATATTCTTTGGAAAATAAAATTCACTTTTACCCTGAAACTCTAAATAATCCTGCTCTTCAAATACCTTTTAACTGTATAAAGATCAGAAAATGCCATTTTAACACAATGTTATATGTCAATTGTATCTCAATAAAGCTAGGAAAAAAAAATTTTTTTTTAAGTTACTTTATTGCTTTTTTTTTTTTTTTTTTTTTTTTTGGGGGGGGGGGG
>NW_006786872.1:0-1626 GCF_000442215.2 Lipotes vexillifer
TATATATATATATAGGAAAGATGGACCTGAATTAGGATTAAATAAGGACAAACTGGAATCAATGGTGGCAAACTGGAACTCACCATGGTCTCCCACCACATCAAATATCCAATTTTGACAATATGAGTAACCTTCAGGAGATAGTGGTACTCTTTATCATGGAGCTAAAAATGGACTGGGCAAAAAAAGTAAGGCTTGTTATATGCCATGGTGCTCATTTGCACCTGAGGTCAATATCCAAATACTAGAGCTGTCATTGACTATATTGCTTTTGAATTCATATATACCATTTTTGTTTTCTCTAATGGTACTTAATCCCAAACTCATCATCTTCCCTAGTTTCCACACTAAGTTTGGTTATCAAAGCATTCTTGATTTTTAGTAGAATTTATTGAAGATGAGAAGGAAATACTGGGAGGACATATGCAGAACAAATTGACTTGTACCATCAAATTGAGTTGTACCATCTTATACTTAATTTTAAAATAAGGAGATTAAAATGATAAAGCCTACCTGGAAAAGAAAACAGGAACATATATTAACAAATTAATGTAAGATAGAAAACAGTAGGAGTAGGTAAAAGTTGAAATAGGATTGAGAAATCTACAGTTCAGCATATACTGTGATAAAAGTACTATTAAACATGAAGTTATTCTGACTGATGTATCTGAACTAAAATACGAACTATGAGGAGTGATACATGGGAATGAAAAAAGTAGAATTAATTTAAAATCTACATTAATATTAGTCAAACACCAAACTGATTTCTCTCCTCTACACACAGTGCAACTATATATTTTTCTACAAGCCAGAACTTTTAAAAAATTTTATTTGTTCAAGAGAAAAGCCTGCACTGTGTTGAAAACCAGGGGCTCTCCCGTGTTAAGAAGAATTTCCTATCTCATCACTTGAAAGAGATTTCAGAACAAGGTTAGGGCTCAACTGAGGCAATGAAACACCTAAGGTACAAAATAAGATAATCACTTTCAGGTTCACACAAGTGAAACTTTCTTATGATTAGTATTTACATGTTATTACTTTTTACATCCTTTTGTTTATATGTCATATGCTTGGGTTTTCCTTATTTATTCAGTATTACTGTCTCTCCCATTTATTATTATTATTATTTTAATTAATTAATTTATTTATTTTTGGCTGCATCAGGTCTTCGCTGCTGTGCACAAGCTTTCTCTAGTTGCAATGACCAGGGGCTACTCTTCATTGCGGTGTGTGGACTTCTCATTTTGGAGCATGGACTCTAGGCACATGGGCTCCAGTAGTTGTGATGCACGGGCTTCACTAGTTGTGCTGTATAGGCCTAGTTGCTCTGAGGCATGTGGCATCTTCCCAGACCAGGGTTTGAACCCATGTCCCCTGCACTTGCAGGCAGATCCTTAACCACTGCACCAACAGGGAAGCCCTGTCTCTCCGTTTTTTGTTTTTTTTTTTTCTTTTTTTTTTTGCGGTACGCAGGCCTCATACTCTTGTGGCCTCTCCTGTTGCGGAGCACGGGCTCCGGACGCGCAGGCTCAGTGGCCATGGCACACAGGCCAGCCACTCCGAGGCATGTGGGATCTTCCCAGACAGGGGCACGAACCCATGTCCCCTGCATCGGCAGGGGGGGGG
>NW_006786873.1:0-33351 GCF_000442215.2 Lipotes vexillifer
AGCAAAAGCAGTTCTAAGAGGGAAGTTTATAGCAATACAATCTTACCTCAAGAAACAAGAAAAGTCTCAAATAAGCAACTTAACTGTACACTTATAGCAATTAGAGAAAGAAGAACAAAAAACCCCACAGTTAGCAGAAGGAAAGAAATCATAAAGATCAGATCAGAAATAAATGAAAAAGAAATGAAGGAAACAATAGCAAAGATCAATAAAACTAAAAGCTGGTTCTTTGAGAAGATAAACAAAATTGATAAACCATTAGTCAGACTGATCAAGAGAAAAAGGGAGAGGACTCAAATCAATAGAATTTGAAATGAAAAAGGAGAAGTAACAACAAACATGGCAGAAATACAAAGGATCATGAGAGATTACTACAAGAAACTATATGCCAATAAATTGGACAATCTGGAAGAAATGGACAAATTCTTAGAAAAGCACAACCTTCCAAGAATGAACCAGGAAGAAATAGAAAATAAAAGAGACCAACCGCAAGCACTGAAATTGAAACTGTGATTAAAAATCTTCCAACAAACAAAAGCCCAGGACCAGATGGCTTCACAGGCGAATCCTATCAAACATTTAGAGAGGAGCAAACACTTAACCTTCTCAAACTCTTCCAAAATATAGCAGAGGGAGGAACACTTCCAAACACATTCTACGAGGCCACCATCACCTTGATACTAAAACCAGACAAAAATGTCCCAAGAAAAGAAAACTAAGGGCCAATATCACTGATGAACATAGATGCAAAAATCCTCAACAAAATACTAGCAAACAGAATTCAGCAGCACATTAAAAGGATCATACACCACGATCAAGTGGGCTTTATTCCAGGAATGTAAGTATTCTTCAGTATACGCAAATCAATGTGATAAACCATATTAACCAATTGAAAGAGAAAAATCATATGATCATCTCAATCTATGCAGAAAAATCTTTTGACAATATTCCACACCCATTTATGATAACTCTCCAGAAAGCAGGCACAGAGGGAACTTACCTGAATATAATAAAGGACATATGTGAAAAACCCACAGCCAACATCGTTATGAATGTTGAAAAACCGAAACCATTTCATCTAAGATCAGGAATAAGACAAGGTTGTCCACTCTCACCACTATTATTCAACATGATTTTGGAAGCTTTAGGCACAGCAGTCAGAGAAGAAAAAGAAATAAGAGGAATACAAATTGGAAAAGAAGAAGTAAAACTGTCACTTTTTGCAGATGACATGATACTATACATAGAGAATCCTAAAGATGCTCTCAGAAAACTACTAGAGCTAATCAATAAATTTGGTAAATTAGCAGGATACAAAATTAATGCACAGAAATCTCTTGCATTCCTATACATTAATGATGAAAATTCTGAAAGAGAAATTAAGGAAACACTCCCATTAACCATTGCAACAAAAAGAATTAAAATACCTAGGAATAAACCTACCTAAGGAGACAAAAGACCTGTATGCAGAAAACTATAGGACACTGGTTAAAGATATTAAAGATGATACAAACAGATGGAGAGATATACCATGTTCTTGGATTGGAAGAATCAACATTGTGAAAATGACTATACTACCCAATGCAATCTACAGATTCAATGCACTGTCTATCAAACTACCAATGGCATTTTTTACAGAACTAGAACAAAAAATTTCACAATTTGTATGGAAACACAAGAGACCCCAAATAGCCAAAACAATTTTGAGAAAGAAAAATGGAGCTGTAGGAATCAGGATCCCTGACTTCAGAGTATACTACAAAGCTACAGTAATCGAGACAGTATGGTACTGGCACAAAAACAGAAATAAAGATCAATGGAACAGGATAGAAAGCCCAGAGGTAAACCCACACACATATGGTCACCTTATCTTTGATAAAGGAGGCAAGAATATACAATGGAGAAAAGACAACATCTTCAATAATTGATGCTGGGAAAATTGGACAGCTACATGTAGAAGAATGAAATTAGAACACTCCCTAACACCATACACAAAAATAAACTCAACATGGATTAAAGACATAAATGTAAGGCCAGACACCATAAAACTCTTAGAGGAAAACATAGAGAGAACACTCTATGACATTAATCACAGCAAGATCCTTTTTGACCCACCTCCTAGAGTAATGGAATTAAAAATAAACAATGGGACCTAATGAAACTTCAACACTTTTGCACAGCAAAGGAAACCAGAAACAACACAAAAAGACAGCCTTCAGAATGGGAGAAAATATTTGCAAATGAAGCAACTGACAAAGGATTAATCTCCAAAATATACAAGCAGCTCATGTAGCTCTATATCAGAAACAAACAACCCAATCTAAAAATGGGCAGAAGACCTAGATAGACATTTCTTCAAAGAAGATATACAGATTGACAACAAACATAATGAAAGGATGCTCAACATCACTAATCATTAGATAAATGTAAATTAAGACTACAATGAGGTATCATATCACACCAGTCAGAATGGCCATCATAGAAAAATGTACAAACAATAAATGCTGGAGAGGGTGTGGAGAAAAGGGAACACTCTTGCAATGTTGGTAGGAATTTAAGTTGATACAGCCACTATGGAGAACAGTATGGAGGTTCCTTAAAAAACTAAAAATAGAACTACCATACAACCCAGCAATCCCACTTCTGGCCATACATCCTGAGAAAACCATAATTCAAAAAGAGTCATGTACCAAGGTGTTCATTGCAGTTCTATTTACAATAGCCAGGACAGGGAAGCAACCTAAGTGTCCATCACCGGATGAATGGATAAAGAAGGTGTGGCACATATATACAATGGAATATTACTCAGCCCTAAAAAGAAATGAAATTGAGTTATTTGTAGTGAGGTGGATGGACCTAGAGTCTGTCATACAGAGTGAAGTAAGTGAGAAAGACAAACAAATACTGTATGCTAACACATATATATGGAATCTAAAAAAAAAAAAAAAAGGTTCAGAAGAACCTAGGGGCAGGACAGGAATAAAGCTGCAGATGTAGAGAGTGGACTTGAGGACACGGGGAGTGGGTAGTGTAAGCTGGGATGAAGTGCGAGTTTGGTATGGATATATACACACTACCAAATGTAAAATAGATAGCTAGTGGGAAGCAGCCATATAGCACAGGAAGATCAGCTTGGTGCTTTTTGCCCACCTAGAGGGGTGGGATAGGGTGGGTAGGAGGGAGACGAAGGAGGGAGGAGATATGGGGATAAATGTATATATATAGCTGATTCACTTTGTTATAAAGCAGAAACTAACACACCATTTTAAAGTGATTACACTCCAATGAAGATGTTAAAAAAAAAAATAAAGCTTGTGTTTCCTTATTTATTTTCATTTTGGATGGTCGGTCCATTGTTGAAAGTGGGGTGATAAAATCCCCCACTGTTATTGTGTTACTGTCAGTTTTCCCTTTTATGGCTTTAGCATTTGCCTTATGTATTGATGTGCTCCTATGTTGGGTGCATAAATATTTACAACAGTTATATCTTCTTTGATTGATCCCTTGATCATTATGTAGTGTCCTTCTTTGTCTCCTGTAATAGTGTTTATTTTAAAGTCTATTTTGTCCAATATGTGAATTGCTACTCCAGCTTTCTTTTGAGTTCCATATGCATGGAATATCTTTTCCCATCACCTCACTTTCAGTCTGTATGTGTCCCTAGGTCTGAAGTGGGTCTCTTGTAGACAGCACATATACAGGTCTTCTTTTTGTATCCATTCAGCCAGTCTATGTCTTTTGGTTGGAGCATTTAATCTATTTATATTTAAGGTAGTTATCAATATATATGTTCCTATTACCATTTTCTTAATTGTTTTGGGCTTGTTACTGTAGATCTTTTCCTTCTCTTGTGTTTCCTACCTAGAGAAGTTCCTTTAGCATTTGTTGCAAAGCTGGTTTGGTGGTGCTAAATTCTCTTAGCTTTTGCTTGTCTGTAAAGTTTTTTAATTTCTCCATCGAATCTGAATGAGATCCTTGCTGGAGAGAGTAATCTTTGTTGTAGGTTTTTCCCTTTCATCACTTTAAATATGTCCTGCCACTCCCTTCTGGTTTGCAAAAGTTCTGCTGAAAGATCAGCTCTTAACCTTATGGGGATTCCTTAGCATATTATTTGTTGTTTTTCCCTTGCTGCTTTTAATATTTTTTCCTTTGTATTTAATTTTTGATAATTTGGTTAGTATGTGTCTGGGCATTTTTCTCCTTGGATTTATCCTGTATGGGACTCTCTGTGCTTCCTGGACTTGATTGACTATTTCCTTTCCCATATTGGGGAAGTTTTCGATTATAATCTCTTCAAATATTTTCTCTGTCCCTTTCTTTTTCTCTTCTTCTGGGACCCCTATAATTCAATTGTTGGTGCCTTTAATATTGTCCCAGAGGTCTCTGAGACTGTCCTCAGTTCTTTTCATTCTTTTTCCTTTATTCTGCCGTGTGGTCCTTATTTCCACTATTTTATCTTCCAGGTCCCTTATCCGTTCTTCTGCCTCAGTTATTCTGCTATTGATTCCTTCTAGAGAAGTTTTAATTTCATTTATTGTGCTGTTCATCATTGTTTGTTTGCTCTTTAGTTCTTCTAGGTCCTTGTTAAACGTTTCTTGTATTTTCTCCATTTTATTTCCAAGATTTTGGATCATCTTTACTATCATTACTCGGAATTCTTTTTCAGGTAGACAGCCTATATCCTCTTTATTTGTTTGGACTGGTGGGTTTTTACCTTGCTACTTCATCTGCTGTGTGTTTTTCTATCTTCTCATTTTGCTTATCTTACTGTGTTTGGGGTCTCCTTTTCGCAGCCTGCAGGTTTGTAGTTCCCGTTGTTTTTGGTGTGTGCCCCCAGTGGTTAAGGTTGGTTCAGTGGGTTGTGTAGACTTCCTGGTGGAGGGGACTGGTGCCTATGTTTTGGTGGGTGCAGCTGTATCTTGTCTTTCTGGTGGGCAGGTCCATGTCTGGTGGTGTGTTTTGGGGTGTCTGTGGCCTTGTTATGATTTTAGGCAGCCTCTCTGCTAATGGGTGCGGTTGTGTTCCTATCTTGCTCATTGTTTGGCATAGGGTGTCCAGCATTGTAGCTTGCTGGTTGTTGAGTGGAGCTGGGTCTTAGCAT
Organism: Lipotes vexillifer; assembly: GCF_000442215.2. Lineage (NCBI taxonomy): Eukaryota > Metazoa > Chordata > Mammalia > Artiodactyla > Lipotidae > Lipotes > Lipotes vexillifer. Next base: position 5,102 of record NW_006786873.1, read on the forward strand.
TGAGATGGAGATATCTGGGAGAGCTTTCCCTGTTTTATATTATGTGGATTTGGGAGGTCTCTGGTGGACCAATGTCCTGAACTTGGCTCTCTCACTTCAGAGGCACAGGCGTGACACACGGCCAGAGCACCAATACTGTGTCCACCACATGGCTTAGAAGAAAAGGGAGAAAAAATGAAAGAAAGAAAGATGAACGACTATAATAAAACAAAGTTATTAAAATTGAAAAAATTATTAAATATAAAAAAGAAAGAAAGATGAGAGCAACCAAAGCAGAAAAAAAATCCACCAATGATATCAAGTGCTAAAAACTGTTTTAAAAATTAAAATTAAAATAAATGGACAGAGAGAATCTTAGGACAAATGATAGAAGGAAAGCTATACAGACAAAATCACACAAAGAAGCATACACATACACACTGACAAAAACAGAAAAAGGAAAAAAATCATATATCTATATCTATATCTATATATAAAGGAAGAGAGCAACCAAATCAATAAACAAATCTACCAATGAAAAAAATCTCTATATACTCAACTAAGATAAACATAAAACCAGAAACAAATTAGATGCAGAAAGCAAACCCCAAGTCTACAGTTGCTCTCAAAGTCCACTGCCTCAATTTTGGAATGATTCGTGTCTATTCAGGTATTCTACAGATTCAGGGTACATCAAGGTGATTGTGGAGATTTAATCTGCTGCTCCTGAGGCTGCTGGGAGAGATTTCCCTTTCTCTCCTTTTTTCCCACAGCTCCTGGGATTCAGCTTTGGATCTCGCCCCACCTCTGCGTGTAGGTTACCTGTTCCCACCCGGACAGGACAGGGTTAAAGGAGCAGCTGATTAGGGAGCTCTGGCTCACTCAGGCCGGGGTGAGGCAGGGGTACGGATACGGGGCGAGCCTGCGGGGCAGAGGCCGGCATGATGTTGCAGCAGCCTGAGGCACGCCATGCATTCTCCCAGGGAAGTTGTCCCTGGATCACGGGACCCTGGCAGTGGTGGGCCGCACAGGCTCCCGGGAGGGGCTGTGTGGATAGTGACCTGTGCTTTCACACAGGCTTCTTGGTGGCTGCAGCAGCAGCCTTAGCGTCTCATGCCCGTCTCTGGGGTCCATGCTGATAGCCACGGCTCGCGCCCGTCTCTGGAACTCGTTTAGGCGCTCTGAATCCCCTCTCCTCGCGCACCCTGAAACAATGGTCTCTTGCCTCTTAGGCAGCTCCAGACTCTTCCTGGACTACCTTCTGGCCAGCTGTGGCGCACTAGCCCCCTTCAGGCTGTGTTCACGCAGCCAACCCCAGTCCTCTCCCAGCGCTCCAACCGAAGCCCAAGCCTCAGCTCCCAGCCCCCACCCTCCCCGGCGGGGTAGCAGACAAGCCTCTCGGGCTGGTGAGTGCCGGTCGGCCCTGATACTCTGTGCGGGAATCTCTCCGCTCTGCCCCCCGCACCCCTGCGGCTGCGCTCTCCTCCGCGGCTCCGAAGCTTCCGCCCTCCGCCACCCGCAGTCTCCGCCCGTGAAGGGGCTTCCTAGTGTGTGGAAACCTTTTCTCCTTCACGGCTCCCTCCCACTGGTGCAGGTCCTCTCCCTGTTCTTTTGTCTCTGTTTTTTCTTTTTTCTTTTGCCCTACCCAGGTACATGGGGAGTTTCTTGCCTTTTGGGAGGTCTGAGGTCTTCTGCCAGCGTTCAGTAGATGTTCTGTAGGAGTTGTTCCACACATAGATGTATTTCTGGTGTATTTGTGGTGAGGAAGGTGATCTCCATGTCTTACTCCTCCAACATCTTGAAAGTCTACCCCACAGCATTACTTTTTATTTTGCCATTCCTTTTATTCTATTATCTAAGGTGAACCTTAGCATGGATTTCCCAGATTATCACATGTCACAGCTAGTTAATTGCACCACTTTCAATAGTACTGAATTATCGTTGTGGTCTAGGGACATAGGTTCTTCTCAAATCCTGGGAAAATAGTGGCTTCAACCCAACCACTCCAAGAAATGAAACTTCCATATTAATAGAAATAAACTTTTCTAAAGGAAGTGATACTATTTCTATTCTCTTTCAAAATGTTCATACTTGCAATTTGTTATGCTGAGAAGTCTATAATAATAATTGAGAAGAAGATTGAATATAGGAATTTGGAGGCCACTGTTATCTTCAGTTGAAGGAGACTGGTGAAGAGCAGTAGGTGTGATTACATAAGATAAATGCAAATCTTGCCATTTCCAGAGGATAGTAATGATGCTGATGATGGGAATCTTTTGAAGAAACTAGAATTGTTACACAGTAGCTGTCTCAATTTATATAAAATGTTGTCATTAATTAAAAGGAGTAGTTTTGCTGATATATCCATGAATTAAAGTGATGAGAGTAGTTTCAATCTACAGGACTCAATTCTCTTCAGAAATGGATTGTGTTGTAGTATGATGTGATCTTTGAGCTTGTGTAGTTTGGGGTCACATATATCTTGACTCAGTCTGGAGTGTACTATTTTCTAGCCCTGTATCCTTGCAAAGGTTGTTTATCCCCGACCTATAATTTTATTCTCTCTATTTGTAGGATTAGAAAGAGTACTAAAGTCACTGAAATGATGTGAAAATTATATTTCAAAAAGATATATTAAAAAGTTCCTTGTATAATTCTGGGTACAAAGTAAAAAGCACAGAAGTTGCTCAATTAATTATTGTCATTTTTATCGCAGCATGGTGAATATTGTCAATGCACATAAAGAATGAATGCTTATAAGAACTGGGGTGGGGCTTCCCTGCTGGCGCAGTGGTTGAGAGTCCGCCTGCAGATGCAGGGGACACGGGTTCGTGTCCCGGTCTAGGAAGATCCCACATGCCGTGGAGCAGCTGGGCCCGTGAGCCATGGCCGCTGAGCCTGTGCATCCGGAGCCTGCGCATCCAGAGCCTGTGCTCTGAAATGGGAGAGGCCACAACAGTGAGAGGCCCGCGTACCACACACACACACAAAAAAAACAAAGAACTGGGGTGGGGTGTGAATTAATGCTGAACTTTAGACAAACAATTGGCCTCTAAAGTCCATTCTAAATCTGACATATTACATTTATACTAATATAAAGTGTAATAATTATCTAACATAGATTTATATGTTTAAAATTTTATGATTATATCAAAAGATATAATTCATAGTTTTCCCATAGTGTTCTATTTCCTGAACACTCTGTAATGTATTCATTAGCAAAGTCTTCTTCTATCTTTTCTTAGGATAAAGCAAGAGAAGTTGAATAATAAGGGTCATATCCCCAGTAAAATGAGGAAATCCTAATGGGAAACAGCAATAGGAATTGAACTGTTTTTTACATAAAATATTACATTCTAAAGCTAAGTTATTGTGCCAAAGGCTGACTTTGAGTCCTTTATCCATTTCTCAGCCCCCTGCAGACTATGATTTGGGCAGTTGGCTTTATTACATTGTTAGGTTAAGGGCTACAAATGTACCTTCAAGACCCTCCATTCCATGTAGGTTGCCTCCTATAAGCCCCTTTCTCTCTGCGTTTTCTGGAGGTGCCATTAAACTCAGTCATAGCATTAGGAGACAAACATGAAAAACATTTTCACTTAGATTAAATTATTGACTAACTTTCAATTTCCTCTGGTTTATGGGAGACATTCTTATCTGTAAAGAGGTATGGACTATACTCTCCATACAACAGTTATAATTCTGTCACATCATCAGTTACCAGGGGTGCTGTTTTACAGTTGTCCACAGAATCATAGAATTTTTCAGTGTTGATGTACCTGAAAAATCAAAGTGCCTTGTATTCAACTGTACAAGTTAAGTAATTCCCCCAAATCTACAACACTAAATTTTGATGCAAAAAAGGACCAGATTAAAGGTCTCCTAAAATGCAATAATTTTCTCTCCACTTCCTCAATTCTTCACACACTCACACATACATTTGTCAAAATATCTCTATCTTCAAGTAAGAGAAATGATGTTCCTAAAAGGCTCAAACGTGTGACACACCACTGACAAGCACAGAACTGGCTCACAGTAGGGGCCCAATTAAAATGTCTCAGATACAACTGGATCAAACCCTTAAAGTACTAAATTAGAGCAGTCCTTTTAGTGGAGGAAATTCTAAGTTTCAGAAGAAGACCTTCATATTGAATCTCCGACCAGCAAATGATGATACTATTCATCTCTGATGCTGATTGGTTTTTCTAACACTGAGATCACCCAATCCAGGAAGAAAGAGTGCATTGGTTAGTATTGTTTGGCCATGTAGGTTGAGAAGCATCCTAGTCCTCACTGAGTGACACTTACCTGCTCTCTCACACTCTGTCTTCTCCTGTTCCCCTGCATGATGTGTCTGTGGTTCCCTGGATGGCAGCTCTGACAGTGATACTGATGGTGCTGAGCACTTCCCTCACTTGGGCCAGGGACACCTGAAGTAAGTGCGCACCTTGTGGGGGTGAGCTACAGTGGGTGGGAGAAGAAAGGGAGTTACCTTTGTCTCTGTGTCCAGACCAGGTCCCTTAAAAAATTGTGACATTTTCTTCAGTCATCACCTATCTTTATCATGTGGATCCTCCATTCTTTCCACAACAAAAAACTACCACTGGCATTTTTCACAGAACTAGAACAAAAAATTTCACAATTTGCATGGAAACACAAAAGACTCCAAATAGCCAAAGCAATCTTGAGAATGAAAAATGGAGCTGGAGGAATCAGGCTCCCTGACTTCAGACTATACTACAAAGCTACAGTAATCAAGACAGCATGGTACTGGCACAAAAACAGAAATATAGATCAATGGAATAGGGTAGAAAGCCCAGAGATAAACCCACACACATATGGTCAGCTTATCTTTGATAAAGGAGGCAAGAATATACAATGGAGAAAAGACAGCCTCTTCAATAAGTGGTGCTGGGAAAACTGGACAGGTACATGTAAAAGTATGAGATTAGAACACTCCCTAACACCATACACAAAAATAAGCTCAAAATGGATTAAAGACCTAAATGTAAGGCCAGAAACTATCAAACTCTTAGAGGAAAACATAGGCAGAACACTCTATGACATAAAGCACAGCAAGATCCTTTCTCACCTCCTAGAGAAATGGAAATAAAAACAAAAATAAAGAAATGGGACCTAATGAAACTTCAAAGCTTTTGCACAGCAAAGGAAACCAGAAACAAGACCAAAAGACAACCCTCAGAATGGGAGAAAATATTTGCAAATGAAGCAACTGACAAAGGATTAATCTCCAAAATTTACAAGCAGCTCATGCAGCTCAATAACAAAAAAGCAAACAGCCCAATCCAAAAATGGGCAGAACACCTAAATAAACATTTCTCCAAAGAAGATATACAGATTGCCAACAAACACATGAAAGAATGCTCAACGTCATTAATCATTAGAGAAACGCAAATCAAAACTACAATGAGGTATCATCTCACACCTGGTTGGTTCCAACCTGCTGGTTGGAATATAAATTGATACAGCCACTATGGAGAACAGTATGGAGGTTCCTTAAAAAACTACAAATAGAACTACCATATGACCCAGCAATCCCACTACTGGGCATATACCCTGAGAAAACCATAATTCAAAAAGAGTCATGTACCAAAATATTCATTGCAGCTCTATTTACAATAGCCAGGAGATGGAAGCAACCTAAGTGTCCATCATCGGATGAATGGATAAAGAAGATGTGGCACATATATACAATGGAATATTACTCAGCCATAAAAAGAAACGAAATTGAGCTATTTGTAATGAGGTGGATAGACCTAGAGTCTGTCATACAGAGTGAAGTAAGTCAGAAAGAGAAAGACAAATACCGTATGCTAACACATATATATGGAATTTAAGAAAAAAAAATGTCATGAAGAACCTAGGGGTAAGACAGGAATAAAGACACAGACCTACTAGAGAATGGACTTGAGGATATGGGGAGGGGGAAGGGTAAGCTGTGACAAAGCGAGAGAGAGGCATGGACATATATACACTACCAAACGTAAGGTAGATAGCTAGTGGGAAGCAGCCGCATAGCACAGGGAGATCAGCTCGGTGCTTTGTGACCACCTAGAGGGGTGGGATAGGGAGGGTGGGAGGGAGGGAGACGCAAGAGGGAAGAGATATGGGAACATATGTATATGTATAACTGATTCACTTTGTTATAAAGCAGAAACTAACACACCATTGTAAAGCAATTATACTCCAATAAAGATGTAAAAAAAAGGGCCTTGGATGCTTGCCTTCTGAGTGCTGCTCAAGGTGCCCCCATATATATGGGATATTTCTTCTCAACTGTCTCCAATAAAACCTCTCCAGCCTAACATCCCATTCCCTCAGGATCTTAAGAGGATTTAGAAGTAAAGATGTCAGAATAATTCCACATCATGAAATTCCCTGTATTATGTTGAGTTATGTCAGAAAAAGGAAAAGTTTCTCTGAAAGTTTCACAGGGAATCTCAAGGAATTAGAAAGATCTGTCCTACAAGATCCCATGTTATATCCTTAACAGGATCTATGATGTTGCTGTCTCTCCCTAACATGTGAGAGTGTATCAAAGGGCATCCCTCATTATATGTTTTCCTACCTCTCTGAACCACAATGTTTAAATGTCCTGTATCCCTATCCTGGAGGTTCTCTGACAGAAGTTGGAGTTAGTTTTCTCTCTATTTCTCCTGGGTAAAGCACCCTGGAGCTGAATCATGGATTCTTAGTACTTGGAATGACCCTGTAGATAAGGAGCACCTATGGGGTGTTCTTTGATGCCTTAAAGAACTTAAGTCATCTTCGGAAAACCAGACATATGTTAGTGTTCTTTATAAATCTATTTTGAATCTTTCTACATGATTAGTTTCTCCTACATCTCCCCATACTCTGGCCTGAGCACATGTGAAGGGATTCAACTAGTAGAGAATAAATTATAAGAAATTCTGTTTTTGTAAGTTAAAAGTAGTCAAATATCAAAATTTTCAAATGGTAAACCATGAACCCTGAGTAGGGTCCTGAGAATGTGAAGGTTGTTTCCATCCCATTGGGCTGAAAGCCAATAAGCAACTTAAGGGAACTCATTAGCCTATCAGGTTTTGGCCCCAAATTTCATAGGTTCATTAATAATACCCTTTGATTTCCTTAATTAGTCATGTTTGGTGTACTCTCCTTCTGGTTCTTTCCTATTCTTTCCTCAGCTATGTTATCACCATTACTGAAAATCCCCAAAGTTTGCACAGACCCTTAGCACTATAACAGATCAATCACCTTTTCCTTTCCTGTGAATGTTTCTTCTAACTAGCAGGAGGAGCAAAAGGAAGTTTGCCTGAATTTCTCCCAGGAAATGAAAAGAATATCATGTGTCATCAGAATAAAACAGTTTTGGAGGTGAGCCCTTTCTTGCTTCCCAGGATTCCCACAAAGATCCATTTCCAGAACACTGGATTTATTCATTTTGACCACAAATATTTGTTTTTCTGAGCAACTATTATATACTGGGCTCTGTTCTTGGCTCAGAGAATTCTATCTGAATAACATAGGAAAGTACCCTACTGTCATGAACTTACCTAATGACAAGAGAGGAAGACAACAACCCAATAAACATTTAACAAGGAAAAACATTTCAGAGAGCAATAAGTACTCTGAAAAAAAATACATCAGGGTTATAGAACAGAGAGAATTGTATTCACCTGACTTCAGTTCAAGTGTCTAGGGAGCTCTCCAGGAAAAGGTGACATTCAATTGAGACATAAATGATGAGAAACCAGACATGTGAGGAATCTGAGGGACAAGTGCTCCAGGGAGAGGGAGCAGTGGAAAGGACGACGTGTGGGAAGATCTTTGCTGTGTTTAAGGGACAGAATGAAGGTTAGAGTGACTGAAGCAAAGCAAGAAGGTTGGGGAGTGGGAAAAGATGAGGTCAGAGAGGAAATCTGGAGCCAAATCACATTAGGCTCTGATGGCCATGGTGAGAACTTTGACTTTTATTTACAGAGATTCGTGAAGCTACTGAGAGATTATAAGGAGAGTCAGTTTGTTTATTTTTAAAAATAATCCTAACTACCACATGGAGACTGGATTCCAGAGGTTCACAAGTGGAGTCAAGGACTCCATTTAGGAACACTGTAGAATTCTCCAGGCAGATGTGCTTGTGGCTTCATTTAGTGTGGTAGTGACAAAGACAATAGTAAAGATAAAGTGAACAGATTTGGGGTAGATTGTTGTGTGGCTTATTATTTTTTAACTTTGTCATGTGACAGGGAGGTATTAGAGAATTTCTGAATAGTAAGTGGACCTGGTCTGATCCAGAGCACACCCCTCTCTGGCATCATTTATTTATTTATTTTTAAAACATCTTTATTGGAGTATAATTGCTTTACAGAGTTGTGTTTTTTTCTGCTGTATAACAAAGTGAATCAGCTATATGTATACATATATCCCCGTATCCCCTCTCTCTTGCACCTCCCTCCCTCCCTCCCTATCCCACCCCTCTAGGTGGTCACAAAGCACAGAGCTGATCTCCCTGTGCTATGCAGCCGCTTCCCACTAGCTATCTATTTCACATTTGGTAGTGTATATATGTCAGTGCCACTCTCTCACTTCGTCCCAGCTTACCGTTGTCCCTCCCCATGTCCTCAAGTGCATTCTCTACATCTGCATCTTTATTCCTGGCCTGCCTGGCATCATTTCTAAGTGAAGGTCTCTACTCAAAGTCTGGGGTCCTGTTCTTTTTCTGTAAACTGTCTATATGAGAATGTTATTTCTTCTAACTTTCTCCCTTACTGAGGGTAATTGACTACAGAAATAGAGAGTTCTACATCTGGCCAAGGCTGGTAATTTGATGCCTACTGGTATGATTGGGTGCAGGAGACAAAGTTAGAAAATGAATTTGTTGGGGCTTTGAATAGGAATAAAATATCTGCGGCTGTAGTTTTCTACTATAGATAAGTAGTGGACCAATGGCAGAGAAATTAAGAAGGAAGATGATGTGAAGAATAAATTATATGTCTTTTTAATTGACTGGCAAGGCAAAGAAATAAGTAAGCCATATTCGAATTTATTTTGCTGGAAAAATAGCTCTCCACTGGGGCTGAATTCTTGTAAACTAGAAATTTCATATAGGAACAAGATTTTCAACAGATATAATACTGGCAAAACTTTTAATGTAATTCTCAGTGCTCCATAATTAACAGTGACTTTTGACCACAGATTTTCAGATGGTTCATACTAGTGGAGCTCATCCAGTGACAGATCACCACTCCTTCCCCCTTCTCCTTGACGCCGGAATATTTGGCAATATCTGGAGCCATTTTTGGTTGTTACACTGAAGGTTTCTTCTGACATCAAGTGGGTAGAGGCCAGGGATGCTGGTAGAAAGCCTACAATGTACAGAACACACCCCCTCACCTCCAGAGACATATTTGATCTCTTACCTCATCAGGTCAGATTTGCCAAGTGAATTATGGCACCAAATTTAAAAAAGTTTGGTTTTCTGAGCTATCTGGATTTGGAAATGCAGAAAAGAAAAGGTAGAAGTGTATTGGGATCATGGTTTTAATTTCCTTAAAACTCTTCAAAAGTTTCCCATTACATTTAGCATAAATTCCAAACCATAACATCACCCATAAGCCTTTTAAGTACCTGGCTGCTGTGGTTTTTCAGTGGAATCTTTTACCCCCCTTCCTCACTCTCTGTGCTTAGTGAAATATTTTCTTCTGGTTTCTTGCAGAAGTTCATCATCTCTTTCAAGCTTTTACACATGCTACTACCTTTACCTGAAATATGCCTTCTTTTTCTCCCAAACATGCACCCCCCCACACATCTTTCCCTCACCCCACATCAACTTAACCTTTCATGTCAAATCTTTTTTATTTCAATTGAAGTATAGTTGATTTACAATGTTGTGTCATGTCACATCTTAAATATCAGTCTTTAGAGACTACTTCTCTGACACCCTAACGTAATTATTCTCTGTTCTAGATCTCCATGCTTTTCTTGTGACATTTCTGGCTCCTGTATAATTAATTCTTGTGTGGTTGGGTTTTGTCCATCACTTTCACTAAATTTTATGCTCCTAGAAGGTAGGGGAGATGTTTGTTTTTCCTTCTGTGGAATCCCAGGGGCAGCAGCACAGGCTTGGCACAAGGTCAGCACTAGGTAAGGAAGTGTTTCAGGAACAGCTAAAGGGTTGTGAGATGAGAGGAGGAAGCAGAGAGTGTCTTTCCGGTGGAGGCATTCAGGAGGAGGTGATGATGGGTCAAATCCTGGTCCCGCTCAGGCTTGGAGGTCTCCAGCCAAGTACAGAGCTGACTGCATCCCAGATGCCTTAGGATCAGAGGGGTCTCCTCCACCCACCATGGTCTCGCTTGACCCTGCAGATCAAAGATGAGCCTGTGGGTTGCTTGTAGTTGGGGGCGCCAGTGGAGCTAATGAAGGGGGTCCTAGTGCTCCCACCCACGCTTGAGCGCCCTGCATTGGTGGGTGTAGCAGTTAATCATTTCCCAGGAGCCCGCCCAGTGACCAGATCTTTCATGTCCTCATAGCAGTTTTCATGCATCAGTTTAAGGCGAGTGTCATTTCTCCAACGGGATGGAGCAGGTGCGGTTCTTGGCCAGATACACCTACAACGCGCAGGAGGATGTGCACTTCGACAGTGACGTGGGGGAGTTCAGGGCGGTGACCGAGCTGGGGAGGCCGGACGCTGAGTACGGGAACCAGCAGAAGGACTTCATGGAGCAGATGCGGGCCAAGGTGGACACGGTGTGCAGATCCAACTACTGGGGTATTGGTAGCTTCATGACGCAGCGGCGAGGTGAGCCGAGGGAGGAGGGTGGCCAGGGAGAGGCGGTGTGTGTGTGTGTGTGTGAGTGAGAGAGAGAGAGACAGAGACAGAGAGAGACAGAAACAGAGACAGAGACTCAGTCTGGGTGAGCGTTGGATTGTGAGCATTACACGTTGAGAAAGTTACTGTGAGAGGGTGAGACAGGGAGTGAGTCTCACAGGCTGTCAGGGAGACAGTGTGTGACCTTGTCAGTGTGTGATTGTGAGAGGGGAGAGAGCATGTGGTGCGAGGAGGGGGCCTGGGGTCTGGGAGGACCGGGAGGGAAGGGAGGTGTCGGGGAAGGGATGCAGGAAGGATGGATGGATCTAGGCATCTTTGGCGGTGCTGTGGGAAAGGTGAGGTGGGAGAAAGGGGGAGGAGAGATGGAGGAATACTGATTGGGGTGGTTGGTTAGGGAGGGAAGGGAATTTAAATGTCTGTGGTTGAGCTACCCAGAAAAGAGCTTTGGAACTTGGACATTTATGGAAAGGTGTGGTAAAGGGGCTTAGCACCTGATCTTCCTGGACAATGGACCCTTTGCTTCATGTCTGAGTCTTTTGGTTCTATGGTCAGGGAGAAACTTTGACTCTGGGTGTTTGGCTCTAGGTCAAAATTTTATGCTCTGCTCATGCTTCAGCTGCATGACTCATGGTTTTGTTCTGTGGTCTCTGTAAAAAAAACTCAGCATCTTGCTAGAAACTGAATAGTTTCCAAACCAGTTTGGAGCTGGTTCTGGGGTTACACAATTATAAGAATTATTTTTTTTTAATTAGTGACTTTCCTTCCTGCTTTCCCTGTCCTTCAGGACTCAAGTTTTTCTTGGGATTCAACTCATAGAGTTAGAGATTCACCTGTGTCTTTCCTTCTTCCAAGGGTAGAACCTTTTCTGAGGTGTTCTAAGGTGTGAGTGCCTGGAGACAGCTTTCCCAGGATTTCATCCTCTGTCTCCACACACACCCCCCTGCTGTTCCCTAATTCATCCACACTGCTTTGAATCATATTTTCTTTCAAATTAAACAAGGGTAATAAATAGCTCTGTTATATTGAAGGCTAAATTCCAGTTACTGTTTTACATACCTTAGGTGCATTAATCCTCACATAATGCTAAGAGGTAAATTAAGTATAATTATCCCCCTTTATAGATGAGAAAGCTGAGGCACAGAAGAATGTAAAAATTCTCCCAGGATCAATCACTAAGAGGGAGAGCCTGGATTTCAACCTAGGCAGTCTGACTTCAGAAATTATGCTTTTAATTAATACACTATATGCCTTGCAAAGGTTTGTAAACACTTCAACTTAACAATGAATTACTATTCATACTATGAAACACACACACACACACACACACACACACACACACACACACAGACATTTCCTCAACATCTCTCAAATCTAATGGACCCATGCTGTAAGAATTAAAGTCAAGGTTTATGGCACTAACTCCTAAAGTTGGGCCACATGGCCATCTTTGAGGGAGACCTGCCCAAGGCTGCAGTCTGGGACTGGAGAGTGGATGCAGAAAGGCAGCCAACCAACGAGACTTACTCTGTCTCCCTCATTTATCCCCTCTACCTATTTCTCTCCTAGTGGCGCCTACAGTGACTGTGTATCCTGCAAAGACACAGCCCCTGCAGCGCCACAACCTCCTGGTCTGCTCTGTGAATGGTTTCTATCCAGGCCACATTGAAGTCAGGTGGTTCCGGAACGGCCAGGAAGAGGAGGTGGGGGTGGTCTCCACAGGCCTGATCCCTAATGGAGACTGGACCTTCCAGACCATAGTGATGTTTGAAACAGTCCCTCAGAGTGGAGAGGTCTACACCTGCCACGTGGAGCACCCCAGCCGGACCAGCCCTGTCACAGTGGAATGGAGTGAGAAGCTTTCTGGCCTCATAAGTTCCTCCCCTACCAAGGAGGGGGCTTTGATTACCACTGATTGTCAGGTTTCTCCTCTCCTTGTACCATATTTTTATTTGCTTCATGTTCTTCTCTTTTTCAGCACAAGTTACTGGGAGTAGCCCTGTGATATCCTGTGATAGAAATCCTCTGATAGTTTGTAGATATCCTTTGATAGTTTCTATAAATACCTATACCCACTGGTGAGACAATTCTGCCTGGCAGGCAGAGAAGAGGTGTCCCTGTTCTGAGCCTCCATGATATCACAATTCATGGTCACCCCATTGCCCAAGGCACCAGACCCTTGGGCAATGTAAGGCTGGGCTTGTGCTTCTGACACTGTTTCTCTGAGATGTTCACTGTGATCTGAGAAGGGCCACATCCTCTACAATGTAGAGACCTTCCTGACATGAGGGGAGTCCAACCTCAGTTCTGCTTTTTATTAGCTCTGCCACCCTAGACAAGCTCCTTAACCTCATTCAGCCCCAGGGTCCTCATCTATCAGATATTGAAGTCATGTGGCCTTATGTCAGGGCTGTAATATTTAAATGAATTTAGTGCCTTAACCTTGAAGCTACTCAGTGTGATTTAAAGATGTTTTCCTAGGAATGGACAATTACTCTATTTCTTCCAGGGAAGCCTTCTTTCCCCATTCTCAAAGCTCTCAGTCTTAGAGACTGAAACAGAGAAGTTGGATTTGGGATAAAAAATTACTAAAACTAGCCTCTTTCCCCAGGGGCACAGTCTGAATGTGCTCAGAGCAAGATGCTGAGTGGAACTGGGGGCTTTGTTCTGGGTCTGCTCTTCCTTGGGGTGGGGCTGTTCATCTACTTCAGGAATCAGAAAGGTAAGGAGCCTGTTGGCAGCTGAGACTCCCAACAGACGTTTTGGGGAAGAAATATGACTTTGACCGGTTAGTTCTCTCTATATCAATAACCCTGTATAAAGTCTTTCTTTACCTAGTTGACCTCAAATTGCCTGGAAATCCAGAAATTGACAGTCCATGGTTAGCTGTGGTTGAAACATAAAAGGTGATGGCCTGCAGAGATAAGAAAAAGGTTAACATGCATGGAGATTTTGGGTGGAGATCCTGGGGCAAATGCAGGAAGAGACACAGGGGTGATGAAATTACACTGGATTTGTGTGACAGAAGCTTCATCCTCTCAGTGTCTGTTCTCTCTATCCTGGCATCATGTGAAGTGGGTTGTGGTGTTAGAGAAGTCTTAGAAGTGTTGTCTGGGCCCAGGGACATTGTGTTTGGGGATAGATTTACCTCCCTATCTTTTAAGTATATATCTTCCCTTCTCTTTTCCAGAACACCCTGCACTTCAGCCAACAGGTAATGCTCTTTAACTCTCTTTTAGGATCATATTTAGCCTCCCTAGAACAGATGGTAGAAGTGACAAGACAGGAGACAGAAATAATGAGAAAGACTTTGGATCTGACTTCTGATCAAGCAGTTTACATCAAAGCTTCTTCTCTCCACTAAACAGAAGGCTTGAACTCTAAAAGTGGCTTTGGCTCAGGGAGACTTAAGAATTTTTCCCCTTCTTACTGTAGTGCTTTATCATGAAGCCCTGAGAGACAGAGAGAGGGAAAAAAGCTGCTTGTAAAGTTAAGACGGGAAATGACACTGTCCTCTGTCTCCTGCAGGACTCCTCCGCTGAAGTGAAGATGGATGGTGACACTCAAGGAAGAACCTTCTGTCCTGGCTTCTTCATGGCCTAAAAAGGTCTCCTGCTTAGCTCTTATTCTTCCAAAATGAGAGTGTTTATCAGGATCTGGTTTGCTCCTGGTTGAGTGACCCTGCAGAAAACGTCCTTCTTGCTGGTTTCCTCAGCCCCCGCGTTTGACCCGGACATTCCTCATATTGACTGCAACATCTTATCTTCATTCTTTCCTGGTTCCCTCTGTTTTCACCCTTTACTGCCTCCTGTGCACCTGATCTCATCTTCTGTCCATATTATTATATAATGTTTTTCTCAAATAAATATGGAGTGACAATCATCTGCTTCAGACAGTTTCAAGGAAAGAAGAAGAAAGAAAAGAGAAAGGGAGGATTTCATCACAAAACTATTAATGGTTATTATTTATATTCCTGAATTTTGGTCACTTGTGGAACTGGAGGTTTCCTTGTTTCTCTCCCTGTTTTTTCCTTGAGTTTTCTGCATTTTGTCATTAGGCATGTTTTCCTGAGCTAGGAGAAAGCCCTTAATTGACCCTATCATGATGGTTTCCTGCATCTTTGTAATCTCAAAGATAAGCACACTTTATAAAAAATCTGTTATTATTTAAAAATTATGAAATTTATAGTCATGCTCTTTTTCTCTTTTTCCATGATTTTTAAAGAAAGTATCTAATCCTGGGTTAGTTCACACCTTGATCACCTCTTTAATTAGACTAATGGTGGGCTTCAACATTTGTCTTTTTCTGTCACTCAGATAAACATCAGTGACTCTTTGGCTGGGATGCATTCTTCCCCATAAATAGGTTTTGGAAGACCATCAGGACAGAGCCACAACTCATGTCAATAAGATGCATTTCTGAGGCCCTCCCGTTTCTGTCACAAACTTACTGTCTTTCAAGGGAAAATCCTGTATGGATCTTATCTCAGCAGAAATCAGAGACAATTCTGAGAAACAAAGGAAAATTTATGAATACAGGGATGTTCATTCAAACAATGAAATATCCTGCAGTTAGAAGACAAATGAGAATCCCTGTTATGGAATAATCCCCCAAATGCACTTTCAGTAGGTATAGGAGATTTGTATAGTATACAACATTTAAAAAAAATAAGATGGAGGAGAATAGAAATATATAACTATACCCTATCTATCTATCTATCTATCACTTACTTACATTTGTAAATATAATCAGTGACAGGATATTTTTTTAAAAATGGTTGCCTTTAGGGCCAGATGAGAGAATAGGTTGAAGGGGACAAATATGAAAGCCAGACTTTTTCGAATATATTTAACAGTTTTAACTTGAGGGACATTCAAATATTTTATGTAATAAAAAATATAAATCAAACGTTTAATAAGGAGATATATAAAAACTAAAAACAAACTGGAATGATTAAAACAAACTTGACAAAAAGTATATGATGGGAAACAAGCTAGAAAAGTAAATCAAACTTTTTTTGACCCTTGCATAAAAGATTGTGGAACTCTAATTGTAAATAAGTATATAGTTCTAAATTCCAAAGACTTTAATAATGTAAGGGAGTTGGATAGGCTCAGAGGAAGGTAATTAAACTGGTTAAGAAGATGGTGGGTTCTGCTATTGTATTGCATCTGAAGAGTCTGTTTCAAATGTAAATCAAATCTAAACAGTAGTTAATAGATTCAGAAGTTTATTTCAAAGTAATAGTTGAATTCTCCACAGTCAGACATAACTATTACTTTATTTTCAAGCAAATTAAAAGCTTATTTTTGCATATGTTAATTATACTGTGTTATTTGTGTGAAACAGGTTATCATCCTGTAGGAGTTTGATAAACCAGTAGTCATGTTTGTAATGTGCATACAGTTGGGATAAGTTCTGTTTGATCCCAGGGTTGCACCTTTACTGTCACTTTGTTCTCTGGGATGAAAAAATAAGTTGTCTCATTTTATTTGAGGCCTGTGGTGTGAAATGATAAGGTAAAATTAAAGTATACGGTATGCATGTATCTATGAAGATGCTTTCTGCTGCTAGTAACAGATAATCCAATCTAATCGGCTTTACTTTTCTTTAAGTTATTTATCTCACATAACAGATAGACCCAAGGTAGGGAATCTCCAGAGTTGGTCAATTCATCAGGCCAGTTGCATCACCAATGATCTTAAAGGCAAGAAAAGAGAACTGTTTCTTCTCGTGTGGTTTTATAAGGAGCAACCAAACTTTTTCCAGAGTTTTCCCAATAGACCCACTTCCCCACACATTAGGAGGACCATGGATTACAACGGTAGGCTCAGACAAACCATGATTCATCCTTTGTGACATGGGCCTGCCTCCCGTGTTACACAAGGGAAGAAAAGGTCTAAAATCATCTTTTTTAGAGAGAAAGAAATGGTCCATGGGTAAGGAGGATGATTTTAGGGTATGGAAGTATTAGATTGTGTTTTTAGTAATTTCCTTATGAAGGATGATAGGTATTTAATGGACAGCATCATTACAAGGATTTTTTTTAGCATTGAGACTTAAATATCAGCCATAAGCCACTTCCTTCCCCCCAAAAAGCAAGCAAGCAGGAGGATTATTTACTTGATTTTAGAACACATACTGACTCTTAATTTTGTGAGGAAAAGTATATTTTCCAGGGAAATTTTTTTTTTAAAGACACATAATGAGGAATGACTCACTTTTTAAAATGCTAAAACCTATTATACCTCTATTTCATTAAGCACTTTTTGGCATTCATTCATTATTTGTTATATACAGCAGTAAAACAAAGTCCAGAATTAGATCCCTGGATATTTGAGGTTTAGATTTGTATAGAGAGTTTCAAGTTGTTTGTCAGGTATAGCCCATACTCATTCCTTTAAACAAAATGGATACTTCACAAATATGCATGTGCAGATGTTCATAGCAACATCAGTTATTATAACACAAAACTGGAAACAAGCTTAGTATCCATCAGTCAGTGAATGGAAAAACAAAATGCACTGTATCTATACAATGGAAGACTATTTAGCAATAAAAAAGAACAAGTGAAACACATTTAAAGGAATTGATGATACATGATGCAAAATGGATGAACTTCAAAAATATACTAAGTGAAATAAGCCAGACACAAAAGACTACTTGTCATATGATTCCATTTACATGAAACATCTAGAAAAGGCAAATTTATAGACTGAAAGCGAATCAGTGGGTCTCTAGGGCTTGGGGTGGGGGTGGGAATTAACTGTAAACAGGAAACTTTTTGGGGTGACAGAAATGTTCTAAAACTGGATTGTGGTGATACTTGCACATATCTATAAAATTACTAGAAATTTCCCAGTTGAGTATGATGTAAACTGTGGGTTTGCCATAATTAGCCTTTATTATGTTCAGCTCTGTTACTTCTAGATCCATTTTATTGAGTTTTAATCATAAATAGGTATTGAATCTTTTTAACTGCTTTTCATACATTTATTTAAATAATCATGTAAGTTTTATCCGTCAGTTTTTAATATGGTGTATCATGTTGATTGATATGCTGATGTTGAAATATCCTTTCATCCCTGTAATAAATCCCACATCATGGTGTATGGTCCTTTTAATGTATTGTTGCATTTGGTTTGTTAATATTTTGTGGAGAATTTTTACATGTATGTTCATCACAGAAATTGGCCTGTAATTTTGTGTGTGTGTGTTGTATCTGGTTTTTCTATCAGGGTAATGTTGAATCATAAAATGAGTTAGGAAGCATTCCTTCCTCTTCAATTTTTTGGAATAATTTGAGAACAATACGTATTAAATCATTGAATGTTTGGTAGACTTCATCTGTGAAGCCATCTGGTCTTGGATTTTTGTTTTTTGAGAGGTTTTTGATTACTCTTTCAATCTCTGGGCTGGTGGTTGGTCTATCAGATTTTCTGTTTCTTCATGAGTCAGTCTTGGAAGGTTGGGTGATTCTAGGAATATGTTTATTCTTCTAGGTTGTCCAATTTGTAGGTGTATAGTGTTCATAATATTCAATTATAGTTCTTTGTATTTCTGTGGTATCCATTGTTATTTCTCCTCTTTCATTTCGGATTTTATTTATCAGATCCTTTTCTCTCTCTCTCTCTCTCTTTATTTTCTTAGTCAGTCTAGCTAAAGATTTGAGAATTAAAAAAGAAAAAGTTTTGCCAATTTTGTTTATCTTTTCAGTGAATCAGCTCTTAGTTTCGTTGATCCTTTCTGTTGCCTTTCTACTCTCTATTTCATTTATTTCCACTCAGATCTTTAATATTTGCTTCCTACTGTCTTTGGGATTCATTTATTCTTCTTTTTCTAGTTCCTTTAGGTGTAAGGTTAAATTGTTTGAGATTTTTCTTACTTCTTGAGGTAGGCCTGTATTGCTATAAATGTCCCTCTTAGTATTTCTTTTGCTGCATCCAAAGGTTTTGGTATTTCATATTTTTATTTTCATTTATCTTTAGGTACTTTAAAATTTTCTTCTTTGATTTCTTCATTGACCTAACGGTTATTTGGTAGCATGTTGTTCAGTCTCTGTGTATTGGTGATTTTTCCAGCTTTCTTCTTGTAGTTGATTTCTATTTTCATACCATTGTGATCAGCAAAGATGCTTGCTATGATTTGAATCTTCTTAAATTTATTGAGACTTGTTTTGTGTCTCAACATATGGTTTATTCTTGAGAATGTTCCATGTGCACTTGAGAAGAATGTGTATTCTGCTGCATTTGGATGGAATGTCTTTACAAATATTTAAAATCCATCTAGCCTAATGTCTTTTTTAAAGCCACTGTTTCTTTGTTGATTTTCTGTCTATATGGTCTATCCACTGATATAAGTGCAGTGTTAAAGTCCCCTACCATTATTGTGTTGAGTGTTGATTTCTCCCTTTAGATAGATTAATATTTGATTTATATATTTTTGTGCTCCTGTGTTATGTGCACATATATTAATAACAGTTATGTCTTCTTAATGAATTGTTCCCCTTATCATTATAAAATGTCCATCTTTGTCTCTTTATCTTTTTTGGCTTGATGTCTATTTTGTCTGATATGAGTGAGGCTCCACCCACTTTCTTTTGGCTGCCATTTCCTTGGAGTATCATCTTCCACCCCTTCACTTTGAGCCTGTTTGCCTTTATAGCTGAGGAGAGTCTCCTTAGAGGCAGCATATAGTTGGGTCTTGTTTGTTAATCCATCCATCCACTGTGTGCCTTTGATTGGTGAATTCAATTCATTTACATTTAGGGTGATTATTGATAAATGAAAACCTAGCACTAACATTTTGTCTTCTCTTTTCTGGTTGCTCTATATCTCCATTATTTCTTTTCTTTGTGTCTCTGTCTGCCATTTTAGTTTGGTGATTTTGCATAATGTTTTTCTCAGTTTCCTCTTTTTTGTTTCGTGTGTCTGCTCTAGGTTTATGTCTTTTGGTTACCTTGAGGTTTGTATAAAGTGCCTTACAGATAAAATAGTCCTTTTTCTGTTGATAGCATCGTATCTCCATTTGCCCATACGGGTTCCATCCTTCTCCTCTTGTTCTCTTATGTTTCTGTTGTCTAAAGTTATCCCTTTCCATGTTGTGAGCTTGTTACCAAATTGAGGCAGCTATAGCTATTTTTACTGCTTTTTTTCCTCCCTTTCCCTTTCATGCTATAATGAAGTGTTTTAAGATCTGTTGTGATATAGAGTTGCAATTTTCTGATTCTGTCTGTCAGTATATCACCTTACTTAAAGTTTTGTATACTTTTGCCTTTATGTCTCAGGTAAAAGGGCACTTTCAGCTTTTCTTGTAAGGTTTATGTTGGTGACCTCCTGCAGCTTTTGTTTGTCTGGGAAAGCCTTTACTTCTCCTTCATATCTGAATGATAACTTTGCTGGAGAGAGTATTCTTGGCTGACAGTTTTTACCTTTCAGAAGTTTGAGTTTGTCATTTCACCTTTCTGTCGAGTTTCTGCTGAGAAATCTGCTGATAGTCTAATGAGGGCTCCTTTGGAGTATACCATCCTTTTTCCTTGGCTGCCTTTAAAAGTCTTTCTTTGTCATTAATTTTTGAGAGACTTAATGTAATGTGTCTTGCAGAGGTCTTTTTGCATTGAGGTAATTAGGTTTGTTCTTAGCTTTGCGGACTTGCATATCCAATTCCTTTCACAGGTTTAGGAATTTCTCAGCTATTATTTCTTTGAATAAACTCTTTGCTCCCTTCTCCTTCTTTTTTTATTTTTATTTTTTTGTGATACCCATTATCCTAATTTTCCCTTTGTAAAAGAGTCAAATAATTCTCATAGAATTTCCTCATTTATTTTTAGATCTTGAGTCTCTTTTCTCTTCTACTTGTATCATTTCTAGATTTCTATCTTCAAACTCATTAAGTCTCTCTTCCATATGGTCTCCTCTATTTCCAATGCTTTTAATGCATTCTTCATCTCATTTACTGATTTCTTCAGCTCTAGGATTTCTGTTTTTTTCTTTTTAGAGTTTCTACCTCTTTTGTAAATATTCCTTATGTTCATTATTTTTATTCCTGAGCTCATTGAACTGCCTTTCTGGATTTTCTAGTACCTCGTTATTTTGAAATCTCTGTCAGATCACAGTAGTCCATGACTTTAAGTTTGGTTTCTGGGAAATTGCCATTTTGTCATTTTCTCTTTGTGGTACCATGTAACAATGGTTCTTCATGGTGGTTGAAGAGTTGTTCCTCTGCTGGTGTATTTGAAGTAGTGAACACCTTTCTTCTTTAGGTAAAGCTTAAAAATTTTTTTAAAACCTTAATTCTGAGTTCTTTCTGTGGTTTCCAGTAGGTGGTGCTACAGCACAGGTTTTTGGTTTCTCCTACTAGAGCTGCCTCTGGTTATGTTTGAGAGTTGGCAATTTCCACCTCTCACTGCCTCTGTCAGAGGTGCTGGCTACCTAGTACCCTCGTTGCTACTGCTTGTACTTCCTGGGTCATTGGTACCTTGCAGCTGCCAGTGTCACTGGCATTGCCACCTGGGGCAATGGGGTGATGGGCACTTCTGGATGGAGCATGGGGGTCTCCTGAGTCACAGGCTCTGCTGCTGTTGGGAGGGGAAGAAGAGGGTGGGGGGAAGTGGGCCAGGGTCAAGGGCTTTTCTACTCTGTTCTGAGTTGTCAGGTACACTGGAACCACCACTGTGGGCAGAGGCCGGGGGGGCGGAGTTGTGGCTTCCTCTGTGATGGAAGGATGGGGTTGTAAGCCCCCCTACTGCTGCTGCCTAGTTCCCTGTGGCTGTGGGCACTGTTGTGGCCAGGAGGCTAGAGTCCTGTGCTCCACCTCCCCTGTGGCTGCTGGGTTCTCTAGGGCTGCGAGCTCAGCTGCTTAGGCTGGGGCCGCTGGATCACAGACACCACCTTCACTGTTTTCCCGCTTTGCCTCCTTTGTGTGTTCCAGTCCACCCACCTGCAGATATATAGATGTGTGGAATTCTCCAGCATCCTGGTGTGTCAGGCAGAGCCATCTTTGTTGAGTTGTGGATGCTTCAGTGGTTGTAGATGAGGGGGACAGACAAAGGAAACATCTTACTCCACCATGATGATGATGATGTTACTCTCACCGTTTCTTATTAATAATATTTTTTCCTTAAATGAAGAGACCACTGACCTGCTTCTCACTAAGTTCCAGTTTAGTGGTGGTAGCTTCCAAAAACTACAGAGAATATTCTGAGACTATTTGGACAAGACTCATTCTACGCCAACTGGC
The DNA here is from genome assembly GCF_000442215.2 of Lipotes vexillifer. Lineage (NCBI taxonomy): Eukaryota > Metazoa > Chordata > Mammalia > Artiodactyla > Lipotidae > Lipotes > Lipotes vexillifer. The sequence continues at coordinate 27,147 of NW_006786873.1, forward strand.
TTGCTGACAGCTAAGACCCCATTTTCCCCAATGTATTGCAACCCTTCAGGCTTACTACAAGTGAGTCCTAGTCTGTGACGATTAGTAGTACTCAAGGCATTCTGTAATGATACAAATTTCAGTCTTCCTGTTGTTCAACAAGTCTGTGCTTCTGATGCCACTTGTTTGCTCGCACGAGTGTTGCAATTTATTTTCCATAAAAACAAACCTGTGGTCTCACACAACAAGAGCAAAGACTAGAACTTCTGTACTGATAACCACTCTCTTCCAGAAACCAATATAACTGCCTTTTCTTTAGGAAATAAGCCTTTATTTGACACTTCTTTTACAGAGCAGAAGCTGAACAGGATTGCTTCTCCTCTTGCCTTCAGTGAAGGAGCTCAGCCTCAGGATCACCTGTGGGAGTAATGGTTTGCTGACAATCGCTGCATTGTTTTACGTGAACTGTCCTTCTATTGAATTAATATTGCAGAAAAGTTGAAATATATAATATTTAGAGCAGCACATTTTTATTATTCGTAAATGTATACAACGTACAGAATTTAGGTCATCGTCATTGGTTCATCCTCTTTTAAAATAAATTTGTAAGATTTGTATATTGTATGTGAAATTTATATGAGGAAGTTTTGGTAGTGCTCTCTTTAACTATGTTTCAGTATATATATATTATACAATTAGTAAATTGCACATCAAACTTATATGAACAAGTTTTGATACTGTTCTCTTTAATTCTATTTCAGTATGTTCTTGATATAGAATTACTTTTCTTTGCCATTCTTTTTATCCTATAATCTAAGGTGAACCTTAGTTTGACTTTCTCAGATTTTCACATGTCACAACTAGTTAATTCTGAGTAAATTATGATTTTCTCTTGGTCAAGTTAAGCATGAGATTCTCATGGTTGCGACTGCACAATATCCAATAGTACTGAACTATCACTGGAGTCTTAGGGACATAGATTGTTCTGGAATCCAGGGACAATAGTGACTTCTACCCAACCTCTCCAAGAATTTTGAATTTTCCACATTAATAGAAATATATTATTCCATGGTAAGCAAGATACTATTTCTATTCTACTCCAAAGTGTTCAGATTAACACTACATTATGCCAAGAAATCTAAAATAATGATTGAGGACAATGGATTAGATTTAGGAATTTGGAAGCCTCTGCAACCTCAATAAGCAGGATACTTGTGGGGAGCAACGGGCATTACATAAGACAAATGCAAACACTGTCATTTCCAGAGGAGGAGGAGGGTTACAATGTTGATGAAGGGAAATTTTAAAGAATTATAATTGCTATACTGTAGCTACTTCAATTTATATGATGCTGTCAGTCATTAAAAGGAGTAGTTTTATTGATATGCATATCCGTGAATTAAAGTGATAAAAATAGTTTAAATGTAAGGGACATTATTTTCTTTAGAAATTAAATCTGAGGTGGTATGATGTGATGGCTGAGCTTGCAGGGTTTGAAATCACATGTAACTTGGCTCAATCTGGAATGTACCATTTACTAGTCTTGTATCCTTGCAAAGATTATCTAACCTCCTTCCACTATTTTATTTTCTCCATTTGCAGGATTAAAAAGGGTACTTGAATCACTGAGATGACGTGAGAATTACATTTTAAAAAGACATATAAAAAGTCTTTGTATAATTCTGGGTACTAAGTAAAGCTCTCAAAATTTACTCAATAAATTTTAATCATTTTAAAGCAGCATGATGAGTACTGTCACTAGAAATATTAAGGCACATAAAGAATGGCTTGGGCAGAGTGTGAATTAATGCATAATTTTAAATAAATAGTTGCATTTAAAGTCCATTCTAAATCTGAAATATTATATTTATGTTAGTATAATGTGTAATAATAATCTAAAAGTAGAATTACATTTTTAAGATTATATGACTACATCAAAGGATATAATTCGTAGTTTTTTCATAGGGTTCTATTTATGAACACTCCATAATGTATTCATTAGCGATGAATATAATATCTTCTGGGGATAAAGCAAGAGAAGGTGAATTATAAGAGGACATGTTCCCAAGAAAATAAGAAAATCCTAATGGGAGCCAAGAATAAGGAATTGAACATATTTTACATAAAATATTAATTATTCCAAAGAGGAGGTGTTGTGTCAAAGGCTGATTTTGACTTATCGATCTTTCAGTCACTTGCAAACTCTGATCAGTACAGCTGGCTTTATCACACTGTTAAGTTAAATGTTAAAAAGATGCCTTCAAGATCTTCCATTCCATGCAGATTGCCTCCTCTAAGCCCCTTTCTGTATGAATATTCTGGAGGTGCCACTAAACTTAGACAGCATCAGGAGACAAACCTGTAAAGTTTTTTCACTCATGTTAAGTAATTCACTAAATTTCCATTTCCTTTAGTTTATCAGAGACACCCCTGCCTGTCAGGAAGTACAGATTATAAACAACAGCTATAATTCTGTCACATCATCAGTTACCAGGGGATGGTGTTTCTTAAAGCATCCAGAGAATCACAGCATTTTTCAGTATTGTTATACCTGAAAGATCACAGTGCCTTCATTTCAATTGCAGAGGTTAAATAATTTCGCCAAATCTACAAGTACAAGAAGGACCAAATTAAAGGTCTCCTAAATTGCAATCACTTTCTCTCTACCTGCTCAACTCCTAAACACACTCACACATATATTTGTCAAAATATCTATGTCTTCGAGTAAGAGAAATGAATGATCTTTAGGCTCAAACATGTGACACATCATTGACCAGCAGGGAGCTGGCTCTCAAGAGAAGCCCAAATAAAATGTGTCAGATACAACTGGATCAAACATTTAAAGCACTAAATTAAAACAATCCTTTTAATGGAGGAAATTCTAAGTCTCAGAAGAGGACCTTCATACTGAATCTCTGACCAGTAACTGATGATGCTTCTCATCTGTGATGCTGATTGGTTCTCCAACACTGAGATAACCCAATCCAGGAGCAAATACTGAATTCCTTGGTTGGTATCACTTGGGTGGAGGAGAGTCACAGTTCCCAATTCAGCGAGGCTTGCCTGCTCCCCTCACACCCTGTCCTCTCCTGTTCTCCAGCATGGTGTCCCTGTATTTCTCCGGAGGCTCCTGGATGGCAGCTCTGACAGTGATACTGATGGTGCTGAGCCCGCCCCTCGTTTGGGCCAGGGAGACCCGATGTAAGTGAACACTTTGGGGGGTGAGCTATTGTGGGGTGGGGGAAGGAAGGGAGTTAGCTTTATCTCTGTGTCCAGACCAGCCTTCTTTAAAAGTTGTGACTTTTCGGGCTTCTCTGGTGGGGCAGTGACTTTGTTTTTAGTGACCACCTATCTTTATCACATGGATCTCCAATCTATATACAACAAAATGTTCCTGGATACTTGCCCTCTCAATGAGTGTGGCATACGTAGCCTCCATATCTATAGTCTATTTCTTCTCAAGTGTCCTGCAATGAACCTTCCCCAGCCTTGCATCCCATCCCTTCAGGTGTTTGAAAAGATTTAGAAAAAATGATATTAAAATAATTCTCCATTAACAGATCTCTTTATTATGTTGAATTGTACAAGAAAAAGGGTAAGTTTCTCTGAAGATTTTATGGAGGATCTAAATAATTCGGAAGATCTCTCCTAGAAGGTTCTGTGTTGTGTCCTCAACAGGATCTGTGATGCTGCTACCTCTCCCTAATATATGAGGATGTATCAAGGGAACTCCCCCATTATCTTCTTTCCATTTTCCCTGAACTCCAATGTTTATAAGGTTTGAATCCCTGTACTAGGAGTTCTTTGACAGAAGTTGGGGTTAGTTTTCTCTCTATTTCTCCTGGGTAAGGCACCCTGGAGTGGAAACAGGTATTCTTAGTACTTGGAATGACCCTGTAGTTAAAGAGCACCTATGGGGTGTTCTTTGATGCCTTAAAAAATGTAAGGCATCTTCTGAACACCCAACACAGGTTAGTGACCATTATGAATCTATTTTGAGCCTTTCTTTTTTTAAAAAAAAAATTATTTATTTATTTATTTATGGCCGAGTTGGGTCTTTGTTGCTGTGTGCGGGTTTTTCTCTAGTTGTGGCAAGCGGGGGCTACTCTTCGTTGCGGTGTGCGGGCTTCTCATTGCGGTGGCGTCTGTTGTTGTGGAGCAACATGGCATGAGGGCTTCAGTAGTTGTGGCTCACGGGCTCTAGAGTGCAGGCTCAGTAGTTGTGGTGCATGGGCTTAATTGCTCTGCGGCATGTGGGATCTTCCAGGACCAGGGCTCGAACCCGTGTCCCCTGCATTGGCAGGTGGATTCTTAACCACTGCACCACCAGGGAAGCCTGAGCCTTTCTATATTATCAGTTTCCCTCATATCTCCCCCTTCTCTGGCCAGAGCATAGAATAAATTATATGAAATTCTCATTTTGTAGTTCACAGATAGTCAAATATCTGCAGTTTTACATGGGAAACCATGTACCTCATTAGGGTACAGACAGTGTGAAAGTTGTTTCCATCCCATTGGGCTGAAAGCTGGTAAGCAAGTCAAGGGAACTCTTTGGTTTCTTGGAGTCTTGTACCCAAATTTCATAAGATCATGCATCATGCCCTCTGTTTTCCTTAATCAGCTATGTTTGGTTACCTCAAATTTTAGTTCCTCCCTATTTTTCCCCAGCTATGTCATCACCAGATCTGATAATCCCCAAAGTATGCACAGACCCTCAGCATTATAACAGGTTCACTGGATGATTTTGAACATAATGAACTCTTCCCATTCTCTTAAAATTACCATTTCCTACCTGTGAATGTTTCTTCCAACTAGTAGAATAAGAAAGAGGAAATTTGGGTTTTTCATGAGAAGTAGAAGGGATGTAATGTGTCATCAGAATAAAAGAGTGTTGGAGCTGAACCCTTTCTTGCTTTCTGGGATGCCCACAAAAATCATTTCCTAGAACCCTGGGTTTATTAATTTAGACTACAAATATTTTTCTGAGCAACTATTATTATATGCTGGGCTCTATTCTGGGCTCAGACAATCCTATCTGAATAAGTTAGAAAAATCCCCAATTATCTTGGAACTTACTTAATGACAAGAAAGACAACAATCCAATAAACATTTAACAACAACAATGACAACCAACAAAACCAAAAAAACATTTCAGAGAGCAACAAGTCCTCTGAAAAGAATAGTTCAAGGTTATGGGACAGAGAGTATTGGATTCACGTGCCTTCAATTCAAGTGTCTAGGGAGCTCTCCCTGGAAAGGTGACATTCAATTGAGACATAAATGATGAGAAGAAGCCAGACATGTGAGGGATCTAAGGGACAAATGCTCCAGGGAGAAGGACCAAGGGAAAGGCCAAACTGTGGGAAGATGTTTGCTCTTTAAGGGACAGAAAGAAGGCTAGAGTGACTGAAGCAGAGCAAGCAAGTTGGGGAGTGAAATAAGATGAGGTTGGAGAGGAAATCAGGAGCCAGATCATATTAGGCCCTGATGGTCATGGTGAGAACTTTGATTTTTATTTGTGGAGATATGTGAAGACAAAGTCCTGAGGGATAAGCTTGACCTTCTATCCACAAAACTCCACCATTTAATTCGTTAACAAGTCATACAACAATCTACCCCAAATATGTTCACTCTATTTTTACTACTGTCTTTGTCACTACCACACTAAATGAAGCCACAAGCACACCTTCACTGGAGAATTCTACCATGTTCCTAAATGGTCTCCCTGTCTCCACTTGTGAACTCCTAAAATCCAATCTCTATGTGGTACCTACAATTATTTCTTAAAAGTAAACATAAATGACCCTCCTTGTAAAGCTTCAGTAGCTTCGCGTATCTCTACCTAACACAGGTTAGGGTTAGGGTTTCCCATTACATTTAGTATACATATGGGAACATATGTATATGTATAACTGATTCACTCTGTTATAAAGCAGAAACTAACACACCATTGTAAAGCAATTATACCCCAATAAAGATGTTAAAAAAAAAATAAGCCTAACATAGCTAACAATGCCAAGAAAAAAAAACAACAACAACAAAATCCTAACATTGTCTCCAAGGCTTCTAAGTACCCCACACCATTTCTCCAGTCTAGTCTTTTACCCTCCTCCTTCCTCTCTGTGCTCAGTGAACTGTTTTTTTCTGATTTCTTGCAGAAGTTCATCATGTCTTTCAAGCTTCTGCACACGATATTACCCTTACCTGAAATATGCCTCCTCTTTCC
>NW_006786873.1:33361-71856 GCF_000442215.2 Lipotes vexillifer
ACCCCCCCTACACCCACTCTCCCTTTCAGCTCACATCAACTTAACCTTTCATGTCACATCTTAAATATCAGTCTTTAGAGACTACTTCTCTGACACCCTAAAGTAATTATTCTCTGTTCTAGATCTCCACGCTTTTCTTGTGACATTTCTGGCTCCTGTATAATTAATTCTTGTGTGGTTGGGTTTTGTCCATCACTTTCACTAAATTTTATGCTCCTAGAAGGTAGGGGAGATGTTTGTTTTTCCTTCTGTGGAATCCCAGGGGCAGCAGCACAGGCTTGGCACAAGGTCAGCACTAGGTAAGGAAGTGTTTCAGGAACAGCTAAAGGGTTGTGAGATGAGAGGAGGAAGCAGAGAGTGTCTTTCCGGTGGAGGCATTCAGGAGGAGGTGACGATGGGTCAAATCCTGGTCCCGCTCAGGCTTGGAGGTCTCCAGCCAAGTACAGAGCTGACTGCATCCCAGATGCCTTAGGATCAGAGGGGTCTCCTCCACCCACCATGGTCTCGCTTGACCCTGCAGATCAAAGATAAACCCGTAGGGTAGTTGGGGGTGCCAGTGGAGCCAATAAGGGAGTGTCAGTGCCCCGTCCTCAGTCTGGGTGCCCTGCATTTGTGGTTATTGCCTTCAGTCTCTTCCCAGGAGCCCACCCAGGTAATCAGATATTTTCTGTCCCCACAGCACTTTTCATGTATCAGTTTAAGGGCGAGTGCCATTTCTCTAATGGGACAGAGCGGGTGCGGCTCGTGGTTAGACACATCTATAACCGGGAGGAATACGTGCGCTTCGACAGCGACGTGGGCGAGTACCGGGCGGTGACCGAGCTGGGCCGGCCGGACGCCGAGTACTGGAACGGCCAGAAGGACCTCCTGGAGCAGAGACGGGCCGAGGTGGACACCGTGTGCAGACACAACTACGGGGTTGGGGAGAGCTTCACGGTGCAGCGGCGAGGTGAGCGCGGGGCTGGGCGGCCAGCGGGCGGGGGCGCAGTGCGTGTGAGTGTGTGTTTGAGACAAGGACAGAGACACAGAGACACAGAGACGGGGACAGAGGAGACTGCGTTCGGGAGGCGGGGTGTGTGTAGGGCTGTGAGCAAGTACAAGTTCGGCGGGTTGCTGTGAGAGCCTGTTGTCTGGAGACCGTGTGTGATTTTGTCAGTGACTGTGAGAGGGGAGAGAGCGTGTGTGGTGTGCGGAGGCCCGGGAGGGAGGGGAGGTGTGGCGGGAGGGGTGCAGGAGGGAGGCTCCGGGCGTCCTTGGTGGTCCCTGTGGGGGAGGGAGGGGGAGGGGAGGGGAAATGTCTATGGTTGGGGGAAAGTTTGCGGGAGGAGAGGTGAGGAAAGTGAAAGGATTGGGAGCCTGTGAGAAGAGTCACAGCGCGTTCTGGGCACACACCCTCTTACTCCTGACACCCCGGAAATAAGTGTGCCGCGTCTGTCTGTGTGTAGGAGCACTTCGCTGAGAAAAAGGTGTCGGACTACTTTTTGACAGGTGCGGGCAGGGGAGCCTCTGCGGCACCTCTGATCTCTCTGAAGCTTATTTCAGGTCTAAATTTCTTTCTTTTTTTCTCCTTAGTATATATATTTTACATAGTTGAAATCATTGTGAAAGCAACTTTTTGAATTATAATTTTGTTACTTAATATACTGATGTTACTATTTTTTATAACACTAGTAGTATTTGAGTAGTTACATATTATCCTTTTTGTACTTGTAACAATTTACCTCATTTTACTTTACATTCCCCTTTATTAGATCTTTTTTCAACATAACCAAACAGTTGAAAATTTATATCTTTTTGTTTTTATTTAAAATTTCTTTGATTTCTAAGGTTCTTGAACATTTTTCACATATTTATTGGCTAACTTTGTTATGGCTCTAAGAATTATCTATTGTTGACTATCTCTGGGGTCCTGGTGGTTTTCTCGGTGATTTTATGGGTTCTCTATGCATTAAGAGTAACAAGTTGCTGACATTTGATTTAGTTTTTTCTCCAGTTTTTGGTTTATGTTTTGATTCTGTTCATTATATTCCAAGTTAGGAATTTAAACATTTTTATTTAATGAAATATACTGCAAAATTGTTAGTGATGATTTACCATCAATCTTAAATCTACCACTTTGCATTATTGTAAAAATGTTTTTCCCCTCAGGTTTCTCTTTTGCAAATAATAATTGTGTTTATTGTGGCTGGTGGTGTCAAGTGTTGTCTCAGGAACTAAGCACACATATTAATGAGTCTCAGACCCTGCCCTGAACTGAAATGCCAGCTTAAAAAGAAAGACAATTGTAAAATGATACAATTCCAGTAATAGATCTGCTTGTTTTGCAAAGCAGAAGAATTGATCAGCTGAGTGTAATAATAATCTTTTTTTTTTTTTTTTTTTTTTTTTTTTTTTTATGTGTTTTTTTTTTTTTTTTTTTTTTTTTTTTAATGAGTGACTTTACTTGGTCCTTTCTCTCCCCTTCAGGAATCATGCTTTCCTTGGAACTCAACTCAGAGTTCAAGAGTCACCTTTGTCTATTCCTGCTTCCCAGGGTAGAACCCTTTCTGTGGTGTTCTAAGGTGTGAGTGTAGCATTCCCAGGATTTTATCTTCTGTCTCCCCATCTACCCCAATCTGTCCCCTAATTTATCCACGCTGCTTTGAGTCATATTTTCTCTCCAAGTAAATGAAGACAGTAAATAGCTAACACATATTAAAGACTAAGCTCCAGTCATCGTTTCACATACTTCAGGTACATTAATCCTCACATAACCCTAAGAGGTAAGTTAGTATTATTATCCCCCTTTACAGGTGAGCAACCTGAGGCACAGAAGAATTTTAAAACTCACCCAGGATCAATCAGTAGGAGGCAGAGCCTGGATTTGAGCTCAGGCACCCTGGCTCCAGAAATCATGCTATTAATAATACACTATATACTGTGCAAAGATTTGTAAACACATCAATTCAACAATGAATAACTCTTTCATGCTATGAAAAACAAAACAATAGAAAACAAATTTCCTGAACATCTGTCAGATCTAATGGCCCCATACTGTAAGCCAAGTCTTATAGCACTAATTTCTGTTGGGCTACATAGCCAGCTTTCAGGGAGGCCTGCCAGAGACTGGAGACTGGGGGCAGAAAGGCAGCCAACCAATGAGACTTACTCTGTCTCCCTCACTTATCCCCTCTACCTTTTTCTCTCCTAGTGGCGCCTACAGTGACTGTGTATCCTGCAAAGACACAGCCCCTGCAGCACCACAACCTCCTGGTCTGCTCTGTGAATGGTTTCTATCCAGGCCACATTGAAGTCAGGTGGTTCCGGAACGGCCGGGAAGAGGAGGCGGTGGTGGTCTCCACAGGCCTGATCCCTAATGGAGACTGGACCTTCCAGACCATGGTGATGCTTGAAACAGTCCCTCAGAGTGGAGAGGTCTACACCTGCCACGTGGAGCACCCCAGCCGGACCAGCCCTGTCACAGTGGAATGGAGTGAGAAGCTTTCTGGCCTCATAAGTTCCTCCCCTACCAAGGAGGGGGCTTGCTTACCCCTGAGTGACAGGTTTCTCCTCGCCCCACAGCACCTGTTCATTTGCTCTGTGTTCTCCTCTCCTTCAGCTGAGGTTATTATTGAGGATATCACAGGAACCTTATAATATCCTGTGATAGAAATCCTCTGATAGTTTACAGATATCCTATGATATCTTCTACAAGTACCTATACCCCCTGGGAGGCAATTCTGCCTGACATGCAGAAAAGAGGTGTCCCTGTTCTGAGCCTCCATGAAATCTCAGGTCATGGTCACTACATGGCCCTGGGAACCAGTCCCCTGCCTCAGGCTGGGCTTGTGCTTCTGACACTGTTGCTCTGAGATGTTCACTGTGGTCTGAGAAGGGGCACATCCTCTACAGTGTAGGGACCTTCCTGACATGAGGGGAGTCCAACCTCAGTTCTGCCTTTTATTAGCTCTGCCACCCTAGACAAGCTCCTTAACCTCATTCAGCCCCAGGGTCCTCACCCATCAGATGCTGTAGTCATGGCCTTACGTCAGGGCTGTGATATTTAAATGGGTTCAGTGTCTTAACCTTGTAGCTACTCTGTATTTTTAACCTCTTTTCCAGAAATGACCAATCATTCTAGTTCTTCCAGGGCATCCTTCTTTCCCCATTCTCAAAGATCTCAATCTCAGAATCTCAATTAGAGAAGTTGGATTTGGGATAAGAATCACTAAAACTAGCTTCTTTTCTCAGGGGCACAGTCTGAATCTGCTCAGAGCAAGATGCTGAGTGGAATCGGGGCCTTTGTTCTGGGTCTGCTCTTCCTTGGGGTGGGGCTATTCATCTACTTCAGGAATCAGAAAGGTAAGGAACCTGTTGGCAGCTGAGATGCCCCACAGACTTTTTTGGAGGAAAAAAGATGGTTTTGCTCAAGTTTGTTCGCTGTATATCAGTGACCCTGTATAAAACTTTTATTTCCGCTTTATGGACCTCAAATTTCTGGGAATCCAGAAATCAACAGTTCATGGTTACTTATGGTTGAAAAATAAGGTGATGGCCTGTAGAGATAAAAGAAGAGTTAACATGCATGGAGATTTTGGGTGGAGATCCTGGGGCAAATGCAGGAAGAGACACAAAGCCTGATGAAATTACACTGGATTTGTGTGACAGAAACTTCATGGATCACATGCTCCTAGTGTCTGCTCTCCTGTCTACCCTGGCATTAGGGGATATATGTTGTGGTGTAGAGATATATCAGGTGGGGGCCTGGGGTTGGGGACAGAATTCCTTCCATATCCTTTAAATATATATCTTCTCTTCTCTTTCCCAGGACACTCTGGACTTCAGCCAACAGGTAATACCCTTTAATCCTCTTTTAGAGATAGATTAGGTCTCCTAGAACTGGTTACAGAGATGACAAGACAGGAGACAGACATAATGGGAAAGACTTTGAATTCTAAACTTCTTCTGGCCACTTAACAAAAGGCCAGTTCTCTAAAGTAGCTTTGGCTCAGGGAGATCTAGGAATTTTTTTTTCCCCTTCTTACAATACTGCTTTAACATGAGACCCTGGGAGAGGGGGAAAGAAGCTGCTTGTAGAATTAGCTTGTAGTAAAAACAACGCTATCTTCTGTCTTTTGCAGGACTGCTAAACTGAAGTGAAGATAATGACACTCATAAGAGGAAGAACCTTCTGGCTTAGCTACTTTGCAGCATGAAAGTGTTTCCTGTTGGGCTTTTAATCCACAAAGAAGAGTACTTTCTCAAGATCTGATTTGCTCCTGCAGAAAATCTCCTTCCTGATGACTTCCTCAGCCCCTGCCCTTTGACCTGGAAATCCGGAATATTGAAAGCAGTATCCTATCTTCATTCTTTCCTGGTCCCTTTTATATTCAAGCCTTATGGCCTCCCTTTCATGTGAACACATCTTTAACCCACATTTCTTTACAAAGTTTTGTTCAAATAAACATGGAGTGAGAAGCGTCTGCCTGATAGAGCTTCAAGGAAAAACGTAGGCAGAGAGAGAGAGAGAGAGAGAGAGAGAGAGAGAGAGGGAGGAAGGGAGTGTCTGGTGGGGAGGGTGGGCAGCGGGAGGGTGAGAATTTCCCTCTCTATCCTTCCTGAGTTCCTGTGGCTAGACTATTAATAAAATTGATACAAGACAGATTAGCAAGAGAAAAAGAAACAAATTTTAATTCACGTGCATGGAGGTCTCTAGAAATAGGACCCAAGAAGTGGCCAAAGCAGGTAGCTTTTATCCTTTTTAGACAAAGAAACAATAAGTTTGTGAGTAATTGACAGGACAAAGAAACTTAGGTTTTGGGTGCTCTAATAGTGAAGAATCTAACCAAAGTTTGGGCCTGAGGTAGCATCAATAAATTAAAGATGCAACAAGGTTTGTTTATATAGGTTTCTTGGTCTGAATGGTGATAAGTGTGTCATAGCTCCAGATGCAGGGAGTGCGTCTTTCACATGAGAGATTATTTCCTGCTTTCAGGGAGACAGAAGGAGGGTCAGAGTATCCCTCTTGCATTAGCCATTTCTGAAGTAACTAGTTCAAAACAATCAATATGCCATTGTGGCATATTTGGGAACAGCCTTCCCGGAGCCCCAACAAGAGGTTTTCAATAATAGTTTTTATTTTTATTCCTGAATTTTGGTCACATGTGGGTCTGGTAGGTTTCTTTACTTCATTCTCTGTTTTATCTTGAGTTTTCTGTATCCTGTAATCAGGAATATTTAGCTGAGATAGTAGCCAGTTTTGGGAAGTGAAGTAATACACTTCTAGATAATCCATGGCTTATCAAAGAATAAATCAGATGAGAAATTAGAAAACTATGGGAATGTTAAAATAGATTTTCAGTACATGTGGTATGCAACCAAAGGAATCTCCAGAGGGAAATTTATAGATTTAAATGCTTATATTATAAAAGGAAAAATATATAAAAATCAGAGACCTAAACTTTTTTTTTTTTTTTGCGGTACGCGGGCCTCTCACTGTTGTGGCCTCTCCCGTTGCGGAGCACAGGCTCCGGATGTGCAGGCTCAGTGGCCATGGCTCACGGGCCCAGCCGCTCCGCGGCATGTGGGATCCTCCCAGACCGGGGCACGAACCCGTGTCCCCTGCATCGACAGGCGGATCCTCAACCACTGCACCACCAGGGAAGCCCAAGACCTAAACTTTTATCTTAAGTATCTAGGAAAAGTAAATTTAGCTTGAAAAATAGAGGAAAGGAAATAATAAAGGTAAAAGAGAAAATTAATACAATTTAAAATAAATGTATAATAAAGAAAACTAACAAAACTAGAAGGTTTTCTTTCTTTTCTTTCACTTTTTAAATAAATCACCTACAAGATTGCTAAAGCAGAAAAAAAGTCTAAATTACAAATTATTAACATCTGGAATGTAAAAGATAATATTCTTAAAGATCCTACAGGCATTAAAAAGATACTAAGAAGATATTATAAAGAATTTTATGCCAGTAGATTTGATATTTTAGATGAAATTAATTGAAAAACACTAAATTTCATGATCTATTTCTGTGTAACAAATCATCCCCAAACTTAGTGACTTAAAACTGTAGCTATTTGATGATTTTTCACAATTCTAAGAGTTGGTTGAGCTTAGTGGGTGGTTTTCATGGAGGGTCTCTCACATGGCTGCAGTCAGACAGTAGCTGGGGCTGGCTCTGGAGGCTCATCTGGAACACTGAGACACTCTCTCCCTCTGCATGAAGTTCCAGTGCCTCTAACGTGGGCTATGTGGTCCCATCAGCTGTGAAGACAAGCCTGATGCCTCAGGACTCCCGAGAAAGGAAAGTAAAAGCTACAAGACTTCTTCAAACTTAGCCTCAGAACTTGTGTGGAGTAATTTCCATCACATTATAATGGTCTAAGTGAGTATAGGGTCAGTCCAGATTTAAGGAGAGGGGATATACAATCTACGTCTCCATGAGATAAATGCAAATAATTTGTACCCTTCTTTAATCTACCCCATATAATTTATCAAAACTGACTCAAAATAGGCAATCTGGGGGCTTCCCTGGTGGCGCAGTGGTTGAGAATCTGCCTGCCGATGCAGGGGACACGGGTTCGTGCCCTGGTCCGGGAAGATCCCACATGCCGCGGAGCGGCCGGGCCCGTGAGCCATGGCCGCTGGCAGCCTGCGCGTCCGGAGCCTGTGCTCCACAACAGGGGAGGCCACAACAGTGAGAGGTCCACGAACCGCAAAAAAAAAAAAAAAAAAAAAAAAAAAGACAATCTGTATAGTGGTACATGTGATAAAGAAATTTAGATCATCCGTCAATTGAAATCCAAGGCCCCGTTTGCTTCAATGTTAAATCTTACTGAATTTTTCCAATCCATCTGAAATTGGTTTTTATTGAAATTTGAGTAGGTGTCACATTAAATTTCCTTAAATGGACCTTCAAACGACCTAGCAGCATTTATTGAAAAGACCATCTTTCCCCCATTGCTCTGCAGTGTCACCATAGACCAGAGCATTGCATTTGTGAGGGGATCTGTTTCTAGAATTTCTCTTTTGTTCTGTTGTGCAGTTTGTCTATACTTGAGCCAACACCACACTATAGCAATTAATATATCGCACAATGTTAACTCATATAGCTTTCGTTATCTTGTGCTGAATTTCTTCCAGTTTGTTTTTCAAAATTTTCTTGGCTAATCTAAGACTATAGTATTTACATGTGAAGTTTTAAATTCAGCTTGGCAATCCTCCCACACCACCACCAACAACAACAAGAAAACCCCAAAACAGTGAAGAAACAAAACAAAACTAGCAAGAAAGCCAGCAAACAAAGTTCCTTGCCATGATGTTAATGAGATTCTTACTGAATTTAGATTAATTTAGAGAGAACTGACATCTTTAAAATATTTACTCTTATGATCGATCTCCAAACTTTGTATTCTCATCATTTATGTAGTTCTATTAATTTCTCTTAATGATGATTTGTAGTTTCCACTATAGAAATCTCACTCATCTTTTATTAGATTTATTCCTTGATAATTGACATTTTTGGATGCTATTGCAAATGGTATCATTTTCTTGATTCCAAAGAATGCTCCCCCCCCAAAAAAAACCTCACTGCTACAACTAATAAGAAAGTTCATCAAGGTTGCAGAATTCAAAATCAACCCAAAAAATCGATTTGTATTCTATATATGGCAATGAAGACATTAAACAAAAATTAAGTATACAATATCGTTTACAATCTGGTAAACTGAGACCCACCAAAATTTTTTCAAGAATTTATTTGAGGGAATATCAACGCAAATCCAGCAGTGCCAAACCGAAAGTGGGTAGGAGTACTCCATTAACATAAGCTGGGGGAAAGACTTTTATAAAAATGAGGCAGTAGGAAAGAAAGGAAACTATTTGATTGGCTATAACTTAAGTGGCCGCCTTACTTGCAAAAGCCTAGCTGGGTGTTTGTGACTGGTTGCTCTTAAATTCGTTTTCTGGGATATGAGTGCATTAACGGATATTAGATCTGGCTTGGGTTTGGGTTTGCTTATGCAGGCTACCAAGGCATTCAAGCCATCTCAGTCTAATGGCCTCCTTGTGTAATTACTTCAACAATTCCCCCCTTTTGGTCATCCTCTCATGTGTTTGTTATTAGCACACTCAGTTATCATCAGGGTGACTTGTTTCGCTGTGAAACTTACAGGTTATGAAATCACTTTTGAAGAAGGCTTTTGCTGTTCATCTCATTGTTCATCATGTTTCTCTTTCTCAAAGCACAGTGAGACAATCTGATGTATTAATGGTGCTGTGAACACCTATAAAACCCTTGAGAGAACACAGCTCGTCAGGGAGTCAACAATGATGACTATCAGAAGGAAAATACCAAGAGACTGAAATAGGCATCTATTCATAGACCCCATGAACCAAACCATTCTGTACCAAATAAATAAAAGAATGTACATGAAGAGGCACTAATCTCTTTTAGCCAAGTGGCTTAATAATTTTTTGTATTTGAGTTTCTACAATACCAGAGGTATTTGCAGGAGATATTTGGTATTGCAGACTCCTGTGGCCAACAAGTAATTTAAATTCTATTATCTAAAACCACCTGTTAGGTCAAAATAATCCTTATGCCAAAGAGGCATATTGTGTGGTGGCATATTCTGCTACCCTTCAAGGTCATGCTGCCATGATTTGTGCTTGTTTTGCTTATTTTTATTTTGCTTCTCTTAGATTTTTATCAATAGGCTGTAAAAATTTTGAAGAAAACTAATGGAATTTATAATATCACTAAGCATGATATCTAACTATTTTGCTTGCATTTTAATTTGAAATTTTCAAAATAACTCAATGTGATAAAAATTAGTTTCAGTCTAAGTTAAGAAAATGGGTAAAGTGATGAAAGGGAAAAACCTACAACCAAGGTTACTCTACCCAGCAAAGATATCATTCAGATTCGATGGAGAAATTAAAACCTTTACAGACAAGCAAAAGCAAAGAGAATTCAGCACCACCAAACCAGCTTTGCAACAAATGCTAAAGGAACTTTTCTAGGCAGGAAACACAAGAGAGGGAAATGACCTACAAAAACAAACCCAAAACAATTAAGAATATGGTAATAGGAACATAGATATCAATAATTACCTTAAATGTAAATGGATTAAATGCTCCCACCAAAAGACATAGACTGGCTGAATGGATACAAAAACAAGACCCATATATACACTGTCTACAAGAGACCAACTTCAGACCTAGGGATACATACAGACTGAAAGTGAGGGGATGGAAAAAGATATTCCATGCAAATGGAACTCAAAAGAAAGCTGGAGCAGCAATTCTCATATCAGACAAAATAGACTTTTAAATAAACACTATTGCAAGAGACAAAGAAGGACACTACATAATGATCAATAGATCAATCCATAAGTTGTAAATATTTATGCACCCAACATAGCACCTCAATACATAAGGCAAATACTAACAGCCATAAAAGGGGAAATCGACAGTAACACAATCATAGTAGGGGACTTTAACACCCCACTTTCACCAATGGACAGATCAACCAAAATGAAAATAAATAAGGAAACACAAGCTTTAAACGACACATTAAACAAGATGGACTAAATTGATATTTCTAAGACATTCCATCCAAAAACAACAGAATACGCTTTCTTCACAAGTGCTCATGGAACACTCTCCAGGATAGATCATATCTTGGGTCACAAATCAAGCCTTGGTAAATTTAAGAAAATTGAAATCGTATCAAGTATCTTTTCTGACCAGAATGCTATGAGACTAGATATCAATTACAGGAAAAAAGCTGAAAAAATACAAACACATGAAGGCTAAACGTTACACTACAAAAAGTTAATTAAGAGATCACTGAAGAAATCAAAGAGGAAATCAAAAAATACCTAGAAACAGATGACAATGAAAACACCATGACCCAAAACCTATGGGATGCAGGAAAAGCAGCTCTAAGAGGGAAGTTTATAGCAATACAATCCTACCCCGAGAAACAAGAAAAATCTCAAATAAGCAACCTAACCTTACACTGAAAGCAATTAGAGAAAGAAGAGCAAAACCCCCCATAGTTAGCAGAAGGAAAGAAATCATAAATATCAGATCAGAAATAAATGGAAAAGAAATGAAGGAAACAATAGCAAAGATCAATAAAACTAAAAGCTAGTTTTTTGAGAAGATAAAAAAAATTGATAAACCATTACCTAGACTCGTCAAGGAAAAAAGGGAGAAGACACAAGTCAACAGAATTAGAAATGAAAAAGGAGAAGTAACAACTGACATTGCAGAAATACAAAAGATCATAAGAGATTACTACAAGCAACTATATGCCAGTAAAATGGACAACCTGGAAGAAATGGACAAATTCTTAGAAAAGCACAACGTTTTGAGACTGAACCAGGAAGAAATAGAAAATATAAACAGACAAATCACAAGCACTGAAATTGAAACTATGATTAAAAATCTTCCAACAAACAAAAGCCCAGAACCAGATGGATTCACAGGCAAATTCTATCAAACATTTAGAGAAGAGCTAACACCTATCCTTTTTCAAACTCTTCCAAAATATAGCAGAGGGAGGAACACTCTCAAACTCATCCTACAAGGCCACCATCACCTTGATACCAAAACCAGACAAAGATGTTACAAAGAAAGAAAACTAAGGGCCAATATCACTGATGAACATAGATGCAAAAATCCTCAACAAAATACTAGCAAAGAGAATCCAGCAGCACATTAAAAGGATCATACATCATGATCAAGTGGGCTTTAGCCAGTGAATGCAAGAATTCTTCAATACATGCAAATCAATCAGTGTGATACACCATATTAACAAACTGAAGGAGAAAAACCATATGATCATCTCAATAGATGCAGAGAAAGCTTTCAACAAAATTCAACACCGATTTATGATAAAAACCCTCCAGAAAGTAGGCATAGAGGGAAATTACCTCAACATAATAAAGGCCATATGTGACAAACCCACAGCCAACATTATTCTCAATGGTGAAAAAAGGAAACCATTTCATCTAAGATCAGGAACAAGACAGGGTTGCCCACTTTCACCACTATTATTCAACATAGTTTTGGAAGTTTTAGCCATAGTAATCAGAGAAGAAAAAGAAATAAAAGGAATCCAAATCAGAAAAGAAGAAGTAAAACTGTCACTGATTGCAGATGACATGATACTATACATAAAGAATCCTAAAGATGCTAGCAGAGAACTAATAGAGCTAATCAATGAATTTGGTAAAGTAGCAGGATACAAAAGTAATGCACAGAAATCTCTTGCATTCCTATACATTAATGATGAAAATTCTGAACGAGAAATTAAGGAAACCCTCCCATTTACCATTGCAACAAAAAGAATAAATACCTAGGAATAAACTTACCTAAGGAGACAAAAGACCTGTATACAGAAAACTATAAGAAACTGATGAAAGAAATTAAAGATGATACAAAGAGATGGAGAGGTGTACCATGTTCTTGGATTGGAAGAATCAACATTGCGAAAATGACTATACTACCCAAAGCAATCTATAGATTTAATGCAATGCCTATCAAAATACCAATGGCATTTTTCACAGAACTAGAACAAAAAATTTCACAATTTGTATGGAAACACAAAAGACCCAGAATTGCCAAATAAATCTTGAGAAAGAAAAATGGAGCTGGAGGAGTCAGGATCCCTGACTTCAGACTATACTACAAAGCTACAGTAATCGAGACAGTATGGTACTGGCACAAAAACAGAAATATAGATCAATGGAACAGGATAGAAAGTCCAGAGATAAATCCATGCACATATGGTCATGTTATCTTTGATAAAGGAGGCAAGAATATATAACGGAGAAAAGACAACATCTTCAATAAGTGATGCTGGGAAAACTGGACAGCTACATGTAAAAGAATGAAATTAGAACACTTCCTAACACCACACACAAAAATAAACTCAGAATGGATTAAAGGCCTAAATGTAAGGCCAGACACTACCAAACTCTTAGAGGATAACACAGGCAGAACACTCTATGGCATAAATCACAACAAGATTCTTTATGACCCACCTCCTAGAGAAATGGAAATAAAAACAAAAATAAACAAATGGGACCTAATGAAACTTAAAAGCTCTTGCACAGCAAAGGAAACCATAAACAAGACGAAAAGACAACCCTCAGAATGGGAGAAAATATTTGCAAATGAAGCAACTGACAAAGGATTAACCTCCAAAATATACAAGCAGCTCATGCAGCTCGATATCAAAAAAACAAACAACGCAAACCAAAAATGGGCAGAAGACCTAAACAGACATTCCTCTAAAGAAGATATACAGATTGCCAACAAACACATGAAAGGATGCTCAACATCACTAATCATCAGAGAAATGCAAATCAAAACTACAATGAGGTATCAGCTCACACTGGTCAGAATGGCCATCATCAAAAAATGTACAAACAATAAATGCTGGAGAGGGTGTGGAGAAAAGGGAACCCTCTTGCACTGTTGGTGAGAATGTAAATTGATACAGCCACTATGGAGGACAGTATGGATGTTCCTTAAAAAACTAAAAGTAGAACTACCATACAACCCAGCAATCCCACTACTGGGCATTTACCCTGAGAAAACATTAATTCAAAAAGAGTCATGTACCACAATGTTCACTGCAGCACTATTTACAATAGCCATAACATGGAAGCAATCTAGGTGTCCATCAACAGATGAATGGACAAAGAAGATGTGGCACAAATATACAATGGAATATTACTCAGACATAAAAAGAAACGAAATTGAGTTATTTGTAGTGAGGTGGATGAACCTAGTGTCTGTCATACAGAGTGAAGTTAAGTCAGAAAGAGAAAAACAAGTACAGCATGCTGACACATATATATGGAATCAAAAAAAAATAAAAATGCTTCCTATGAACCTAGGAGCAGGACAGGAATAAAGACACAGGCATAGAGAATAGACTTGAGGACCCAGGGAGGGGAAGGGGTAAGCTGGGATGAAGTAAGAGTGTGGTATTAATATATATACACTATCAAATGTAAAATAGATAGCTAGTGGGAAGCAGCTACATAGCACAGGGAGATCAGCTCTGTGCTTTGTGACTACCTAGAGGGGTGGGATAGGGAGGGTGCGAGGGAGATGCAAGAGGGAGGGGGTTTGGAGATATATGTGTACGTATAGCTGATTCACTTTGTTATACAGCATAAACCAACACAACATTGTAAAGCAATTATAGTCCAATAAAGATGTTAAAAAAAAGAAGAAAATGGTAATGTCAATCTCAGTGTCCAATCTCATGCCTCCTTAAGTCTAAAATGCGTGGTGTTGATTTGGATATCCTGTTATGTATATGAACGCTCCTCTATTCTGCTCACCACTCCACCACCATCTGTTCCCCACCATCTGTCTCATCCATTATCAGAAGTCTTCCTTAGGATTTAAGATTCACTCTCCTGAAGATCTGGATATCTCACTGATTTGGAGGCTGAAGAATCCAAACCAGATTATGAACCTGTTGCTAAGTCATCTCTCAACAAATAAACCCTACTCTAGGGTTTTCTATATGAGGACCAGACCACAGCAACTGGATTGCTGGAAGATCCTCTGAATGGACTTGTGTCCTAATGAACCAGGCTATTTCTGATTAACTACAGAGCCTATAAGATACATTTAACATTCAGACATTTCAGGATGAAAGGATCACATATACTCCCCAGCCACCATCAAGAATTGGCTCCCATACCAAAAACTCCACTTAAGACCCACTCAAAGTTTATTGTATTCAGAAAAATCACAATTGCAGTCAGAAGAAACTCCAAATAATAAGTTTACAAGAGAAAGCCCATAGAACATTCAAAAGGTTCCATAGCAGAGAAAGGATCCTATGGGCTCTATTCCAAAGGCATTACATGGTGATAATAAAAAGACAGTGGAAAACGGAGGGAAAGCCAATACAAGAAGGAGCAATAGACAGGGAATAACTAGACATTAGAATTTGGAGATTGTAGAAGGCGTCTTTACTCTTAGAGTAGCTAAAGGGTTGGGAAGTGCTGAAGGATGGTTGCTGTCACTGAGGTGAAAAATCGGAGTACTGCCGGGTTTGTAAAGCTATTAAAGCAGAAATATCTTCACCGATCTTCTCTTTAACAAAGTCCATTACCTGTAACAGGACACACACAGTTACAATAGAGTTTAAGATGAATATTTTGAGCTCTCACCTTCAGATTCCTTCCTCTTCACCTTTAATCCTTTGACTTTGGAACAATCTCTTAGTATTTGTGTGACCTCTTGTAAATACAACCTTTCAAACTTTCCAAGTAAGGATCAATAAGCAGACCATGCTTTACTTTCTCTTAGACCTTCTGACACTATTTTTCAGAATGAAGGGGCAAAAACAGGCTTTGGCCTCTAAGAGATTTCCACTTCATACAATGAATCTACCCTAAACCCCAAAGAGTGAAGCTCTGGAAATGCTTCAAAACAGATATCCTGCTCAGGAAATATAAGCCAGGAAGAGTCTTAATCTTGAAGTTGACTCTCCCAGATCACAGGACTCAGTATTCTAATGTGAAACAATTATTTTAGGCACTGGAGATAAGTTCTAAGACAGGAGGTGTGGTTTTAGGGACACATGTATGGAAAGGGACATAGGACTGTGAGGCTTTGGAATATCAGATGACGGCAATGTCTGATTTTGTCCAGCAAAGATAAATCAAGGGCCATGACTTTTGCACTTGTTTTCCCTTAAAGGCATCACATGTCCTTTCCCTCACTCTGTTTCCTTCCTCTGGATCATTCCATATATGTCTTCCTCTGACCACATCAAACCCACCTGCAGGTGCCTCACAGAGGCCCTCGGTGTTCAACAGTGTTGCCTTTGCGCACACCCTTGATGATGAAGATGGTCCCAACAATGATGCCCACCAGAGCCACAACCAGGCCCAGGGCACACACCGTGTTCTCTGTGGTCTCTGTGAGGGGGGTTGGAGCTTCATACTCTGGGGAAAAATAAATCAGAGTACAGAAGTAATGCATGTGGTAGGGAGCAGCACTTAGGACCAAATATAGGGTACTTAGTCAAAAGAATATCTTTTCATCAACTAAATAAGAGGAAGACAGGATGACGTATTAAGGGAATTACAGATTACAAGTGGGGAAAGCTGAGCAATGGGAAACCAGGAACAGGAATTGGAGCAGTTGTCATGAAACAGTTAGGGGACTTGTGGCCCCAAAGGGCCAGACACATGCATCACAGGAGAAAACCATAAAATACAGGAGATTTAAGGATGGTTCTTACCCCAGTGCTTGAGAAGAGGCTCCTCCAAACCCCAGTGCTCCACCTTGCAGTCATAGACATCCTCGGCTGAGGGCACGAAGGGGAGGTAGTGAAACTTGCGGAAAAGGTGGTCATTCCTGGGCAGGAAGACCGTCTCTGACACTCCTGTGGTGACAGGTTTGCCATTTTGAAGCCACGTGACATTGATCACTGGTGGAGAAAACTTGTTGATGAAACAGATGAGGATGTTGGGTTCTCCCAGTTCCACAGGGGTGTTTGAGAGCACAGTCACTTCTGGAGGTACTGGGGGACAGGTGACAGAAATTAGCCTTCCCTGCTTAACCCTGCCCTTCTCCCTCCCACCAAGGCTGAAAAAGCAATTGAAATTGTGCCCTGAGAATCTGTGTCATGGTCTCAGATACCCAGCTCTGATACCCTCCCCCGTGAACGGGAACAAACATTGAGGTGTAAGATACGCAAGGACCTCATTCCTGGCTCCCCCAGCATGGATTCAGGGCAATGACTTTATGAGAGACTGTAGATGCTAGAGACGAGATGTGAGCACGTCGAGAAAGGAACAAACTCATAAAGTTCTTGGGCTGGTGGCATGAGAATTTGGAACTTGCATATGGCAAGAACAGGTCCCTGGGAGGGAAAGGCAGTCACAGTAACATAACACAAAGAGCTGAAGTATCTATTTAAAGCTACAATTCCCAAGCCTAGGAGTGCAGCAGAGAGAGGTACCATTGGTGTTTGGGGTGTGGTTGGAGCGCTTTATCATGATGTCCAGGTTGGCTTTTCCCACAGCCATATTGGCCAATGCACCCTGAGCCTGAAAGCTGGCAAAATTTCCAAATTCTTTAAGCCGCCACACTGTCTCCTTCTTTTCCATATCCACGTGGAAAATCTCATCACCATCAAAGTCAAACATAAACTCGTTTGATTGATCAGGGGACAGAGAGAACTCGGCCTGGATGATCACGTGATCCTCTGAAAAGACAAGAAAGGGAATTAGGGTGGGAACCAGGAGAGAGAGTTGAAGAAGAACCCAGGATGTGAGACACACACATGTGGGCAGGAGTAGTGGAAAGAGAAGGGCAAGTGGAAAGGAGGAGTGATGGAGAGTAGGGATGAGTGGGAAGATGAGGCCTGGGTGAAGGACATTCGTGTTCAACAGAGCTGGGAGTGGACAAGCAAAGGTTCAATGCAGAGAGTGTGGATTGAGGAAATGAGGGCTGAAAAACTAGAGTCTCGTGAAGCTTTTGTTTGACTCTATGTTACTGCCTGAGAAATGATTCCCTCTTTAGAATTTCAGCAGTAGCCCCTAAAAGAGAAATGTTCTCTCACTCTCTTGACCTAGGAATTAAATAATTTAAGCCAGAATCCCAGGGCATGTCTCAGAGCACCATAACTCTAAGAAGAGAGAAACAGTGTTTAAAAGGTTGGGTTTGAACTCTGGAATCAAATTAAATCTCGAATTCTCATTCAGCTACCTAGTGATCTTGAGTAGATTACTTTATCTATTTATATGTAGTTTTCCCATTATATTCTACTGTGGTTTTGCTTCCATGTTGGGTTTGTTTTTAAGATGAAATGAGACTAGTTTTAAGTAATTTCTTAGTATATCATCGGGATTACAACAAGTACTTTAGCATCAGAAACTGCTTTATGTTTAAGGGCCAGACCCATGGACTGTATGACTGGAGATTGTGGTACCCAAATAATTAAGTTTGAGACCTTGTAGCATTGTAGAGCACTCGCTTTCCTGTATCCACACCCACACCCTGCATCCCTCTGAGGGAAGTACTATATTTGGATTGACCTCACCAACATTCCCTTGCACCTTAAAGATCTTTAGATTGAGACTGTCATTAAGGGACATATTCTATTATGGTTGATAGTGAGAATAATCTACACCAAGGGAATAATGGACTTGAAATAAGAAAAGCTACAACTGAAGAGTATGCTGCCTCTGTGGTGCATGTAAATGAGCGGTGGGTTTTAAAATCTGACTGTATATTGATAAACCTAGGGATTTATTTAGCATTTGCAGCCACACACACACACACACACTCTCTCACACACACACACACACACACACACACACACACACACACACACACATTCTAACTTCCTCTTTTAGCTCCAAGGGAAGCTATCTTTCCTGGAAGGCATCCTTGTATGTGGCTCTTTCTGAGCAATAGAAACATACACTGTCATCATGGGTCTTGGAGCTAGGTTATTACTTTACTTATTTCCAGTCTACCTGCCACCTTCTTTGGGGGTCACTTGGGGCGAAGAATGTTTTTTCACAATACACCTTCACAACGGCACAATATTTGCTCTGGAGATGGTAGAGTACTATCAGACACTTCACTTCCTTACTCATTTTTCTACTCTCTTAAGAATATTACTAAGTTACAGCGACCAAAGATCCTTTTAAGATCCACTGTAACTGGGGTTATCACCGTCCCAAGAGACAGTAAATTAAATGCAATTCATATCAGCATGGCTGCCCTTCCCCCTCCCTTGGGTGAATGGTTGCTTTTTGGTGATATCCCTTTCTAGTGATCTTTAGTATAATGTCTGTGCTCCAAATAGGCTGACAGAATTGACAGGCCAAAAGATAGCTACCGTGACAAAAATAGTTAAGAACAGGTACCAAGAAATCTCATATTATTTTCTGATTTAATCCTCATGAAATTACATGAGGTTTTTAATTTTTACTAATTTTCCAGGAATGAAAAGTTAAAGAGCAGAAAGGTATCTTGTTAATGCCTGTCAGAAAATATTTCCCTGAAAGTTTGGCTTATATCAAAGTCAATAGTATTAATCAGTATACAATTCAGTTTTGCTTCTCTAATCTAAATTTTACTTCAATTGCTGGTGAGCAGAGAACTCTTCTAACTACAATTTATTATAACGTTAGAGTTAGACCCAGAAAATACCTGTCACTCTTCTTTTTCACTCCAAAGATTGTCTTTCGAATGTCCACAATTCACTTATCCGATGCTCTCAGAACTTATTTATCCCTACTTTTGATTCTTTCAGCACTTACCTGTGATAGCCCATGATTCCTGAAGGCTTATCAGTACAGTGATGAAAAATCCTGGTATTGGGACTCCAATTATGGCCATTTTCTTTTTAGGTGTCTCGATGAGGGTCAGTAGAGCTCAAGGTGGGTCACAACAGACTGGAATACAAGTAAAGAGAATGTAGGGTGTCAGAGTCTGACTGATTAAAATTTAAAATCAGTTGAGCTGCAGCCAATCAGAAAAATCATTTGATATGACACTGCTGTTGCTAGGGAATGGACTTTTGCAAAGGGTCCAGGAAAGGTGATGCTCTGTTCATTAGATGAAAAGGAAGTTCTTAATCAATCAAACAAGCTCACAACCAAACAAAAAGAAAAAAATCGAGTTTTCAAGAATGATGGGCAATCACTCAGAGACTCTTCCATCCCAATCCAAGTGCCAGAAATGGATCTGCTTGAAGCACATTAGTGAGAATAGAATCAATGGAAATATCCTAAGATAAGAGTTAGTGGCAGATCATGTCTCTGTGCTGTGACAGCTGAGGAATTTATTTAAGGGACAGTAGTTCATCTAAAAAGAAGGTAAATGGTCAGGCTATGAGGAATGCCTGAATCTTGGCAGTGTTGGGTGACAGAGCTGCCCTTAAGGCACCTCTTACTACCTCAGGCTCCCTCCAGTGTCCTAGACTCCAAGGTGGCCAACTCTGCCCAAGAGTTTGGGATCCCTGACAGTTCAGGAGAACATCAGGAGAGAAACTCTGAGTTCCAACACTCCCAGAACTGGAGATGTATGGAAAGCTACACGTTGGAACGTAGGTAGTGGTTACTGGAGATAGTAGACCAGAAAGGGGGAAACCTATTCCTAATTCCCATTACCTTAAATATGTCCTGAGATTGGAAAAGACTTTTGGTCACATACCTTCCCTGAAGAATCAGATAGATGAATAAAGAGAGTAAATGGGGCAGAGCTTATTTTACCTGGAAGACTAGAGATAACAACCTGTAGGAGGGCTTTACAATTACTTCCTCATGATGAAAGTTCTGATTCAAAGAATTTATCTTGATGTTCACTGTTGAGAATACTGAAAGTTAGTACATGTTGACTGACCCTCATTGTTTGAAAATATAGCAAAACAGAAAGTGTTAAACCAACCCTAGAAAGGGCTGGAATCCAAATACTTCCAAGGAGGAGAGACCTGGCAGTGCGGCGGCTCATGAGATGGTGAGTTTACTCTTGAAGATCAGTCATGACACATATACTTAGGGTGGGTTTTCCACAGTGTTTTCTACACTGCTGAGGTCTCATCCTGCCCTACTACTCCCCTCCCAGTTCAGAAGAGCTAAGACTCTACACATGGCTGATTTTTGGATTGTATCTAAGGGCTTCTTTTTTTTTTGCGGTATGCTGGCCTCTCACTGTTGTGGCCTCTCACTGTTTTGGCCTCTCCTGTTGTGGAGCACAGGCTCCGGACGCGCAGGCTCAGCAACCATGGCTCAGGGGCCCAGCCGCTCCACGGCATGTGGGATCTTCCTGGACCAGGGCACAAACCCGTGTCCCCTGCAACAGCAAGCAGACTCTCAACCACTGCGCCACCAGGGAAGCCGGTATCTAAGGGCTTTGAACATCCTCTGATACTGACTTCTGGATGCCTGGGAGGACGCACACACAGTTCTGCCCTAAAATTGTTGAGGACTGTGTTTCCTGGAGGCACTGGAATGGGCCAGAGGAGACTTTTACAGTATCAGTCTCTGCTGAGAGTCTGATCCTATAATTTAGGTTTGTCATCTCCTCTATCCTAACCTCCTCTAATCACACCTAACCAATATAATTTTTCTGTGCTTGCCCTTTGCTGGCTGCCATAATGCCTTTTTCTTACAAGATGCTCAATATATGTACAGTAAACTCAGAGACTATATATGTCTCTGTGTTCTACATGTTGTAATAGCACCTTCAACCCAAGATGTTGCTCAGCAACTTATGATGTCGTTTAGTCCTAAAACACTGATTGGTTCTCCTCATGAGATTACTAAACTGGGGAGTCTTTAGAATAGACTTTGAGTTCCCTTTCTCTGTGAT
The DNA here is from genome assembly GCF_000442215.2 of Lipotes vexillifer. Taxonomy (NCBI): domain Eukaryota; kingdom Metazoa; phylum Chordata; class Mammalia; order Artiodactyla; family Lipotidae; genus Lipotes; species Lipotes vexillifer. Next base: position 54,732 of record NW_006786873.1, read on the forward strand.
GAGAAAGAAGTTTCTATCTGGACATTAATCATGGTTCCCTGTTTCCTCCTGACCTCTAACTTCCTGTGTGTTTGAGGGAATTTCTGAGGGCACCTGAATGAGGTTGTCTCGGTAACGTTAAAAGGCACGGAGCCTCTGTACTAGTCAGAGTTCATTCAGGAAGTAGAAATCCCTGAGGACACCCTAAATGGGATTATTTATTACAATTCTACTCTATTATAGGGAATTATACAGCAAAACTTTTGGAAGCCTGGAGGAGCACAAGTCAGTACAGACCCCTAACTTTGAGAGGGAGGGACCTGTAGGAGCCACTGCTGACATCATGGCTCCTTTAGAGCTCAGGGGGAAGGAATGTCTTGGGAACACAAGGATGCTGCCAACACAAGACCCCTGTCTGTGAACCCTTGTATCCACAACCTGAGAAACCTTCAGCCTGTCTCTGCTTCCCGAATCTCACACTCCTAAGTTTCACTGGCAGAATGTAGACCACATTCAGAAACCGGGGGTAGGGAGAGCCTGGGAAATGTAATATTCTTGGTTTTATTCCCTGCTATACAGACAAGACCATAGAAGCAAATAGGAATTTTTAAAAAAACTACTAAATGCAAATATATCTCTCCACCTCTATCTCTGTATCTCTATTTCTCCCATAGTTCACTCGAGTTCTCCCCACAATCCAAACTTAGAACCAGAGAAAATGTTATTTTGGAGTAAAAGGCGAGGGCTTGGAAATGAGATCGCTTTCTCCTTGGACCCAGGTCAAGTCTGGGACCTCGCTGCTTCATGTTTGTGTGGTTTGAGCTCTGAGAGCCTCCAGCCCCTTCCTTATCTGCCTTTCCCTCCTTTTCCCTCTAGCACTCAGTCTTCATGGTATTTATCCTCCTGAAGACTTCCTACCAGAGGATCTTTGAGGATATTGATCTAGGCATTTCCTCCCCAAGTCCCCATGTAAAAAACTCTCCTTGTTCTCTATCATGTCTCCTCTCCATGCTGAGAGGGGGCAAAGGTTAATCTGCTGAAATAAACCTGTGTCAGACTGAAAACTGCCAACTGATGACATCAACAAATGTGCTGGGATGATGCGTTAATGGACCTTCCTAAGATGTCCTGTGTGAATAAAGGGGTCCATGGTGTTTGGGCTCATCTCTACCCTGGGAGGATGAGAGTTTGATTCATTTTTTTCTTTACCTCCACTTGGAATCTGATGTTTCAAAGGCCTGAGTTTGTACAGGCTCTCAGGGGTGCGAAATCACTTTTCTTTGTGTAGCTTTTGTAAATAAGGAATTGCAGACACACACACACACACACACACACACACACACACGGGGAGAGGGGTTGGAAACTTCAAATCCACATCTCAGAATATTTCCACAGGCCCCATTGTTATGATTTGAGCATCTAGAGTCAGATTGTTCTATAATTCCCAATTTTCTTGTCTCTTCTAATAGGCTGAACTTGGTAGTTGAGAGACTGTGAAGGAAAAGTTTCATTCGAAAAATCACCAGTGAAGCCTGAGAGTGGCTGCCTTCACCAGCTGCCTCCTTGTGCCTGGACAATGGCTGATTCACTCCTTCAACTTTATGTTCCTTCCACGTTTTGGCAAATTATTTTCAGAGCCATTTCCAGCTCCATCTATCATCTTTGAACGTGAGGAATGAATCCCTAGGACTGCTTACTGGCTGGATTAGGATAAGGAAGGTGGTAGAAAATGATCAAAAAGTACCTTGTAGTTAGGTTTCAAGTCTGAATGTTATGATAAATGAAAGAAATTTTCAAAAAATAGAGGTCATGATGAGAAGGTGGCTCTCGTTCGCATTGACATAGCACGGGTCAAGCGTACAGTGTAAGAGGGAAGTTTGTTAGGTGATCACAGTAGAACACGGGAGAACATGAGTGGATGAATGTCACCTAACACACAGGGCATTTCAAAACTTAGGATAATACACGAGAAATGACCAATGCCGTAAAATGCTTTAGCAAAATCAATGTTTTTATCTAACTATGATGAGAGAGAATTACCTATTTTTGATATAAGGTTACTTTTGAACTTTGAAGTTCTATGGTAGAAAGAAAGGTGAGAAATCAGCCAGAGAACTGTCATTGGTTTTACTGAAAGTCTTTTTTTTTGGTGAGGTCTTTCTCCCTTACCAATTAAAATATTACTAATAAAATAGTAAATATCATATTAAATATTACCATTATATTTTCTACCATTATATTTCAAATTTATTCTGAGGAAACCAAGATTTACAGAAGTCTAGCCCTTTGGTCAATGTCTCACTTAGAAAGTGGGAAGGTAGTTTTGTAAATCACATCTCTAACTCTATAGCCAGTAATATGTGGAGTCCAAGAACGAGTCCATTCAAAACACTAAAACCACTCCCATCACAAATGCAGCCTCAGGTGGGGATGACAGTTATTTTGTCTTGTACACTGTGTTTATTGGTGAATATTTTAAAGGTTCTTAGTAAACATGGTTTTCCTTTGAGGTTTTTTTTTTTTTTTTTTTTTTTCCTAAACACAGTAAAAGCAGGACTAGGCTTCCCTCTTGTGGTCAATAGTATTTAATTCTTCATATCAGTTTTCTTGACATTGAGCGTTCAGAAAGCTAGTGAATGATCCAAGATTTTAAAAGTCAGGTTGCTTTAACTAATTTTTTCCTCGTGTACATACTCAGAAATTCCCAGATGTGTTTGATCTAATTAGGTTGCTTAAATGGTTTGCAATTTGAAAACCTTTAAAATCTTTTTACACTAAGCATCACAATGCTTTATTTTTTTGGATAAGCACACAAACAAAACATGGAATGTGTTTCTTTTAAGTAATTTGAAAAATAAAATGATGCTTGATAAAGAAAACAAGTAACTGTAAATCACTTTCATTCTTGCGGGTAAAAGTTTAATACCCTTCCTATTTCTCCAGGACAAATTTAATCTTAGACTAAATCTCTAGCTCTTTTTAGGAAACCTAAGAAAGGAAGAATGTCAGCTAACTTTCTAGACAAAATTATCTATTGTAAAAATGGCTTTTGCTTGGTAAGTTGTATTTGGCTAGGAGGAATATCTGATGAATTATAACAAGTGTGGGAACCCATACATAGCTTGGGCATCTCTGAATGCAGTGACCTTTGTACTTGGGCATGCACTTACCAGGGGTCTGGAAGCTATGCACATGAACTTGATGCAAAAGGCATTGACTCCAAAAGGATGAGGATTCTACCGCAGGGTACATGCCACTTTCACAGGTATAAATTCATCTTGCACCTAAGCTGTCACTTAGGGACGAGGTGGACAGAGACCAGCACCTGGTCTGCATTATGGACTGTTTCAAGAACTTCTCCCACTGAAGAGAATGATCAGATGCTGCTCCCTTGAAATGCTTTGATTCTGTCTGCTATCCTTCTGAGTGAATCTGAGAGCTAAGTAAGCCTGAATATTTTATTAAATGTAAGAAGATTCCCTGGGCCTTCATACATGGACCGTTTTCATTTTATTTAGTTTTTGCACAAATATGTGTATATGAGGCATCCTCAGTGTTATTAGAGATGTGTCTGCTTCTACGTTTACACAGACAAAGGGGTTACTAATGTCCCATCTTACTTTGATCACTCTTCCCCCACTTTCCTGTAGTAGGACCATAGCCCCAAACAAATCTCCTTATCACCACCACTTTGTGATTTATCAAAGTGGCAGAAAGTTTGAGGCAGGTAGTTTCCCTATATGTTCATGATTAAGTCTAATAACCAGTGGGTTTAACTTCCGTACGACATTTAATATTTGTATTTCTTCTGATTTGTCCCAATGTACATCACGTGAAAACACTAAAAAATTTTTTTAAAAAAATAATACTTTTGGAATCGGTACTTGTATATCCTTAAGATGCTATTTCTATCTTTAGACTCATAAATTTTTTTTGCATGACGTCACTCTTGCTGTCTATCAACGCTGCTTTGGGAATCAAGAAATTCTACCATTTCTCTTTGTGAATTGCTTTGCTCCTACCTGCATGGATAATTTAGGTTTTCAGTATATGTGGATTGCAGGAAACATGTTTCTGTCTACTCTGAAAGCACTCACAGCACAGGAGAGCACCCCTTCCTCTGGCATTACCCTGTCTGGGATTGTCTTGATGCTCAGTGCCAGGGAGATGTACCACCGCTGCAGCCTCCTCCTTAGCACAAAGCTGGGACTTTCCTTAAAAAGCTCTCTAGAGCCCCCAAAGGAAGGTGCGGGCAAAGGGTCCTCCACCCCTCACATGGATTGACGCTCACCTGGACTCTGCAGATATCCCTGGGATTCTGGGGAAAGGGGTGGGGAATACAGTGAACAGGAAGTCTCCTGTGAAAAAGTGAGGTAAGAGTTACCATCATTAAACCTTTAGGCATGTAAAGTCCATGATCTGGAAAACCTAGTCTTGGGTAGGAGCTTTTATGACACTTAGGATGTGTCCCTGATGGTGACCCCACATGAATGGTGGAGGTATGTTCCATTCATATTTCTTGCACCATGTCACACCTGGATCATGCACCAGTGTACTCACTGGGCATCATTAAACAACCAGGCACTGGATGACACTGTTCCCACGTGTCCCCTCATCAGGCTGGTTTCAATGGCACTCCTGTTGCAATTGGGTAGACTTCCTGTCAGGCTTCTGTGAAACTGATGTCACATGTGGGGAAATAACTCAACATATTCAGCTGCGGCATGGGCTGTTTGGCCCTGGATGAGACAGCAGAGCAACTGCTGATGGTCAGCAGCTAGAGACCCATACTTGCTTATGCAGAGCCTTGTAGGCATGTCTGGAGGCCAAGAGAGAAAGCCAGGAGTGATGATCAGGCACTTACCCTGCACAAAGAATCAATTTCTGATTTATGCTGACTCCCACCTGGAGAAGGTATAAGGATAAAGTTTCAGGTAGGGATGGCTGTGTGGTGCTGGGCAGTGAGATAAGGGTGATGGGGAGGTGATAGGGCTGCCAATGACCCCCATACCCACTCAGCCTGTTCAGACCCCAAATCTGAAATCACAAGGATGGGTCTCACCAGAGGTCCAGTACACAACACAGAAGACCCTGGAGAAAAGGTAGGAGCCCTAGAGATATACATATTTTTTTCTTCTGTGAAGGATCTGTATATTATTGTGAGTTGCCCTGAGAGAGAAGCTGGTTCTTTGGATTATATTCCTGTTCTGGAGGCATCTCTCACCCTTGACAATCTGCCTATATGTTCAGCATGCTTCAAGGTGATGGCTCTGGAAAGTTGGAGCAAGTTTGGTGCAGAAGGTCAGGGTCCATAAGCCTATAAAGTTTGTCTCTCAGATTGGCTCTGATGTGCTAGGGTGCAGGCCAGTGTTGGAGGGGGGGGCTTTGGTACTTTCCTGACGAAATTTTTTTGCCATTCCTCTTCTCTGTTTAGATTTATTTCTCCTCAGTCCTGCCAGTCTTATTGCTCCCCAAGAAAAATTGCCCAAGGGGCGTATGAGTCTAGTTACTGCAAAATTATGTGCAGCAGGAAAAGACTGGAAACAGCTCAGATGTGTCCATTTCAAGTGACAGGTTGAAGAAGTGAAGTACAGACACACAACAGTGCAATGAAGCTGTTCAAAGTAATCATGAGGGAGGAGAGGACAAGCAGAGAAGCCCTAGAATAAGGGACTTTGGCCTGGGCTTTGCAGGTGTCGGTAACTGGAGCAGCAGAAGCTACAACGGAAGGCAGAAGCTGGAACTGGTTCCCAGAAGAAATAACGTCACCGGACCGTGGAGCCAAACATAGGGCTTACCGTGGAGCGCTGCCCAATTTCACCAACGGTTCCTGGATTTTCCCTCACTCTTCTCCTCCGCTGATGTAAATGTTTCTTTATGATAAAAATCTCTGAATGGTTTCCAGACCCGAGAAAGAAATCTGACCATGTGAGCAGCTGCAGACAGTGTTCTCCCCACGTGGACATGCTCCTCCTTGGCGATGTTTCCTGCTTTTATGTCTTCTGATTATGTCAACTACACACCAGTCGTCATGTACCAGGAATTAATTTCAGCTAAGCTGATCTTATTTAGGCAAGAAGTGAGGATTGTGGGACTGCTGAGTTCTTCCAGGGGGTGGTCACGTCCATAAGGGAATTATGATTATTGTGCTGCTTAAGAGGACCGTCAGCACGGAACACGATCAGAAAGCGATTGGTTACCGTGCGAGAGTGACTCCAACGTCCTACACAGTGGCCAGCAGGAGGGAGCCAACGCCGAATATGCACCACTCCGAAAATCCAGGTGAAGGTCACTTTCAATAGCCCTAAAAAACTTATTTATGTTTGTGAATTTAGCTATAATTTATATGAAGATATATAAAGTTATTTAACCATTCAATGGTTAACAGATACTTAAGTTGTTTTCAATGTTTTGCTCTTACGAATAAAGTTGTTATGAGCTCTCAACAGTTTTTCTAGGTGTATATTTAAGGCATAATGCAGTATGTACATATTTTCAATGTTACTATGTAATTTTGACTTCCAAAATGACTGCATCAGTTTATATTCCCATCAGCTGTATACTGGCAGAAACATTGTTCCACATCCTTGCTTACAACTGATATGTTTTGACATTTTTATTATTTTTCCAGTGTGTTTTGGGTTTGCAATCCTCTGATTAGTACTGAGGAGGTTGAACAACTTTTCATATTTGTATATAATTTAGGTATCTTTGCTGTAGAATGTTTCTTCTTGCCTTTACGACTTTTTTTTACCCTACATATTATAAGTTTTAGAATTGTTTATTTCTACAAAGCAAACCTGTTGGGAACATTGATCAGGATTATGTTGAGGAGAACTGGTGTTTCAACAATATCAATTCTTCCACAACCAGCCATATACTATCACTCCATATATTTGAGATTTCATTAATCTCTCTCATCAGAGCTTTATACTTTTCACTGTAGAGAGAGCAAACATATTTTGGTTAAATTCATCTCTAAGTATTTTATGTTTTTATTGATATTGGAATTACTTTATAATTTTATATGCAGTATTCTGCTGCTAGCATATAAGATTACAATTGTTTTGTTGTATATTGCCCTCGATAAATTCACACATTCTAGACATTTTAATAACTTTCTTAGGGTTTTCTATGTAATCATATAAAATGCTTTCCAGGCTGCAATGTTCATTCTTTGTCAAAAAGAGTCTGAAACAACGGGAAATCTGCTTGGCTCATATTAAACTTTAAAGTAATATTATTTTGAGAAATAAAGCCTGATTAATCAAAAACATTAAAGAATATTTTAAAGATTGTTTCTCATACCCAATTTTATGTTAAATTACAACCAGATACAGTTAATTAAATGTCTTAGACGTGATCATGGAACTAGTCACCAATTGTTTCCATGTTCCAGTTTAAATAATTTTCATAGCCTTCAGGGTGTAGATTTCCTTTCTCTCTGCCAATAACTGGAATACTCTTTATTCTCACATGTCTCCACAAGTAGACATTTCTCCGATATTGAAAGCTCCGTGTCCCTGATAGATGCTCCACACCCGCCAGCTCCTACACCTATGGCTCACAGCTCTCAGTGAAGTATGAACTATGCCGTATGTTCCATCCCGTGAAGCATCTCCTCCATGAAGATTTTCTTGACTCCCTCATTCGTCACTGAACTATTATAATTTAGTGCCTATGTTCTCTCCTCTTAAAACTGTAAATGCCCTTGAGAACTGGATTTATAATTTTTTCATCGTTGCTTCTTTAAGAGTACCTGATGATGAAACACGGTAACAGTGAATGTAAGATAAGGAAGCAGCCTCTCTCTCAAGAAACCTTTCCTTTTTCCTTTCGCCTCCCCTTCAGTCTCTCTTTCCGTGTCTTTCTCTCCTTCTCTTCCTTTCCCATCCCCACCAGTACCTACAGGGTGGTTCCGTCACCGAATTCTGGAGCCCCAGGAGACTGGAGCAGATTCAGCAGCATCAGTTTTCCTATTTTTGCTCCCATTTCGCAAAATTTATGAAAGGAAGAGATTGGAAGTTAGGAGCTGGGACATTCTAGGACCCAGCTCTCAGCCCCCCCCCCCCCCCCCCCCACTCCAGATCAGGCCACTACAATCATAGACTTTGAGAAGCCCTGAATGTTAGGGCCTCAAAGGCCCTACAGAGCCTGGAGTCTGATACCCTCTTTGTCAGACAGGCAGGAAGAAGCCCTGGAGAGCTCATGGTCACAGAGGGAGCCATGGGCTAGGGCACTTCTCTTTTCACTAGGTCCCCTTTCCACTCAGAAAGTCGCTAGCCTCCTTGAAACCTGGTGCACGTTCTTGGACAAACATGCCATCTACTGGTCACATGAGGAACTGCAATAGCCTGCTTGGGACTGTGCCAGAGGGCCAAGTGCAGTATTTGAACCAAGGAAGTATGGCAGGGTACAAGGGTGCAAAGGCAGGAGGCTTGCTAGGTTGGTGTGCTTTTCTTTAACCCTCTTTTCCCCAACATTCAGAAGGTTCTCCTATTTCCGGTGTGAGATGCTTGGCTATCTCTGTGATTGTGCATTCTCTGGGGTCCTGGGAGGAGTTTGCAGTTATTAAGACACATCCTGTGGTCCTCCTAATTCCCATACTGAGGCATCTGTGCTAGTTTGCTAGTGCGTTAGTGTGTGTTTCACCAATTCTTCCCATGAGCTTCACTCCTACAGGCTAAACCTGCAGCGGAATCAATTTTACATAATTTTATCACTTTCGAAAAGTCATGGATGATAATTAGTGACTGTGTTTACACTTCCGTAACTTTCTCACAAAAGTAAATTTCAAAGTAAAAACTGAAATTTAAAAGTACATTTTAAAAAATTTAAACACTTCCGAGGAGAAACTGGTTTGTCAGACACTTTTTGGGTTCTAAGACTGGGATGGCTCTAATAGTACAATGAGCTCTTCAGCTAGGATTTAGCTCAGTCCCCTAAATGCTTCGGTATTTTAAGCAACCCTAAATGCTTCGGTATTTTAAGCACCGCTGTGCAGAAATTCCACTGCTTTTTATTTTTATACTGACTTCTGGTGGAAAATCTGTAAGATGGGGATATTTTGTTAAGAAAGCTGGATCTGAATGAGAGTCCTTGAGGCCAATCACAGTATTAGTTACCCTATTTTTGTGGCAGGAACTTTAGAAATCACTATATTCTTCCTTCTCCTTTAAATGATTCATCAGTCTGTAGGATCTCACTTTGTCACTGATTCTTTTTCCTCCTGGGTTTTGGCCAGACGGCAATGCCGTGCTTCCCTTTGATTTAAAGGAACATGGTCATGGCCCTAAGCCCCACAGATCTGCGGAAGGGAAGCACAATTCCATGTCCATTGTGTCCCCTACTGAGGCCAAGGTGACACTGGATAAGGTAGAGTAGGACAAGGAGGCATACACACCAAGGAGTCCTCAGAGCTCTTCCCTGAGCATTTATTACCACATCACCTTCATCTCTATGGACCTGAGATATCACAGTGGGGCCTCCAATATGGCCACGGACACAGAGTAACTTGCTTCTATCCCTTCAGGACTTGGGTTAATCTTCAGGCTGTTTATACCTGGGAACACACCACCCTTTGGGGTGCAACATTCCCAGAGGTCAGGGTTGCTGACTTGCACCTGTTTGGTCAGCTTCCTCCTGCACACTAAGCCCCCTGGTGGGTCTACTTCCTCCCCCTACTGTCCCTGTTACAGGTAGCTTGAACTCCTCATTTTAGGCTCAAATATTACCTTCAAGTGAGGGAATCATCCCTCTCTATCAAAGCTAATTATCTTTTATCCTGTATCAGAAAAACACACTTGCGAGGGGAACAGATCCAAGAAATGTTATTTTAAACAAGATTTTAGAGCTTCGGGCTTCTTCCAAACAATAGCGAGAGTCAGACTTTCCTATCTGTAGTTGTTCCAGAGCGTCAAGGGTGATGGAGAAGAGAGACATAGAAGGTTACCCTTCCCGAGGTGCCAACTGCACTGTGGTCATATATATGAAGAAAGGCCACCGTCCAACTCTGAGCATCAACCCCCCCTCCCCACTCTGTGCTTTGGGGACCATTAGACACGTGCCTCAGCATTTGGGTGGGCATCTCAGAGCCCTGCCCGTGCTTTCTCCCCTCTAGTCAGAAAACAAACCAAGAAGACAGTAGAATAATAGACTGCTATGCCACCAGGATATGAGAGTTGAGTTGATACTTTTTCTTTCTTTCGCACAGAGAGAACTGTACATCTTTAAGACCCATTGCTAGGGGACTCCATGAAATAATTATTACCTTTATGGTGAGTCCACCTGACAACTCTCAGAATAGATTTCCACCAGGTCCCCCAAATAGAAGTTGACAGTGATCATCTGAATTTCTCTGAATTCATAGCCAGAGTCCTGATGTCCTCTCTCAATAAGACATTTTTTTCTTATTTTCATTTATCTCCCCTATTGTTTTAGCCTCTGGCCTTTCTAAGACTCTCTACTCCCAATAATGAAGGCTAAATAGGGATTTTGTGTCACAGTTATATTTTCACATACCCTTTAGAAATGTTTAAATGTGAGTAGTGCACATTTTAAAGCTAATGAAATTGAAACCTCAGAAATGAACAGACTCATCCAAAGAAGAAGCTTGCCCAAATTTATAGCAAAACTAGAATTTAAATCTCAGGCATCCTAAGCTCAGGGCTGCTTTTGTCATCTACTAGCTAAGAGAGTCATGAATGTGTGTCATACAGGACAGAAGCATTTGGAGGAGGAAAGGTCTGAAGTGAATCAGGTTTTGAACAAAAGCCCTTGAGGGGCAGACAGTGAACATGTCTCTGCTGCCATCTGGTGGCCATATTGATGTATGACACCCTTTCCCTCCATCCTCCCTCCTGCCTTCTCTGGAATCCTCATTCTCCCTGGTTTCCTCACTGATAGAAGCATTTGTCTTGTTTTCATGCCTCTCTCTTCCACATACCAACATGTCCCTACACAAAATGAATATCCATAATCCAAAGCATAATTCAGGACACAGTTCTTATTTCAAAACTGGGGTCCCCTTGAAAAAGTGTATGTATGGGCCTTTTGTGAAGAGATGCATAAAATTTTAAATAGAGCTTCTTTAAGTGGTCAGTTGGTGCCAATGTGACTGACCATAAACAAAGCGCAAAGACAAGTCCTAAGGTCCTGGGAAAATTCCGACAGCATATACCATGAAGATGATACAGAAAATGTGTCATGAGTAGAATATTTTCATACCACAAAATTGGGTGTGAAAAAATGAATTTCTGTGTTTTCCTATTACTGATCCTAATTTATTTATTCATTTATTTATTTATTTATTTATTTATTTATTATTTTTTTTGCGGTACGCGGGTCTCTCACTGCTGTGGCCTTTCCTGTTGCGGAGCACAGGCTCTGGACGCAGGCTCAGCGGCCATGGCTCACGGGCCCAGCCGCTCTGTGGCACGTGGGATCCTCCAGGACCGGGGCACGAACCCATGTCCCCTGCATCGGCAGGCGGACTCTCAACAACTGCGCCACCAGGGAAGCCCACTGATCCTAATTTTTAGGTCAAGCCGTATAATGTCTTAGAGAAAAGGGGTCAATCTAGTAATTTCCAGAAAATTCCGTGGCTTTCACAACAATTAATAATTTAAAAACAGCTCTCTGCCCAGGGTTATTTCTAAGTCCCCAGGTAGGAGGTGGTGCAGGACTGGTGCAGAAGGCTCTCCTCATATTTACAGCGTTGGCTCCCACTGTATGTCATGGTCACACTGCCTCTGCTCATCCCTGCCCTTCCCATGTTGGTGATGATGACTGTTATATCCATACCATCGCTCTCCTCTTCCTGTATCATCCCATGCCAGCATTTTAGGCAGCAAATTTTCATTCTAATAGTTGAAGCTTCCAGGGCCCAATTCTTCTTGCCTTGGGTAGCTTTCCCTTTGCTGCTGCTCTTTGGTTCTGTTGTAGGAGAGAGACGTCTGTGGCACCGCTGCCATTCTGGGAATCAGAGGTGAAGTGGAGCACAGTCTCTTCTACCCTCATTGAGAGAAAGAAACAGGGTAAAGGAATTTTCACCAATGTTTAATTATTTTTTTCTCCTCTTCAAACCCCTCATCCTCCACAATGGGAAGGGTCTTTAACTACACTGAAGATTGGAGGGAAAAAATTCTTCATTAAGAATAGCAGTTTCGGGCTTCCCTGGTGGCGCAGTGGTTGAGAGTCCGCCTGCCAATGCGGGAGACACGGGTTCGTGCCCCGGTCCGGGAAGACCCCACATGCCACGGAGCAGCTGGGCCCGTGAGCCATGGCCGCTGGGCCTGCGCGTCCTGAGCCTGTGCTCCGCAACGGGAGAGGCCACAACAGTGAGAGGCCCGCGTACCGCAAAAAAAAAAAAAAAAAAGAATAGCAGTTTCAAGTTAGGTGGCCCAAATATGGGCTGATCATACCAGAGGAGAGGAAGAAACTTCAGGAAAAAAAATCAGCTTAAACACTACCACACCATAATGTTGCATATGCTTCTATTTTACATTGAAATGAACACCTAAATTAAATTTAAATTGTTCTGGAGAGGGACTTCCCTGGGGGTGTGGTGATTAAGAATCCGCCTGCCAATGCAGGGGACACAGGTTCGAGCTCTTGTCCGGGAAGATCCCACATGCTGTGGAGCAATTAAGCCCGTGCTCCACAACTACGGAGCCTGCACTCCAGAGTCTGCGAGCCACAACTACTGAGCCTGCACTCTACAGCCCGAGAGCCACAACTACTGAAGCTCACGCACGGAGAGCCCATGCTCAGCAGCAAGAGAATCCACCACAATGAGAAGCCCGCAAACCACAACGAAGAGTAGCCCCTGCTCACCGCAACTAGAGAAAGCTCTCGTGCAACAATGAAGACCCAATGCAGCCAAAAATAAATAAATAAATACAAATTTAAAAAAGAAAAAATTGCTCTGGAGAACTCTTGAATTCCTGAGAATATACAGGCATACCTCAGAGATACTGCTGGTGTGATTCCAGACCACCACAATAAAGCAAGTATCGCAATAAAGCGAGTCACACAAATTTCTTGGCTTCCCAGTGCTTATAAAAGTTATGTTTATACTGTGCTGTAGTCTATTAAGTGTACAGTAGCATTATGTCTAAAAAAGTACATATCTTAATTTAAAATACATTATTGCTAAAAAATGCTAGTCATCACCTGTGCCTTCAGTGAGCTGTAGGAGTAGCATCAAAGATCACTGATCACAGATGACCATTCAAAAACAATAATAATGAACAAGTTAGAAGTATTGCAAGAATTACCAAAATGTGACATGAGACATGAAGTGAACAGATGCTGTTGGGAAAATGGTGCCAATAGACTTGCTTGACTTAGAGTTGCCACAAACCTTCAATTTGTTTAAAAAAAAATGCAATATCTGGGAAGCATAATTAAAGGAAGTATGCCTGTATCTGCAGACCCCCAGGGGTACTTGCACTCTGATTCAGGAAAATGGACTTAAGAGGACTTTAAAGGAAAATCTAACTTAAACCAAAACAGACACACACACACAAAATGTACCTATAACTTCCATCATTATAATTTTTGTGCCTGAACATTGTGTTGAGAAGCTTATTAAATTTCTTTGGTTTAATGTCTGAGAATAATTAAGCTCTTTATTACCCAGCAAAGATAAAGAACCAAAGTTAAAAGAGCAATAAACTAGCACGGAGGAGACTTTGGCCTGGCGCTCTGATCCTGGAGAAGGTAATTCCTTTCTCTGGGCCTCTGTTTTCTCATCAGTAAAAAGAGGGGGAAGGGGGCTTCCCTGGTGGCGCAGTGGTTGAGAGTCTGCCTGCTGATGCAGGGGACACGGGTGCGTGCCCCGGTCTGAGAAGATCCCACATGCCGCGGAGCAGCTGGGCCCGTGAGCCATGGCCGCTGAGCCTGTGCGTCCGGAGCCTGTGCTCCGCAACGGGAGAGGCCACACAGTGAGAGGCCCGCGTACCGCAAAAAAAAAAAGAGGGGAAGGATGTTTGGTATTCAGTCGTGCTTCCAACTCTAAGCCCCATGCGCACTGTATTCTGGCGGAAACTTGGCAGTAGATGGAAATCCTTGACGTGTGGGTAGGTAGAGGGGACGCTGTAGACAGCCAACCAGCCTGAGGTGCTGTGTGAGGACCTGGTGAGATGGCACAGATGGGTGTCCGATGGGACCTGGCTTTCTGGGGAAGGGTGAGGAGTATAAATGTCACGGTTTGGTCTGCAGCTCTAAAGATCTCATAACTAAACCCAGCCAAAGTTCACTCACCATCTCAGTTTCACTTTCCAGAGGATTACAGCCAGGAGGTTAACATACGATTCTGACTGGAATCTCATCTTCAGGGATCGGGCTCTTCCTTCAGTTTGGGTGAGATGGTTTAAATCCTCCTCCACCCACAGCCCTGGGGGACGGGGGCTGCCTCCACCCCATCTGCCTGTCCCTCAATTCTTGCTCCAGTCAGCACTTCAAGCTCTGACCTGTCTTTGGACATCTGCTCTGTTGATGCAGGGTACAGCTGAGATGCAGTGAGGAGAAGCCCCAGCAGCCCCAGGTTTCTCCCCCAAGCAAAGAGGGGGACACGTGAGTGGTTTGAAGACTCTCTGGTGGAGGACAGCTCGGGGAGGAAAGGGAAGTTGGCTAAGATGATGAAGCAGGGCATAGAGACACCTGTCAGGGGCCCTCTTCCCCTTGTCGTCATATCACCTACTTGTATTTTTTAAATTAATTAATTAATTAATATTGGTTGAGTTGGGTCTTCGTTGCTGCACACGGGCTTCCCTCTAGTAGCGGCAAGCGGGGGCTACTCTTCGTTGTGGTGCACGGGCTTCTCACTGTGGTGGCTTCTCTTGTTGTGGAGCATAGGCTCTAGGCGCGCGGGCTTCAGTAGTTGCAGCACGTGGGCTCAGTAGTTGTGGCTCACGGGCTCTAGAGTGCAGGCTTCAGTAGTTGCAGCACATGGGCTCAGTAGTTGTGGCACGTGGGCTCTAGTGTGCAGGCTTCAGTAGTTGTGGCGCATGGGCTTAGTTGCTCTGCAGCATGTGGGATCTTCCTGGACCAGGGCTCGAACCCGTGTTCCCTGCATTGGCAGGCAGATTCTTAACCACTGCACCACCAGGGAAGTCCCCCTACTTCTATTTTATACTCAACTCCATTTTACATTTTTCAAAGTGCTGCCATAGTGTATTCGAGCCTCACAGTATTGCTGTGAAGCAGGCTGGGTGAGGAAAGGGCTCTAGATTAAACCTCAGAAAACCAGGATCACATGACTCCATTGTCATGTCGGATGTTGTGCTTGTGCCTCTGAGCCTTGCTTCCTTGTCTGTCACATGGCGATGATACAGCTGGCAAAATTTTAGGAGTGATTGTCTCCTTCAGAGAGGAGAGAAAGGAGAGGTTCAAGGAAATAGAGTGAGATTCTCAAGGTCACGGAAGTAAATACAAAGTCACCTTGGCTCCAAGAAATCTCATATTACTTTTCTTTCTCTCTATAAAATGGGGATCTGTTGTTCAAGTGTATGTAGGTAAATAAGCTTCAAACTTCATGAACTGATTTAATTCATTATCACCAGTTAATTACTATGGTTACTTGGCATTTTGAGAATTTAACTTTTGAGGTTTTTTACTAAAAAAGAATCCTCTAACAGCCCATGACATGTAGAAACTTGTAATTTTCTTTGGCATGAATTTTAATAGAGCATGCATAGACCTTGAAATCTGGAATTGTTATTTACCCAATGCCTAAATACCACCACTTACCACCTCATTTTAACATTTGTACTTTATCCAGAAAACTAAATGAAACATGGATTTTTGAGAATTTGATGAAACACATGCATATCAGGTCATATCACTTGACAATATCAAAGTTTACCATATTTAATATCAATGGCGGTTTCAGAAGATTCTTGGCTTACATTCAAGTCATAACGTGGAGATGTCAAAAGCTTATGATTAAAATGTTTTGATTTAACGCTTACAATGTGAGTCCAGTTATTTATTTACAACAAAAAGTGCCAAAGATTTTCAGCATGCTGACAGCTGATGGTCTATGGCAATGCTTTTCCTTGGCATTATTGACATTTTGGGCTGTGTAATTCTTTGCTGTAGGGGCTTTCCTGTGCATTGTAGGATGTTTAGCAACATCCCTGGCTAATGCCCATTGGGCGTCCCCTCCCCTGAGGTGTGACAACCAAACATGTCTGCAGACGTTGGCCAAATGTCCTTCAAGGGCAAAACCATCTCCATCCCCATTGAGAACCCTGGTCTAAGGCATTTATTCATCCTGTTTATACTCTCTCACAAATATCTTTCTGAGCATCATTGAAGGTTAAGCTGCATTTTCACAATTTCTTCAAAAGCTTCAATGATTTGGACAGCTTTTTTTCTAGAGGGCATTTGTAGGTTTCCCCTCGGCTTTCACATAAACAGCCTAAAGGAACACAAACCTATAAACTGGTTTGTAGCAAGTGTGAGTCCTTCTTATCTCACAGGAAAGGCCAGTGATGCTTAGCACGGTCTTTGTGGGTTTTCTTTGCTTTTACTTGGTGGAATAACATGTTTCTGCTTTTCACAGGAGTCGTCAAGGAGTCAAGAAGGCAATTTCCTTTCATCTGAGGGGACATGACTGATTTATTTCAAGTGGCAAACTAGTACTGTTCTGTGCTGTCTTCTAATGCTCAGTCTAATTTGCCATAAATATTTGAGCACCTTTCAGGTATTGTGGCTTTGCGACTGGGTTTGTATCACTTTTCCTAGAGATATTTTAGATGAAAGTACGCATCACTTTAGAAAGTAAATAGTCATAATGGAGCAAAAATAATCTCCTGAACCACATGGTTCATCATCCCCATTTCACATGACTGTTGTTCCCCCACCCCCCACCCTATAAAATCGTATTGAAATTAGTTTACAGGGTGATAGAAGCAGTAACTTATCATTGCTCCTGTGCAGGTTCTTCTATTTGGTGCAAAGCAATTTTTTCTTTCCATAAAACACTTGACACAGCAGATAGAATAAGTCTTAGATGTCTTTCACTCTGAATTTTTCATTTTCCAAAACTAAAGTTAGCATTCTATTTTTTTTTCCTGGTAGTTTTAAAACTTTTTAAAATGTGTGTAGAACCATTTTTTTTTTTTTTTTTTTTTTTTTC
>NW_006786873.1:71956-74902 GCF_000442215.2 Lipotes vexillifer
TGTGTGTGTGTGTGTGTGGTACGCGGGCCTCTCACTGTTGTGGTCTTTCCCCTTGCGGAGCACAGGCTCCGTACGCGCGGGCTCAGCGGCCATGGCTCACAGGCCCAGCCACTCCGTGGCATGTGGGATCTTCCCGGACCGGGACACGAACCTGTGTCCCGTGCATCGGCAGGCGGACTCTCAACCACTGCATGCACCACCAAGCCCTGTGTACCAGCATTATTTTTATAATGCTGGTACAATGGGCATGTTGGGTTTGCCCATCTCTGCCGGTTGGGCTATGTTTTAAAATTCATTTCTATATGTCTTCTAGATGACACTGAAAGGTCATCCAAGTCATTTCTTTGCCAGTCTTCTTCTGTATCACCATTTCCACTATTCTTTCCTTTCCTTTCCAAGGCATCCCCTGTCCCTGGGTCCTCCCGAGGCCCTAGTAATGGCTTCCTGGCTATAGCATGAGGATGCAGAGCCTTTCTGCTCTCTCCTTTACATCTTGGAGACCGTAGAGATGAAGGACTTTGCAGGAGGGACTGGAAGGAGGGCTCTGAAATTCTGCATGCTCAGAATAAATGGGTCTAAGGAGATTTTAAAAAATTATCTAAATATTATTGTCCCTTTGGCCCAGAAGATATTTTCATTTAAATCAGAAATCTTCCCTCGGGAACCCCAAATAGGTTAAAGTACAACACAGTAAGTAAGAGGTTGGAAATGATCGATAAATGCAGAGAAAGGGAACCAAGCCCATTTCATCATTTGACTGTAGAAGGTGTTGATGTTGATTTCTCGTTACGTCTACGTAACCACTGGAAACCACAGAAGTGCTTGCTGTATTACAGCCTCATTTAGGTACAGTCATATTTTCTCTTGTGTTTGTTCCAGGGAAGATGGTGGATTTTCCAGGGTACAGTCTGTCTGGTGTAGCTGCCTCCTTTTTCTTTGTACTGCTCAGCATGAAGCAGTCAGGTAGGATGCACTTCTTCCCTTTACTGCATATTCGAGTGTCTCAGAGGTCCAGTCTGGGTGCAGAGTTCTAAATTCAAAAGGGCTAGTACAATATTAAGAGTGGGGATTCAGGGGTCAAAGCACCTGTGTTATAAAAAGGGCTCCTCCACCTCCAGCTGTGTTACCTTTGGAAAGTTACTTGAATACCTTCTGCCTTAGTTTTCTCATCTTTATGATAAGAATAACAACCTACCTGCATCTCATAGCTTAGCACAGCCTTTAAGATTAAATCAGGCTGTACATAAAAAACACTTGAATCAGTACCTGGAACATGGTAAGTCATCCATTCTCCTGCTTCTATTTAGGACAACACTTCTGGGGTGAGAAAAAAGTGGCTGCTTCTTACCATAAATTAAACAGCATAAAAGTACTTGGAAATGAGAAACTAGAAGGAGACTTCTAAGAAATGGGCTTGGAAATCTCAGTAGCTGAATTTTGTCGGTCAAAATATTGTACCTTGAAAAGGTATTGTGAAAATTCAATGTCAGTGGGCAATATCAGAGCCCCAAGGAAAATGCAGGATTGCAAGGTGGGAAAAAACATTGGATAGGACATCAGAAGACACAGGCTCCAGACTGAGGCTGTCAGAAACTATATGATGTGGTGAGGCTTCCCTCCCTGCTCTGGGATGCACCTTCCTAACCTGTAAAAGAAGGTCACCCAAATGGTATGACTTCAGTTCTAGCTTTATATTCAGTATTCCATCAACACAATGCAAGCAGATGTCTATCTATGTTCCATAGTGACCTTTTGAGCACCATCTACTTGACGTTGAGCATCAACTAAACGAGACGAAGTTCCTTCTTAGGAGGGTTGGATCTGCACAAAGTGCAAATGGCCCTGGAGCATTTTAGGATGAGAAAAAACATAATATACATGACATATGAAATTATTAAGCATAGGAACATACAGAATTATTAAACAGCTCTTCAATTTGCAGATAAAGAAGATGTCAAACATGACTTAAAATTTTATTGGAAGGCTTGAACTCTTTATACTAATCACTGCCTTTTTTTTCTTTCTTTCTTTCTTTTTTACACAGAGTATAGTTGCTTTACAATGTTGTGTTAGTTTCTGCTGTACAACCAAGTGAATCCGCTATATGTATATATATATCCCCTCCCTCTTGGACCTCCCTCCCCCACTCCGCCCCCCATCCCACCCATCTAGGTCATCACAGAGCATGGAGATGAGCTCACTGTGCTATACAGCAGGCTCCCACTAGCTATCTATTTTATACATGGTAGTGTATATATGTCAATCCTAATCTCCAGTTCGTCCCACCCTATCCTTCCCCGCTGTGTCCACATATCCATTCTCTACATCTGCGTCTCTATTCCTTCCCTGCAAATAGGTTCATCTGTACCATTTTTCTAGATTCCACATATATGTATTAATATATGATATTTGTTTTTCTCTTTCTGACTTACTTCACTAATCACTACCCTTAATCCACCACAAAATGTCCTTGCGAAAACAGCATTTTACATAGCCCCAATAACTGGAGTCTTGCCTGGTCCAGACAAAAACAAAATGAAACAAAACAAAGCAAAACAAACCCAGTTCGTTACATAGGACAAGACAAAAACAATTCTGAAAAGCTGAAAAATCTATTGAATAAATCTATTATCTAAATTTTAGGAAAAGTGATTACAATGTCAGTCACCAAAGTGAAATTACTAACTAGAAAATAAATCACTGTAAAATACAAAGTAAATCACTAACTAATAAAGTTCCCAATTAAAAAATCAATTTACACATTAACTTATTAGAGAATAAAAGCAACCCAGAGACGGTGGTTTTAAAATCTTAAAGATGAAGAAATTGAGATTGCAAATCTCAAAATCTCATCGAGAATAATGGATTTGCCCCTGAATCACACAGCTGGTAAGTAATAGATTTAGCACTCACACTAAATTTTTTTTTTTTTTTTTTTTTTTTTTT
>NW_006786873.1:74999-94574 GCF_000442215.2 Lipotes vexillifer
TCATGGCTCACAGGCCCAGCCGCTCCATGGCATGTGGGATCCTCCTGGACCAGGGCACAAACCCGTGTCCCCTGCATTGGCAGGCGGACTCTCAACCACTGTGCCGCCAGGGAAGCCCATCACACTAAAAATTTTGAACTGCGTGTTATTTTCAGTACACAAGATTGTCTCTGTACAACCAAAGATGCAAATCATAATGCTGGGTTTCTCTAAAACATTGCAAATAAAACTTTCCCTCGTCCAGGTGCCTCCATTTTCATAGAGTAGACATCCCAAAGCAATCATATTGATCCTACAGTTGGCATTTCCCAGTTTCTCTTTGTCACGCTTTTGTAGATGACTTTAGAGTGATTGGTTCTGCCCATCCTACCCTGGTCATGGTCGGGGAAGATGTCCTACTAACCTGTCAGCTCCTCCCCAAGAGGACCACAATGCACATGGAGGTGAGGTGGTACCACTCAGAGCTCAGCACACCTGTGTTTTTGTATCGGGATGGAGCTGAGGTGACGGAGATGCAGATGGAGGAGTACAGAGGCCGGGTAGAGTGGATAGAGGACAACGTTACTGAGGGAAGTGTGGCTCTGAAGATACACAACATCCGGCCATCTGATGATGGGCAGTACTGGTGCCGTTTCCAAGAGGGAAACTATTGTGGAGAAACAAGCTTGCTGCTCAACGTAGCAGGTGAGTATCTCAGAAAAGACATAGGGGCTCAGAAGAAGTATATTAATTTGTGTTAAGCTTGCTTCCAATTGAAGAATTCCCTTTGAATCATCAAGGCAATTGCTCCTGTCCAGTCCTCTATCCTGATTCATTTGGAGGCAGGTGGTTCTGAAATCTTTAAAGTGAACTCAAAAACAATTTCCCCAAATTTAACTTACAGAGTTTTGACTGTTCTTGAAGATTATTTAACATTGATGACATGTAGTCACTAGCAGTTTTGCTGAGGCAAGAATTTGTGCCATATAGGCTAGTGCACAAGGGCAAGTCAATTGCTGGGTGAGCGACCCTAGCAGACTGCCCCGCATCCATGTTCTCTACTCAGCCTCAAGTACACAGTCACTGAGATGTGAACACATTGTTTCTTTGTGTAACGCTGCCTCAAGTTAGAAAGCTAGTGATGAGACTAAGACGTTAAGAACGTGGTGCTTTTATGGAGATTATACTAGTGTTCAGTGAATTGTGGGTTCAGTTGCTTTGGGGACATACCCATTGTGAGTGACAAGGGTCTGCATGATGTTTTTGTGTTAGCAAAGTAGGACAGAGTCAGAAGAAGGGAACGACTGAAGAAAGGATGTCTCTGTGGAGAAACAAATATCTGAAAAGTAAACTATCGTATGGTTCCCTGGCAGGAATAACTCCTCCATGTGCTAAAGAGAAAATCAGGCAAATCCATTTGCCTTATCAGGGAAATAGTTCTCTGGAGATGTTAACATCTCTGGCTGATGTGACCTCTTTCTGTTCCCTAACACATTTTGTCTCAACACCTATGTATGATTATTAATGTTATTATGTTCAAGTTGATTCAAGATGGATGAAAGAATCCACGTACTTCTGAGATGTGGAGTGGGGAGGGCACGTACTAAGGCATTTCACTATCAGGGACATTTGAAAAGAAACCATGCATTTTCTAAGCCTCTAGGTGAAGAAAATGGGTCTCTGTCCCCAGCAAGTGATAGAGACAGAACTACCATCTATGGAAAATAGAATCCTCTTTGTTTGGGTTTGAGAGTTGTGTTGAATAGAGAAAGAATTTCATGATTCTATAAAACTGGGATGTCTTGAAAACATTTTCCCATGGAATGGAATATTTAGATACAGAAACTCAACATGAAGCTCCCCATTTTACATGACCCAGATTATCTATTTGCACCCCAAGTTCACAACCACCAACAAAAGAAATGAGAAGAATATTCTCCCTGGAGATGATGTCTCACTTTATGTTAAATATTCTATTTAATTGGAGTCAAGATATTATCCAACAAGTCAAAATGCCTGACACAATAATATTAAGATGAAAAAGGCAGAGTCTGTGGCATGAGGGAGTTCGTGAGTAAATTTTAACACATCTTAGTTTGCCGTGCTAGAGACACAAGCAAAATGTTATTATGTCCCTTTCTCTTATTTTCCTGTCTGGGTCTGAATAAAAATACTGCTCATGTGCTAAAATTTAAGGATCCAGACTGGGGTATAAATAAAGTGTATGTGAACTCCAGTTTGAATGGGAAGAGGACTTTGGGCCACCTTTTGCTCCCCAGAACCTTGAACTTCTGCTCTCTCCCTATGCAATGTCATTGGACTCCCAGCCTCTGTGATTTGTGCCTCCATGGGCTTCGGGACTCAGGGCTGTGTCTTTCCACCACAGGTCTGGGGTCTGACCCTTACATCCACATGGATGGATCTGTGGAAAGTGGACTCCAGCTTGTGTGCACTGCAAAAGGCTGGTTCCCAGAACCTCAGATTTCTTGGCAAGACATCACGGGAGAAAAGTTGCTGACTATCTCTAAGCATAGCATCCAAGATGAAGATGGCTTGTTCTATGTAGAAAGCACTCTTGTGGTCAGGAATGTCTCTACAGAGATTGTGTCCTGCTTTATCCACAGCCCCACACTCACTGCAGAGAGGGGGTCAGACATCTCCATCCCAGGTCAGTGCTCTGCCTCTAGGACCAAGATGCTCTGATTAGCAGGAAAGGTTGCAGGGACTGTTCCATAGCACTTAATATTTTTTAATCAAGAAGAATATCTAATATTTTGTAATATGCATTAAAAACTATAAAACATTTATGGCTGGAAATATGTACACTATATAGCTATTGTTAATGGCATTCCAGTTTCTTTCAGACTCTGCCTTTTCTTCTTTCTTTATTAATTTTCTTTACTCACAAGTATGTGTTACATTGTAAAGGAAATACATCTATATTCTTTCAACTGAAATGTTTTCTTGTGCTGTATTTGTGCCAGTTACTTCTAGGAGCTTATCATCTGAACATAATCAGAGATGGAGACAGCTGCTTACATAGCAGCATCTTTATTATAGCCTCATTTATAAATAGCAACAAAAACAACAGCCAGAAACCCAATACAGCAGTGGAGTGTTAAGTGTCTTATGTTACTTATAGCATTGATGAAAAATGGTATTTTCAAATAATTTTAATGGTTGAAAATATCCCCCTAATGGACTACTTAAATGATAAAGATTACATCTATCTATCTATCTATCTATCTATCTATCATCTATCTATAAATAGATATTTCCAATCATGGAAAGATTATTGGCTTTAAATAACTTAAAATTTCACTAAGACTTTTGGGACACCCTCTACATTTAGATATAAAGAAATAAGCACATAGTTATTCATATAAATGGATACAGGAAAAAAAGTTAGAATAAACGTTATATGTTAATGTTAAAAGGAACAATACATATATATACATAATTGCAAAACATATACATATATATTTATATATCTCTCAGTTTGTAATTATGGGTGATAATTGTCTATGTCCATATATTTTTATACTTTTCATGCATTTATAAAAAGAATATTATTATTTTTATGAAATAGTTAAATATCGATATGTTAAATATAAGCAGAAAAAAGCAGAATCATGGGGTGGTAGAAATGAGAGCATTTTTGTTGTGCAGAGAAAGGGAAAAACAGCTGGACCACCAGGAGGTGGATGGGGAAAAATCATTATTTTTTTACATTTTATTTTTCTTATGAATCAAGTGTTTCCATAAGTTGTAGAACTTTGGGGGCTTTTTTTGGGAAATATTTTCTCTCCTTTCCCTTAGGCCAAATTCCTTGATATGTTATTTTCATTCTTTTTCCAGAAAAACTCCAGACAGAGCTGGGTAAGTAGAGGTGGTGGCTCTCACGAGTATACACGAGCCTCTGCCCTCTCCAGGGGAGGGTGGTGCTCCTTGGACAAAGCGTGCACAGAGGAGGTGACACCTTGTGATCCAGATGAGAAACTGAGGCATGACCTTCCCAAGTCTCACATTTAGTACTAGAGGGACCAGCAAAGTGCAGCTTCCTGCAGGCACCTTTGCACCTCATAACCTGCCACTTTCAGTGTTCATGGGACCCCAATGAGCCTCAGATGGATGCCTAAAATGGGTGCAGACCTAAGCTCTGTCCTTCTGGGTGGGAGGAAAGGGAGTGTGTAGGGCAAGGCAAAGGACAGCTGGCCCAGCTCTGGAGGCCCTAGTGTGAGTTTCTAGTGCAAGGAAGCAGTGCCATCATGATAACTGGCAGTCCTCACCCACCACCTGCAACCTCTGGCCCTGCTATGGTTTCTGCACCTGCTCTTCACCCCAGTAGGCCTGACATCATCACTGTCGGGAGGGAGATGTGACTTTCTTAGATGCAGCCTGGGACCCTGTGCTTGAGGTGATCATTTTCCTTTTTATTTCTTTACTTAATAGTTGGACTGCAGGTATGATTTTACTGGACCTAAGATAAGTGGTTTAAACAGTAACCAACTGATTTTTGAACCTCTTTCAGTTTCTCCTTTGTTGCCTTATCATCTTCCTCCCGTTTCTCATTTCTGTGACCTCTTCTCCCAGCCCATGACAACCAACCTGCCCCCTACCTGCTTGTTTTCTCCTTCCATCAGTACTCTGCTTTCCCTCAAGTCACCTGTTACAGGAATATGTGCTTATGTGGGTGCGTGCCTGTGCACATGTTAGGTGAGTTTAAGCACACTTTTCGGCCCATGTAGGAGTTTTTGAGGAAAATTAGAGTGGCGAACACACCCCAATCTCTGTCAGAGTCTAGTGTGACACTTTGGACCCCTTTGCACCATAAAGATAAAGGAAAGGGCCTTGGGACAGTCAAAGGTAACTCCACAGTTTGAAGAGAGTGCACATCTGCGAGTCTTACCTTCCAAGTCAGATACCCTCCCACCCAGGTGACATCTGCTTGTGATAGGACAGAAACCTTGGCTGGCAGAGCTTGTTAGTTACAGATCAGAAAGCCAAGCCAGTGTTTGGGCAGGTTGACCCACGTCTCTGTCCCTTAAGAAAAATTTAAGCGAAGACTCATTTCTCTAAGTTATCTGAACCAAACTGACATGCCCATTGGACACCTAGCACACAAAATACCATCTGATGTCCTGTTGTTTCTAAGTTGTGCACACTTTCTGGGCCCACATTGAAACAATATGAAAAGACAAAGCTTCCCTGGGTTCCCTGTCAGGAGGAGGGCTGTGCCCTCAGGAGCTTTGAGGGTGAGCTCCTAATAGAGAGTAGAGTAGGAAATTCGCAGCTACCTCCGTGTTTTTAGAGCTTGTGAATTAGAGCTCAGAGGCTGCTGGTGAACCGAGATTTCCTTAGAAGTCCTGAGACTGAAATCCTAGCTCCCTTCTCTGGTAAATAATGTTGTTGGTTATACAGATAATGACTAAGTTTTTGAAATGGCAACAACGTGCCTGGGACGATGCTAAGTGCTTTTCAGGAATTATTTTCTTTTCTTACAATAATTTAAAGGTGAATAGATTTATCATCATTTTACAGTTGGGAAACAGTCAATTTTAGCTCTTAATTACCAATCTCTGGAAGAGTAATTCAGTTTGAGAGTTGATTTGTACCACAGATCATGGACAGGAGAAAAAAAAAACCTCATATGGATAACAGAGATGAGAAAACAGTCTGTTTTATTACTATAAGATACATGGATGGAGAAATAGCAACAAACTAACTACTAGTTCTTTTTTTTTCTTCTGACTCCTACTTTTGTCTTTATATTTAAACAGATACATATGAAGTAGAGATAATATGTTTTAGGTAAAATTGAAGAACAAAGCAAACAACATGCTGGATATAACTGGGAGTCAAATTTTAGCAAGAATAGAATGAAATAATCTGAAAATTAAAATTATGTTGGCAACGAGTTTCTTCTCTAGAGAAGTACCTAGAATATTTTGGCTAAATACATAATGAGGACATTTTGCCTTTGATCATTGACTCCCTGTCCAGACAGTTTACACATTTATGCTTGTATTTCTTTATGAATGATCATTACACTTCAGCATTAGAATGGTAAAAACATTCTACCATTTGATGGAAAAGGATGACTCTAAATATAGTATAGAGCATAATCAACATGGCCAGGACCTGATGAGAACTGAAAGTTGGGTCCAGGAAAAGCCAGGAAAGCCCTCAGAGAAAATCTCCATTCTTCATAATGGGGGAATTAGACTCATTTTTATGTATTCATTCTTGCTTTGTGCTTTGTATTTTGCCAATCTCCCCAATTCTTGATCTTATAACATTTCTCAAGATCACCTGAGAACATTGACTGCTGTGTGTTTACCACCCCACATATGTGGGAGCCTGGGAAACTGAAATACGGTGGCTGGATCTGACTTATAAGGTATTATAAAACAAACTAGGGAAGGTTTCTTCACATTTCATTACTAAAAAGCCACCTGACTCAGTTTTGTTCCCTTCTCATTATTAAGGTCTAGAGTGGGATTGGGTCCAATGACCTCAAGTCTTATAATCTTAGGTCTCCACTCACACTGCATGGTCATCAAACTCTTTATATGGTTATTTTTGTGTAACTCCAGTAAAAACTTATGGTTTTGATAGTGATATATTTGTCTTATGGTATAAGAAGCTGAGACATAACAAGTAGTTTAAGGTTGTGCAAATTTAAATTTAAATGATTAAATGATAAAATTTTAATTTGATTTTAATTGCAAAATTGTCTTCTTATTGGGCTGTAAACTGAATAAGATTATAGGTAGGGGCTGCAGGTGTGGGTTCTGTTAGTGATAATTTTCAGACAGACACACATCATGGGATGGTTCTGCCTTGAATAGGGACAACCTCTATCCTGATTCCACCAAACCTCTACCTCTCCAAGGGATGACCTTGAACCTCAGGGCTCCCCTGGGATGTCCCTGGGTTCTAAACCCTACTCAAGATGTTCTTACTGATGACACTATTTGCTCCAGTTTGAATCTTCCATTGCGTTTTGTCTGCTGTATTTAACAGCTTCCTTAAAAGTGATTGGACCTTCCCAGCCCATCCTTGTCAGAGTGGGAGAAGACATACAATTAACCTGTTCCCTGTCCCCAAAGACTGATGCACAGAGCATGGAGGTGAGGTGGGTGCGATCACACCGTTATCCTGCTGTTTATGTCTATATGGATGGGGACCATGTGGCTGGAGAGCAGATGGCCGAGTATCGAGGGAGGACTGCATTGGTGAGTGATGCTATCAATGAGGGGAGGCTGACCCTGCAGATAAACAATGCCAGGACTTCAGATGACGGGAAGTACCAGTGCCTTTTTGAAAAAGATGGTGTCTACCAGGAGGCTGATTTGGATCTGAAGATCATAGGTAAGGATTCTAGATAGATGTTTTGAAATCAACATTTGTTCCCACTGCTTTAACTTGCTAGTTCATGGAAAATTTCTCTGGCAACTGAAATTTTCTTAATATCCATTCACTCATCAAATTTTTAGTAAACTCTCCCATGTGCAGGAGCTGTAACAAATACATAAAGTCCACAAATTCTAAAGGACCAGATTTGATTCTTTGTGTATAAATTTGTATCTTTCCCAGGATCTCCATAAAGTGGCCATACACCTAGTAACATGTGAGATTCTTACTCCATAAGTACACAGGACTCATTATTTCAGTGTGTTTTTAAAATTCTGGGAAATATGTAGTTATTAGGAAGCATGATGATTTGAAGGCTAAACTAGATCCACCATATAAGCAAAAATCATAAATATTGACAGTATTGGCAGGACGGAGGAGGAAAGACAAAATCAATCCCTGCATCATGATTTCCCACTGCCTATGTTTGTGGGTGAGAACTGATTTTCCAAGGTTAGCAAATGCCATTGAGGACATTGCCTAAATTGTGGAAAATCTACTTGTTTCTCCCATTGATGGTGTATTCAAATTAATAAATGTGTTTAGAAAACATCCATGAGAGCACATGTTAAAAGTTTTAATGAACTTCATCATTTTCTGCCATTGGATACATGTATTTATAAGATTTTGTTATTTGAGGATATTCTCTGTCTTTTTTATTTTTTATTTTTCTGGCCGTGTGACTCATGACCTACCTGGTCAAAGTTATTTTGTTTCAGGTATAGAAGAAAAAAAAATTGGATTTGAAATGTATTGTATCCCTTAATCTGTCCCAGAATGATTTTAGGAATACAAAGCATAAAAATAAAAATGTGCAAACAAAAGGAGACAAGTAAAAGCTCCAGCTAGTCTCGTTCCTGAGTGGAGTATAATTCTCCCCTAAGCTTTGTTTTCTTCTCCAAGTCTCTGAACCCTTCTCTTCCCCCTCTGTGCAATCACTGACTGTGTAACCACTTGCAGAGACTCTAAATTGCCTTCCTTGATCTCTATTCCCAGGTTTGGGTTCTTCCCCTCGGATCTCCATGGAGGCACTGAAGGATGGAGAAACAAAGTTGAAGTGCACTTCAGAAGGGTGGTTCCCACAGCCCCATGTGCAATGGAGGGACATGGACGGAAAGACAATACCATCAGTTTCCCAGGACCTGACTCAAGGCAGCCAGGGCCTGTTCCATGTGGAGGCGTTTCTACTGGTCAAAAACAGCTCTGTTGTGAATGTGACCTGCTCCATCAGCATCCCCCTTCTTGGTGAGGAGAAAATGACAACTTTTTCTCCTTCAGGTTAGTGATTCCATGTGCTCCTCTCAGCTTTGGGAAATAAGTATGAAGAGCAACCTAAACTTACTCATTTTACTGCTTTTTAATTTTTTGTTTTTTATGTTTTCTTTCTGATGAAGTCTCTTGCTATCTCTTGCAAAGCTGGTCTTCAGGACACCTAGAGATTCTACTCTTTAGAATTTCTTCCTGAAATTCCCAACTAAAGCCCTAAGGTTATATGGTTACATTATTGTCTACTGAATTCCAAGAACTGATTCTATCATCACTATATCTATAATCTCTTTTCTTCTAATGTGAAAACAATGACATCATTTTTCCCCCTCATGATGCGTTTTCTTCTGGATTAGAAATTAATTTTCCTTAACACCATCTTCATGGATGTGGACTCAGTAAATTTATCCTTTTGCTGCCCTCATTATTCCAGTGGTTGTGGTGGTATAATTGGAAAAGAGAAGGGGGAGAACTCTGTGTGTGTGTGTGTGTGTGTGTGTCTGTGTGTCTGTGTGTGTTTCTGAGAGGAGCAAACAAGAAAGCTAGCATAAACCCCCAGCCTCTCCTCAGCCTCTGCAGAACAGAGAGAAGCAGACCCACTTTCTTCTTGACAGGACTAATTCTCACCTTCCTCTCCAGTCTAGGAGCTCTCAGATGAAAAGAACGATCTTGAAATTTTCCCAGTTTCATGATTTAATGTGATTCTGGGGTTTCCATTTTAGAGCCTGGGATGACTTTTTCATGGAAGATACTGCTTATTTTGGGATTGCTTCCTCTTGTTGGGGCTGTAGGCTTGATCTGGAGGAAGATCTGTAGAAAAGGTAAGTTAGAAAAACAGAAACAGCGTGGAGCACACTTTGTGATGGGAACCTTACTGTACACTTTCCCTAACCTCTCTTTTCAGCAGGCACTGAAGCACAGAGACATTCAGGGGATAGTCAATAATTGATGAAACATGAGAGCTCATGGCTTAAATTCATGTGTAATTGAGGATCAGTGCTGAAAGAGATCAGTTTACAGTGATAATAGAAGCAAAAGGATTAAAAGACAATAATTTAATCTCCCAGTGCACATTCCCAAGTGATCTAGCTAAGGGAGAGGAAGAAAAAAAGTGGCAAAGCCATCCTCATTTTGAAGTTGAGAGCTGAGACTTAACTGGGATTCTGTTAGCATGAGCATTTCACTAAGATCATTACAAATATGGTGACTTGCTTATTGGCTATTCCTGCTCTGCTATGACTTCTCTTGTATTGATAGGCTGTTTTGTGTGCCCTAGAAAGTTCTTCCACTTTAAATTTCTTAAGCCATTGTAACTTTTCTTTTCCTGTTTGGATGTTAATATCATGAAATTGATATTTTAAAATATTCCTGTATTGATTATTATCAGAATGGATTTTCTTTCTCTGCAGTGAATGAGACATTGGATCCAAATACAGCTCACTCAGAACTGATCCTTTCTGAGGGAAGTGAGCATGTAGCCCACAGACGGTCATGCAGCCAGACTTCCTACAGTGATCTGACAGCCTCCTCACTGCGATGGCCCAGGAGGGGCTCATCTCAGGAAGGTGGTTACAAGAAGCGGAGGTTAGGGACAGGACAGTATGGGTCCCGAGTGTTGCCAAGGACGGTGTCGTGAAGGAGTCATCTTTGTGTCAACTGAGAATGGGTTCGGGCAGTGAGTTACTATGGAAATGAGTACTGGGCCATTTCCTCTCCTCTAAGCCTCTGCTCTCTGAAGATGTCTCTGAGACAGGTTAGAATCTCTCTGGACTACACTTCTGGATGTCTCTCCTTCTATAACATGAACAAATGCCTTATCTAACCCCCCCCGCTAATTTTCTTCTCTGAAATTCTGCACCCCCTTCATTCTTTGGTCCCCTACTGTAGGTTCTCCTGACATTTTCCCTGCACCTAAGAGAACCCCAGCAACACCTCCAAGGAAAACAATAACCCTGGATTCTGGAAACCAGGATTATATTCTAAGTCCCAGCTCTTTTCCCCTTTCACCAACCACTTGAAGGGGTCTCACACGATCACCCATTTACCTAATCAAGAGGCTTTTACTTTACTCTGGCATCAAATCTGACCTGGAGACTGATCCCTTCTGTGACCTATCATATCCCAAACTCTCTGGTATCCTGCCTACGGATCACAATCTGATATCTGGTGATAAAAGACCCTTAGAAAATCCAATGGGAAATGCAATTTAGCCTAGAGGAGGAAGTGCAAGGAATGATCAAATATTTGATCAGTTTCTCTAGGAAAGTGACAATTAATTATCCAAGTCAGGGTGAAAAAACAAAAAATACAGTTAAAATGAGGTAAAGAAAATACAGCTGAATATAAGGAGAAAAATCTGATCACTAAGACATAATCTTGAAAATCACATAAAGTGTGTAATTCCTGCACCAGACTTTTTCAGAAAGTTAATTAAGAATGTGGAGTAAGGAAATTTTTCAGAAATTTTAGTCCAAGAGAAAAATGTGTTATGTGTGATGTTTATGAAAATATCAATTTCTGTTTTAGAGTGAAAAAAGCACACAGTTTAAAATTAACAATTATAGAATAAACATAAGCCATAAATGCAACACAAGTAATAAAATGCAATGGAAATAAAAATATTTTAAAGTCACAATGAATTAAAAGAGAGAAGCCACACATAGGAGAAGAAAGAATGTGAAGAAATAAAGATTTGGAAAAAGTCTTAAAATCTTCTGAAGTGAGAATGAGGAATACCTGCAAATGACAGGCTGCTGCTTTCTAGGAAGGCAGACATCATGGTTTTAGCTGTCCTTTGAGGATTATTCATCTGCGACATTCTGGAGTTTTCTCTTTTGCATCATGATATGTTTTCTCTATTTTTAAACTCATAAACTTATGTTTGAAACTGTGTAGTGTAATACTGTAGTATGTAATATTATTATTTCACAAGTATTTTCACATTTATTTTATTTAGTTTTTAAATTTTTCCAGTAGTGGTAAAATACACATAAAATTCATCATTTTAGTCATTTTAAAGTGTCCAATTCTTATTGTTGTTTTAACTTAAAGGGAACCAAAAATCATGAACAGTTTTTGGGCCTTTTTAGACTCTGATTTACAGTTTCTTGAAGAAGAGAAATCTCAATGGCAAAATGCAAAATGGGAAAGATGTTATTACTAAGATGAGAAAGATATATAATTACTGAAATGATGTCTCAAATCTGAGTTCAATCAAAATTAGGAAGGAATGTAATCAAAGTGTATTTAATTTTCATATCCATTAGAATTTTATTTAAAGAAAAAAATAAGTTGTCCAATTCTGTGGTATTTTTACCTTCACAATATGTGCAACCTTCATCAGTATCTAGCTCCAGAATATTTTGATTACTCTAAAAGGATACTCCATAACCATTTTTACACCCATTTTTCCCTCCCTCAAGCCCCTAATATACTTTGTTTCTGTGAATTTGCCTATACTGGGTATTTCATATAAATTGAATCATAAAATACTGTATATGGATTTCTTTGTGTCTGTATTTTTTTAATTTTGTGTAATGTTTTCAAAGTTCATCCATGTTGTGGCATGTACCAGTACTTCATCCTTTTTTTTTTAATTAAAAGATTTTATTTTTTAAGAGTTGTTTCAGGTTTACAGAAAAATTGAATGGAAAATCTAGAGCACTCCCATATCCCTCCCCTCTCACTCCTTAGTTTCTTCTATTATTAACAACTTGCATTGGTGTGGTACATTTGTTACAACTGATGAACTGATACTGGTACGTTATTTTCAACTAAAGTCCATAGTTTACATCAGGGTTCACATTTTGTGTGATATATATACATATATACACACACACACACACACACACATATATATATGACAAAAGTAAAATATCCCAAACTGAACACATTGTCCTTCCTGTTCCATATCATACTTCCAATACCATTTGTACCCATTCTGTTGTTACCCTCACATATCCTCATCCACATGTCCATTTGATTATACCTATTTATATTTTCCCCACCGTTCACTTACCTCTCTCCTGCTTTTATTATTTCTTGCTTGTTATTTAAGCCCTTCCTTTATTGTCAGTAAAGTTAATATTCTGGGCTCTGGATTTATTCTTCTTGGGTTCAAATACTGACTGCCACTTAGTGGCTGTGTGTTAGGGAACTTTTGCTATGGCAGTATACCTTCCAAGAGAGGTTGTTAAAGGAACTTGTCACTTAAGCATCTGCTAGAAGTGCAGAAAAATCTAAGTGGATCTAAGTTGATCTCATCTACTGTCAGAAAGAGAGGGTTCATTCAACAGGAGAAGCTCATATTTTATATTCTTGAAAATGTAAGCTTTGTGATAAACACCTGGAGAAGGCTTAGCTGCATTAAAGGCAAAGGAAAAACCCTCAACAGCGGGAAGAACTTGGTAGAAAGAAAAAAATAGGCAATATTAATGATTACTCTTTCTTCATGAAGGCTGAGGATGTTTCTCCATTCCTATTTGATGATTTTTTTTTCTCTGAAAAGATAAATTGTAACATCCATTCTTTTTTTATTCACATACAGTTCTGGACTTGCTGACCAGTGAGAATTTGTTTTTGTTTTTTTAAAAAGGGCTCTTCCTTCCCAGGAGGCTTGTTCTCCTCAAATGGTTTTACAGTTATTTATCAGTCTTCAAAACACCTTGGCAAAGTCCAAGTTTAGAAGTTGATGGACACCAAAGTCTGAATAAAGAACAAGCTGAGCCATTAACTTTAAAAGACTTGAACAGATTTCTGTGTGTATCTCCAACAGTACTGCTCAACTGAGACCCTTCCCTTTAAACATCACTCCCTCTTCCATATTTGATAACAAAAATAGTAAGAAGAGAGATTTTCTCTTTAAATATAGCTTTAAACATATTTACTTCAAAACACAGTAAGTACCAGAACTGAAGAAAGGCCCATGAATTAACTTGGAGCTTTCTCGTGACAAATCGTTGCTGCCCAGAAAGAGTATTTCCCCAAAGGGAACACTGGAGGAAATTCCCCCAAACATTTTCTAGCTGTGCCATTTCTCTTTCTCCCCCTACCTCTCTTTGAAAGGGGTCGGATTTATACCTAGTGAGAATGACCTACTCTTCAAGAAGAAGAGCTTTCTTGGACAACATACCTATAAGAAGCTTGAGCAGAAGCAGCAGAGGTGCTGACACTTCACTTCTTATGGAGGTAATAGAGAGTTAGTTTCTTGGGGGACACTTGTATCACAACTACTTAAATGAGTTAAAGAGGTCTTTGGAGAAGAATCAGGACAATTTTCAGTGTGATCTGAAGCTGCACAGATGGTCAAAGATGCGCCAGCACCCTGAAGGATAAAATAAGGATGAAGGGTCCCACAGAATGTGATTCCAGTAAAAGGATAGATGTGGGACCCATCGATCATATTGTAAAAGGACACATTCCCAGCATCCCAGTCCAAGAAAACTCCTATCTGCAGGAGTGCTGCCTCAGTGACAGAGGCTTTCTCTGGGAGGTGGGAAATATGAATTCTCCTGCCTTGTATACCACCATCCAGAAATTCTTCTCTGGACATTCTAAAAACCACCCCTCTCTCTTTGCTGTGTCTGAGCAAACACCCAGAGCCCATCTAGTTCTAGATCCAACTTATGTCCCAATACTTACTTCTACCTCCCAGTATTGTCTCTCCATAGTAAGAAAAATCTTGCCCAGAACACTGAAGATGGCTTCAGACTCCCCTTGCTCTTGGTGCGTTGGGGCGTCACCATTCTGAGAAACACTCTCTTTTGAATAAATATGTTTTCTGCTCTCAGATAAGATGAGGTTGGGATGAGCTGTGGCTGGATCCAGAGTAAAAACCACTGTAGGTATGGGGGAAAAAGTAAAGGTCATTCTACAGTGGAGACTGGTTAGTTTTAGGGAAGATGCAAATTACTGGGAAAGGAGAATGAAGAAAAATAAGAGGGAGAGAAATGGAAGATTAGGTAAAACAATGCATGTTCTCTCCTATGTTTATTCATAGAAGACACATGATGTGTAGATCATAGAAGGCCAGGGATGGATAGGACCTTGGGTAACCATGTGTTCCAGACAGGCTGAGACCATTTAGCCAAGAAGTCTGTCTCATCTGAAAATCTCCAGGATCATATATTTCAAGTTGGTGTTTCTCTAACCTCCTGCAAATGCTGGTTGCTCTACTGCTTGCTCTTAATAGTTAAGCCATGCCTTATTTCCAATCACAGTGTATCCACTTTCATTTAAGCTTCTTTGGTGTCATTTTTCTCTAGGCTTATGTAAAAACTAAGTCATCTACTACTCATACACTCTTATTATATTTCTAATGGTTGAAATCCCAGGCTGTGCGGTCAGAAAGAGCTGAATTTTGATCATCACTCTGTCTTTCATAGCAGTGATGTTGAAGTTACTTTGTCTCTCTCTGTCCCACTTTAATCTCATGAAGATGTACATCATTATGGTACCTCAGTACATACAGGACTAGTGTGAAAAGTCAATGAGCTAATGTGTAGAGAACTTAGTACTACATCTTGTCCATGATGAACACTTGGTAAATTTTAGCTTCTGATGGTTGTAGTAACACTAATACCTGTACTCATAATAGCAATAGTGCTAATACTAGTAGTAATTAATCTGTTTCTTGTCAAACCAAACATCTTCAATAATTAAAATTTTTCTCATAAGAATTTGTATGTTAGCAATTATAATATATTTTAATTTTTGGAGGATTCACTTAACTGGGAAATGTGTGTGGATACAGGGATATTCAGAGTGAAGTAGCAAGCAGTAGAAATAGAGAGTTGACTCATAATTCTGGAAAGACCCTAAGATGGTCAGGGGCCATTTTTATCCACTGAGATGCAACAAGCTCTTCTGTGTATCAGACTGGGTATGTAATAGACTTCCTTCTGACTGAACTATTCTTTCAATGTTATTCACATGAATATATCTACCATATCACTTAAGTCTCAGATTAAATATCAATTCCTCGGGGTAATTCCTTTAATCCACGATTTTTTTTCTCATGGCAATCTTTTATTCCTTCATAAGATTCATCAAAGTTTGTACATGCGCTTTCCCGTGAAGTTAGAGACCAGCTCCACTTTATTTATTTAGCACTGAATAAATAGTTGTATAATTTTATGCTGATGAATGAACGGTGTCAGAACAGTAAGAAATCTGTTAACATTTCTGCATGAGATTGAAGTGAAAGCCGTGAAAATAATAACCAGTTAGGTATTACTGGGAGTTTATACAAATAGGGTAGTTTCTCATTTGTATAAAAGAGATTAAGTGAGACAAAATAGTAAGGGCACTCACCTGCTTTGAACTGTTCCTTTCTCCAGTCTAAAGAGAAAATCATATGGGAAAATATGCTAAGGACGTGTCCTCCGAACTAGTGAGATACTTACCCCTATACCTCTTATATTTTTTTGGACTCCCAGATTCAAAGTAAAATCTCCAGATGATGGCACCTATATGAAAAATTCTCTGGAAATGCCTCATGAAATCCTGAAGTACCTGAAGCCCCAAGACAACATCAGTTACTCACCAGCATATAACTCTGCTTTTCTCCAGTCTGAAATAGAACAAAGAAATTAGATTCTCTCATTCATTGGAATGCCACTTAAGGGTGTGAAATTGCAGTGACTGCATGAAATGTGAGGGTTTATGATAGTACTGTATTTTTGCATTCTTTATCTCAATGACAATTCTGATGTACTTGCCCTCTTTTACATCTCCTGTTTTATTTCTCACATTTTCCACATTCTACATCTATGTAAAAATATAAGGGTCTGGTTTTTTGCGGGAAGAAAGGAAAAGCAGGCTTAAATTGTGAGAGTGTATTGGAAAGCCTAAAATTCTGTGTGCTGCCTTGATACCTTTGAGCTTCACAGGGCTCCAAATGCCTAATTGTGAGTTCTCCTGCTCTCACCAGGTATGCCCTCCACCCAGCAGGAAAAGCTCCCCCTCTCAGCTAATTTCTCTGTTGGCCAAAACAGCTGAACCACAGCTGGTCTTCAACCTAATGAAATTTACCTCCCTGTCAGCCTGCAAAAGGTATCAAACAAGCCAATTACATACTTCCACAGAAAACGGGACCACCTCATTCTCTTGTCCCTGAAAAGCCTGGCTCCTACAGACCTTGCTAATTCGTTCTGCTCCCAAGTGCAGTTTCCATGTGGTCCTGTATGGCGTGAGGTGTCTTTCTTCCCCAGGATGTGGGTACATGTGACTAAAAAACTGCTGTCAATCTCTTTTGTCCAGTGTTGGGTGTCATGTGTTTGAACATCTTATACTGTTTAGGGTATGGGATCCCTCCCTCACCAACAAGGTAAATAGGAGGTGACCAGAACAGAGGGGCCAATTAAATGGTTCATCCAACCATAACATCAGTGTAACTCACCTTGCGGATACAATTTCTTCCTTCTGGCTGAAAGGAATAACAGTCTGTGAGAGGCCAGACATACAGCATACAGTAATGACTCTATTTCCTCTATTAGAGCAAAGAAAGTGGAAAACTTACCAAGTTCTTTCTCAAATGATTCTAAAAAGGAAAGAAAATAACAAAATGGATTTAACAGAAAATAAATATTTTCTAGACTATGTTACT
Source organism: Lipotes vexillifer (assembly GCF_000442215.2). NCBI lineage: Eukaryota > Metazoa > Chordata > Mammalia > Artiodactyla > Lipotidae > Lipotes > Lipotes vexillifer. Next base: position 92,266 of record NW_006786873.1, read on the forward strand.
AAGCCCAGATCCTAAGTGCTACTTCCATATACCTAAAACAAACAAAAAAATTAACTTAATTGAGAATTATTATGACCATTAAAAAAAACCCTCTATGTTTATACCAGTGATATTTTCTCTCTCCAATGGACTTTATAATACTTTTTTTTTTCTCATGGAGGTCCTGGGCTCCATGTTTTGTAGGAGGTCTAGGCGCTCTAACTCATCCTTACACATATCTCTTTGTTCCCAAAAGATGCCATCCACATGCACAATCATGTTAACAAACCCATAAATTCACAGATCCCCACCAAATCTGATTCACAGTTTTACCTTTGGCTTTACATTCTTTCTCCTTTTCCTTCTTGACTTCTGATAGTTTCTTCTTTTTCTGTCGTTCATTCTGAGCCAAATACACAACAGCACCAATGAAAACCCCAAATATCACCAAAGTCACAATGAATGCTACCTTCCAAGGAGAGGTCCTAGGGAAGAAGTGTTCTGACACAGGACCCCCCCCCCAAATCTGGTTAAAAACATACACCAAGCAAGTCTAGCCCATCCCATGTCCTAAATATCCCCTCCTTACTCCTGTCCTTCCCCCCAAATGAGCAACACTGACCTGGGATAAAAATGGTTTCCACTTGCTCTTGTCCAAAGAAAGGGTTCTTCATGGAACAGGACACTTCTGTCTTTGACCTGTCTCTCACAAGAAGGGATGCCTCAAACTGAAACAACCCATCATTATCTTGTGTCTCGTCCTCAGCGAGAGATGGGATCTTCTCTCCCTTTGCATCTTCCCATTGTATTTCAGGCTGGGGAAACCATCCCTTGCCTGTGCACTTCAGCCATATTCCTTCATCTTCTGGACCCACCATGAAAATATGAGTACGAGAACCCAAACCTGGAGAGGAAAGTCATTCATCTGAGACTTGGACATTTTTTTGTCCAAAAGCTCCTCGTGTTTCACAGCTACACCAGTGGGAGAAGATGGACAAAGCACCACAGCTCTCTGTGGTTGGAAGGGGGTTCTTTTCATTTCCCATGAGATAAATGGGTATCTGAAGTTCAAAAATTACAAGAACATTGAAGGTGATACTGGAACTTATACCAATGCCTGTCATATCTCCTCTACACAAGCATATCTGTAATTGGCAATAGAAGGATAATAGGGAAGGAACAGAGTAAAATTTGCCAATGTAGACATGTTGCCACTATAACTATATCTGTTCTGTATCTATACCATATGTCTATTCCATTTATTGGAGTGTCAAGGAAGACTTCTTCTGTGCTTAAATTGAGACTACATGTAGTCACTTCCTTAAACAATCTCCTTTTGTCATTTTCCCAAATTTTCTTTCTTCCACTGAGTAAAGATTATCTAAAACATGAAGGTAACAAGGTGAAGTGAGTCCATGAAAGAGTCAAGATCTTTTTACTTTTCCATTCTCACTCCTTTCTTTTCCTTCCACTACCCCTCCTCTTCTTCAACTCTGCACAGGCTAGGTCAGCTAGTAGATTCACGTAACCAACGCCCATATCAAAATATAACAGCACCAGAATACTAGATGAATTCACTGTCTATTCAAGAATGATGGCTATTCTAACTTCTAAGACTATATATTATTTTGTCTTTTTAAAACTTGATATCACAAAGTATGGAACCACCATAAGCTCAGTTCTATTCTAGTTTCTTACTTGTGGGAAATATATTAGGAACCTCAGCTACATCATCTTTTTTTGGCTAAAAATTATAATAGAGCTAATAATTTTTACTACCAATCCCTGATCTTCCTGGCGGAATACACTTCTGGAAAACAGAAAGCAGTCTGAACGATAAACCATCTTCTCAGAATTGCCTTAGGGAAGTGCCAATTCTCTTGAAAAAAAGGAAATATACTGCTCCTGAGAAAAATGGAACAGATCAAAGCCTAGGAAGCAAGAACTAATAAACCAAATAGACCTTGTATTTCCTGCAAGAATATAATCATTGAAGTTCCAAGTTGACATAAGCAGATGAAACCTATATCTATGTTGAGAAAGAGGAAAAAGAAGGAATACCCATTTCTGAGCATTAGAAGTGGCTGTAAAATAGACAAAGTTTAAATGAGTGAAAGATAAGCATGGATATATAATCAAACAACTGCTTCTAAAGGTTGGACTTGTCTTTACACCAATAAGTCAAAGAACTGTTATGGGAAAGGTACTGAAAAATGCTGTCACCTGAATGAGGTTATTTTCATGACTATGAAATCTTTGACCTCTTACTGGGAGGATACTGAAGTGAGATCACAGTAACATGGCTCAGGAGAGTTTGTCACTCTTTCCTT
>NW_006786873.1:94584-97236 GCF_000442215.2 Lipotes vexillifer
ATAGATTTTTTCCATTCAAGTTATACATAAAGAAGATGGATAAAATGAGTATATCGATTTCTTGTAAGATGGTGTTAAATGAGAAATATTAATTTAAGGTAGGCCCAACATAGTCACAGTATGAGAAAAACATTACAACTAAAAAAAACAACATGTTCGTCTTGGCAGAGAGTATATAGCTATAGAAATGGAAACACCAAAGAAACAGACAGATAAATCATAACCACACAGAAAATTTAGACTTACCCTGGTACCTATGAGAAGTTTATGGGAAACAATGCATTGAAAACTGGTGGAGATTTTCTACACTATTCACTACTGGTATGGAGATAAGTGAATACATACATTATGAAACAGTATTTTGAGCTTTTCATTAAACTTCATACCAAAAATACATTTCTATAGATGAAAGATCTAAATGTAAAAAGCAAAACAATAAAAAAGAGATAGAAATTAACTACAGCTACATTCAGTTAACTACATAGAAAAATCTCAAACATAATGGTGAACAACAAGAACAAAAAAAGCCAGACATAAAAGAGCCTATGAATGTGAAATTAAAAAACAATAAAAACTAACCAGCACCTCAATCTACTCTGTCAAACCCTCACAGTCACTTCCTCCAAACAGTGGATTTGGTTCTGGACCACTAACACTCCCTGTTAAGCCTCTGTCCATCATGGTACTCAGCTGGAATTCTGGTCTCTGAGAGTAATGGTACTTTTTGCTAGTCATGGTGCCTTCCTTCAAAATATGTGAGGAGAAACGTAGAGGGAAATAAATGATCAATTTTTATGGTAGATATTTATGGAAATAGTTTAATTTTAAAGTACAGCACAATAAATGTATAAATAGATGAAGAGGATTTGGGGTTAAATCCACTGTCTAAGATGTTGACTAGCTCTAAGGATAACTGCTTTTTTGCTTCTGTCCTGTTTACCATCCTCCTCCCCCAAATCAAGTACAGAACACTTAGATTTCCCTTAGAGTGATATGTATTCTCAGATATTACTCACTTATCACCTTTAGCTCCAAAACGGCTTCTTCAAAATCACTTCCTTTTTAAAAAATACACTTGTACATTCCATTGTCTGAGACCCGGAGGCTGTGGATTCTCACAGCTACTCTTCCCTCAGTGATGTAGTCTTTCACCAATTCTGCTCTCCCTTTGAAATCTACTAGTTGTTCTCCCGCCTGCTCCATTCCATTCTGATACACATACACAGCATCTGAGAACTGGGAGTGGAACCACCGGATTTCCATATTTTCCACACTCATGGCTGGGGACACATGGCAAGGCAGCACCATGTCTGCACCCAGCATGGCCACAATGGGCTACGAGGGACCAATCACCAAAAAGGAATCTGTGGAATAGAGCCACAAGTGAAAAGAATATCAGAATACCCTGCCTGGACCTTTTAGAGCACAGCATCATTATTGGTCCAGTAGAGCCCCATAGACATTCTCTCTCTCATTCATACAGCAATAATTTGTAGCACACATTCAGGCTGAAGAAGGCAGTGAACAAGACAAGGAGGATTTCCACCCTGTGGAGCTTACAATCAACAGAGTGATCTCATATTAAACAGAAGACTTTTAAATTGCCATGGTGGTAAATTCAATGAAGGAGGAGGGGAGAGTGCTGGAAAATCAAGAAGCTATAGAGTTTTTAATCAGGTCTTGGGCATCAGAAAATGCATTTCTCCAGAATCTGAGATCTAAATGAATTACAAGACATCAGTAAAGTAATTCTACCTGGTCCTGCCCTCTAAAATAATCATATAGATCTACACGTGGAACCACTCCTACAGAACACCTACTGAACGCTGGCAGAAGACCTCAGACCTCCCAAAAGCCGTGTGGATGAAAGACTCTTGGTGCTGCAGCCAGGAGTCAGTGCTGTGCCTCTGAGGTGGGAGAGCCAACTTCAGGACACTGGTCCACAAGAGACCACCCAGCTGCACATAATATCAAATGGCAAAAATCTCCCAGAGATCTCCATCTCAACACCAGCACCCATCTTCACTCAACGACCGGCAAGCTATAGTGCTGGACATCCTATGCCAAACAACCAGCAAGACAGGAACAGAACCCCACCCATTAGCAGAGAGGCTGCCCAAAATCATAATAAGTCGACAGACACCCCAAAACACACCACCAGACGTGGACCTGCCCACCAGAAAGACAAGATCCAGCCTCACCCACCAGAACACAGGCACTAGTCCCCTCCACCAGGAAGCCTACACAACCCACTGAACCAACCTTAGCCACTTGGGGACAGACATCAAAAACAACAGGAACTACGAACCTGCAGCCTGCAAAAAGGAGACTCCAAACACAGTAAGATAAGCAAAATGAAAAGACAGAAAAACACAGCAGATGAAGGAGCAAGATAAAAACCCACCAGACCTAACAAATGAAGAGGAAATAGGCAGTCTACCTGAAAAAGAATTCAGAATAATGATAGTAAAGATGATCCAAAATCTTGGAAATAGAATGGACAAAATGCAAGAAACATTTAACAAGGACCTAGAAGAAATAAAGATGAAACAAACAATGATGAACAACACAATAAATGAAATGAAAAATACTCTAGATGGGATCAATAGCAGAATAAATGAGGCAGAAGAACAGATAAGTGACCTGGAAGAT
>NW_006786873.1:99763-106447 GCF_000442215.2 Lipotes vexillifer
CCAGAGATAAACCCACGCACATACGGTCACTTCATCTTTGATAAAGAAGGCAGGAATGTACAGTGGAGAAAGGACAGCCTCTTCAATAAGTGGGGCTGGGAAAACTGGACAGCTACATGTAAAAGTATGAGATTAGATCACTCTCTAACACTATACACAAAAATAAGCTCAAAATGGATTAAAGATCTAAATGTAAGGAAGGCCAGAGACTATCAAACTCTTAGAGGAAAACATAGGCCGGACACTCTATGGCATAAATTACAGCAAGGTCCTTTTTGACCCACCTCCTAGAGAAATGGAAATAAAAACAAAAATAAACAAATGGGACCTAATGAAACTTCAAAGCTTTTGCACAGCAAAGGAAACCATAAACAAGACCAAAAGACAACCCTCAGAATGGGAGAAAGTATTTGCAAATGAAGCAACTGGCAAAGGATTAATCTCCAAAGTTTATAAGCAGTTCATGCAGCTTAATAACAAAAAACAAACAACCCAATCCAAAAATGGGCAGAAGACCTAAATAGACATTTCTCCAAAGAAGATATACAGACTGCCAACAAACACATCAAAGAATGCTCAACATCATTAATCATTAGAGAAATGCAAATCAAAACTACAATGAGATAACATCTCACACCAGTCAGAATGGCCATCATCAAAAAATCTAGAAACAATAAGTGCTGGAGAAGGTGTGGAGAAAAGGGAACTCTCTTACACTGTTGGTGGGAATGTAAATTGATACAGCCACTGTGGAGAACAGTATGGAGGTTCCTTAAAAAACTACAAATAGAACTACCATATGACCCAGCAATCCCACTACTAGGTATATACCCTGAGGAAACCAGAATTCAGAAAGAGTCATGTACCAAAATGTTCATTGCAGCTCTATTTACAATAGCCCGGAGATGGAAACAACCTAAGTGCCCATCGTCGGATGAATGGATAAAGAAGATGTGGCACATATATACAATGGAATATTACTCAGCCATAAAAAGAAACGAAATTGAGCTATTTGTAATGAGGTGGATAGATCTAGAGTCTGTCATACAGAGTGAAGTAAGTCAGAAAGAGAAGGACAAATACCGTATGCTAACACATATATATGGAATTTAAGAAAAAAAAAATGTTATGAAGAACCTAGGGGTAAAACAGGAATAAAGACACAGACCTACTGGAGAACAGACTTGAGGATATGGGGAGGGGGAAGGGTGCCTAGGGGTGAAACAGGAATAAAGACACAGACTTACTAGAGAATGGACTTGAGGATATGGGGAGGGGGAAGGGTAAACTGTGACAAAGCGAGAGAGAGGCATGGACATATATACATTACCAAACGTAAGGTAGATAGCTAGTGGGAAGCAGCCACATAGCACAGGGAGATCAGCTCGGTGCTTTGTGACCGCCTGGAGGGGTGGGATAGGGAGGGTGGGAGGGAGGGAGACGCAAGCGGGAAGAGATATGGGAACATATGTATATATATAACTGATTCATTTTGTTGTGAAGCTGAAACTAACATACCATTGTAAAGCAATTATACTCCAATAAAGATGTTAAAAAAATCATATAATGATTTATTTGTCCTCGTAGATGGACAAATACATTGTTGTATCAAAATAAAAGATTTGGAATTAACCTAGGTATATAGGAGACATGATGGAGTAGTTTAATGCCTCTGTTCAGGGAGCAAGAGAATCCAGGTATAGAAAATATAAAATATTCTCACCTGAGCCCCATATGGACACTTGGAGAAGCAGGATAAAGAAGAGGTCTCTTGGCAGAGAGAAGTCCAGGGAATACACCATCTTTCCCAGAGCAGAGAACAGTATGACCCAGAGGGAATTCCTGAAAATAGCTGGAGTGAAGACAAAAATGGGACCCACAAGGTAAAAAAGATTATAGCTAGGGTGGTTCACAGTGCTTCTAAGAAATGGCCTCCTGAAGCGCTCAAATGACTGTAGTGTTTCTCTCAGGGAACATCAGGGAAGACTCTGACATTCACAAAAAAGACCTTTTGTTTCCCTTTTCCAAGAAAACAGTTTTTATCTCAATAGCCATGCTCTGATGTGATAAATCTGACCACAGTGTCTCTAAACTCCTCTCTCAAGAAGAACATTTTATCCAATGGATGGAAAGAGAGAGCAAAGGCAATGGGCAGCCACTGAGAGAGATGGCTTTAGCATAAACATTACTCTGGCCTCAACTAATTTTCTCCCCACACATTCCTATGGGCTGAAGAAACATATATAACTTGGCTTCTCCTCTTTCAACCCCCAGGGTCCTTGCCCAGATTCTCCCTCTTGCCCGTCACCAAGAAAGGATTACATGAATTAATATATGCAAAGCACTTAGAAGAGTGTCAGTAACTTTTATGTTCTGTGTAAGTGTTGGCAATTTTTAGTTTAATGCCTTGTTCAATTGACCTCAATACATCTGCCATTCTGACGAAAATTTTCATTTAACAGTTAGGCCCCTCATTCCATTAGACAGGGAATTGAAAAGACATGGGCATATTCATACCTTCTCCCAGATATAGAAATTTCCTCCACTGACGTGAGGGTTATATCCATCTCAACCAGGATGAAAGAAAAGCAGTATAAAATTCCCAAAATGATTCTCTGCAAACTTTCATCCTCCTTCCATACTGTAAACAATGAGAAGAGGTGAGGATGAGATTGCTGTCCTCTGTTTACATAATTGACTTTTGTTTTGAAGATCCTTCAAATCCTATGGGTTCTAGAATAATTGTTTTTCTTACTTAGAATGACAGAAAGACATTCTGAGTTAGAGCCTGAAAAAATTAAAGTTCTAATTTACATTTTTTGAAATTCTGGATCTAAGATTGAACATCTATGTATAAATTGTAAGAGACATAGTAAAACAAGAAATAAACAAATATAAACCAGATATATTCTAACAAAATTTTAGACATGGTAGTATTAATTTTAAAATAAAAATAAAGTTCAGAGAGAAATCATTCAAAGAAACAAGATTGTGCCTTCAAATAGGGACATCCATTAAGAGCATATAACTTCCGAGGATTGCATGGTGCTAACGGCATACAGCAGAATTAAAAAACACAAAATCAGTTGGGAACTTAAAAACTTTATAATTATAATTAACCAGAAATGAACAGAATCATTCCAGAATGTATAAATGAAGTTATAGAGATTTTATTTTATTTTATTTTTAACATCTTTATTGGGGTATAATTGCTTTACAATGGTGTGTTAGTTTCTGCTCTATAACCAGAGATTTTAAATAATATAACAACTATGCTATATCAAATCTTTTACTTTATGACTTGGTGAGATCTAACAGTTTCTCTTAGTTTTTGATTAACAGAAATCCACTTCAGGCAATTAAGATGGGTTAGTAGAATGAGTAGGTGTGATACTTACCTAACCCTTTCCTCCATCGTGCTTAGAATGCCAATCCTCTCCCAGGTCTACCTATAAAATTAATACCAAAATATCTACTTATTCTAAGTATTCCTTTTGAAACTTGCTTAAGTATCTAATCTCATTAGAGATTTGGATTTGTGTTTCCTAAACAGGCAGGGATTTGACATGGGTATGAATAACACTATCATGCTTTGGGAAAATAATTTAAATTTATGAAGTAAATCACCACCGCAGGAAAGCCACGCAGTCTCCGTGTAGGCAACTACTCTATTGGAAGGAGCTATCAGAAAAGGAGAATAAGTCAGTCCTTGATTCCTCCATTCCTAGGTGACTAATGCCAGGACACAATATCTGAAATCTCCTATCTTCCACTTTACTCCAAGTCAAATAACAGTACCCCACAGAGGGCGGGTGTAAACAGAATGTGGGATGTATCTCAAAATTATTTGTACCTTTTCCCTGCTCCAATCCCCTGTGCTCAAAACCTGTAACCTTCGTTCTTCATATAAGAGAAGTTTAGTGAGGAGAATACTTCTGATTCTTTGCTTGTCCAGAATTTTCTTTCTTTTGCTCTTACACTTAATGTTTTGTTGTTTAGATAATTCTAGTTTCTACTCAGGAAAGTGATGAGATAAAATTTATATTTTAAAGCAGGACAAGAAAATTTAAACAAAAATTCTCTCTCTCTGTCTGTTTGGTCCTCCTTCTTCCTCCTGTAATATGTAATGTGTATCTGCATTATACATTAACCAGACCTCCTCAAAGGTGGGAATGCCCGCTTGATTGTAAAGATCAATTTTTTTTTCTTTCTTGTGATGACAGCAATGTAACTTCCTAAAAGAATAGCATTTTTTCCCTACTCTGTAGGCGATCATGGAGACTCTCTGCTTGCTTTGTACATGCTTACCTGGACTATGTATCTTTGGTGAACTTTTATGTAAAATGTCAGTATGTCTCAAAAATATGTGTGATCCTTTGTCTCAAAAATATGTGTGACTGTGCCTTCAACGTCTAACAGGTGGAACAGTTCTCAGAGCTTCTGAATCTCTCTCCTAAGTTATAATCCTTAGTTTGGCTCAAATAAAATTCCACCTTTTTTGCTTAACTTGATTGTTAGTTGAATTTTTGTCGACAAAAATAAAGACTAATTTCAATTGTTTTCTAGTAATTAATATTGAATGACAGATGTACGATGGAATCTGATTTTTTTCTTTTGTACATAAAACATTTTTCTGGACTCTGGAAGCTTTGAGGTTTTTGGTTTTTGTTTAGTTGTTTGGAGCTCTAAAACTTTATAAGAATTCATGTATATATGACTCTTTTTTTTTTTTTTGCAATACTCCAACTTTTTTGAAGTACCCTTCCTTCTGATTCTTGCCCCTAATCTCCTTTCCATTTTGGAAAGTGTACTAGGTGAATGTTGAAGTTCTGGATCTATTTGCTTAACTTATATTTCCTAATTTTTTAAATCTCTTTGATTTAAAGTACCATGTAGTAACTCCATTTTCCTAACCCAATATTTTGACCTTCAGGAGTGTCTACTCTGATATTTGACATTTCCATTTGTTTTCTACTTTAAGCCAATTTTTCATTCCCAAGAATGCTGATTATTTCTTCAATCCTGTATCTCCTATGAAGGAATCCTTCCTAATATACTTCATATTTGTATTAAAAATCTTCATATACACACACTATTCTTTACCTATTTATGTTAGAGAAATCTGAAAATTAGAGATAAGCAAAAATAATAGATAGAAACACTCATATTTGTACCACTCAGAAATAAATACCCTGGACTTCCCTGGTGGCACAGTGGCTAATAATCCGCCTGCCAATGCAGGGGACATGGGTTCGATCCCTGGTCCGGGAAGATCTCACATGCCATGGAGCAACTAATCCCGTGTGCCACAACTACTGAGCCTACGCTCTAAAGCCCATGGGCCACAACTACTGAGCCCACGTACCACAACTCAGTAGTAGCCTGCATGCCTAGAGCCCATGCTTTGCAACAAAAGAAGCCACCACAATGAGAAGCCCATGCGCCGCAATGAAGAGTAGCCCCATGTGCAGCAACAAAGACCCAACGCAGCCACAAATAAATAAAAATAATTAATTTTTTTAAAAAAATAGTACTTTCCAAAAAAAAAAAGAAATATCATATCATTATTTTTCTGTGATTTTGATGTCTATCCTATTTTTCTCAAACAAGATCATACTCTACACTGTTTTAAAAACTGCTCTTTGAAATCAATCATATCTTGTAGTTCTCTCTCTTGCTCCCTCTTCACTTTTCTCTCACACAAACACTGGTATGTACTCAGTGAAATTCCTCAAAATATTCTCCACAGGTTAACTGATTTTATGCAAACAATTATATATTATTGGGAAAAATATATAAGTACGTATATAAATTTTTCAAATTTACTTTGAGAATAGAATATTTACAGTTTGAGATAGAATACACACACAAATATATACATTTCAAAGTAAACAAAAAAATAGTCATGTCTTCAGCCCATTCCTTCTCTCCTTCAATTTTCCCTTCCCATTCCTCAATATTTCAGACCTTAACCATATGGTAGGTGTCAGACCCCAAATGAAACAGGATGGCCTTACGGAGGAGGGCTGCCCAGCTTGGTGGGAAAGAATTTGAGTGGAAAGAGAGGTCATGCATGAGGTGGGGAGACAGCCCCGAAGAGAATTGTGGAAGAATATATGGTCCTATATTCAAACAATGTAATATTATGCAACAATATAAAAAATGTTAATGTACTGGTACACACAACGTGGTTGAATCCCCAAATACATTTTGTTTAGCCAAAGAAGCCAAGCACAAAAGCATACATACTGTATGACTCCATTTTTGTTGAAGTTTTAGAATAGGCAAGATTAAGCTATCATGATTTATATCAGAATACTGTTTTTCCACCCCCTGGAATGGATTGATGGACAATGGACATGAGGAAAATTTTCAAGAGACAAAAAAATTCCAGTTTGATGGAGGTGGTGGTTACATGAGTGTAAGCATTTGTGAAACCTCATTCAAACACATGTTTTAAAACCATGCATCCATTGCATGCAAATTATATCTCAAGACATTTGATTTCTTAGAAAGGCAAATGTACCTCATTGTCTCGAGAAAATATTTGTTTGGGATCTTGGTATTCATTTAGCCAGAAAGTTAGGGGCTTACATACTAATATTTATGCAATTGCTATTGGTGTCTCTGATTATCTGTAAACCTTGTGTGACATGAAGAAACATGAATCAAACTTGGAAAGAG
>NW_006786873.1:106497-119518 GCF_000442215.2 Lipotes vexillifer
AAAGAGTGTGAAATGGAAAGAAAATGCCATGTGAGCATTCTGTATCTAGCACGGTAAAACTGTGTAGTTATATCTATTCTACTTTGGGGAGCCCTAAGGTTTTTGGAAATACAGACCTTCTATTCTTGGACCACAGAGCCCTCCATTTTCAATCTCTTATTTCCCCCTGTGCAGCTCTGCACGTGGCTTCCAATATCAATCATGGTGTGGTGAGAGTAAGCATGCTTCTCCTGGGCTTATCCTCTAAATCAGCTAGCTTTGTTAGATGGACATTTGGATTACCGGCCGAACTGAGTAGTATACAGGAAGATGACTCCCTCTCCCCAAATAATGTCATTTCAGTCCTTTGCAGGTGGGAGGGGGGAGATACACTGAGCATTTTTGACCAAAGCAACTTTACAGTTCTTATCATTCTATAGCTCAACCCAGTCCAAAGTCCCCTAGGGTGACCTTTATTACTTCTACTTTCAAAGTAAGTAAAAAAGCTGCAAGCAGGCTGTGACTTTCTCGTTAAACCTATTCCAGGAGAGGCATTCAAATGCCAGTGCTTTTTGGCAGCTCTGTTTGTCCTCCTTCCTAAGAGTATTTTCCTAATCCAGGGATGGGTTAGAAACCAGCCGTTTCCAGTCCCTGAAGCCACACCGTTGGAGGCTGACCTCGAGAACAACCAGGTGCAAATTGTCTCTGGAGCTGGGTCTTGTAGGTGCCAGGTCTTGTAGGTTCCAGGAGCTTCCAGCAGCCCCCCTTGGCTCAATCTGGATGGTGAGAGAGAAACATATGGTGATGTGCAGGTGTGTCTGTGGGATATGTGGGTCCTGGAAAAAGATGGGCTTGAGCTCTGAGTCATGTGGTGACAAAATTCCCTTCCCTTTTAGAAGTTAAGCCACAAGGGTATTTGCAGTCAAAATAAATAAATAAATGTATGAATGAATGAATGAAGGGGGAAAATAGTTTGGCTGAGTGGAGTGGACAAATTTTGTGTCTGACTTCATCTCTCAACATTGAACTCAGGGTTTTCAGTTTCAAGAGAGCCCCGGTGAGAAGGTAAATCTGTAGATAAGCAAGTGAGCCCACAGGACACAAGAGAACAGTTTACAGTTTTCTACACCTGCTGGGGAACCGGTTTTCAGGAAAAAAAAAAAAAGAAGAAGAAGAAGAAGAAGGAAGAGGGAAGAAAAAAAACCCCATTGGGAACGGGTGGGCGTTGGTGGTGTTTTTCTCAAGGTCTGTGATGGAAAATAGCCAAAAACCTGTGTATAAAAGTATGTCTTGGAACACGGGATTTTTGTTTTCCAAGAACTTGCACTCGGCTAGCTTCTCAGCACCTTCTCCGACAGAGTACCTCACTGTCAGAGTGAACATTTTGTGCTTCCACCAGTTGCACTTTCTGCTCGGAAGGAGATGGCGGGTTTTCCCAGCTTCCTTCCTGCTGGCTTTCTCCCCAGTCTTCTCCTTCTCCAGGTGTCCACGTGGTGCTCCCCAGGTCAGTGTTCTCTCTCATACTTTTTATTTGTAGGTGTGTTTTCAGTGGTTCTTCTCATATAATGGGTCCATCAGTCCCAACTCTGCATCTTCTCAAAGCAGTTATTTCTGGGGAAACTGTGGCTGTGTCTGCTGCTAACAGAAGGCTTGAAGGGTCAGGCGAAGGGTGGGAGTGATCTCCTTCACATCAACACATCTTACTCCTTTGAGCAGACCTCGCAAAACTCATAGCTATAATATTTATCTAAGTCTTTATTGCATACGACTGATTTTAGCCTGTTTAAATTTGATGTAACTGTTTGTTAAAACATACTTTTAGGGCTTCCCTGGTGGCACAGTGGTTGAGAGTCAGCCTGCCAATGCAGGGGATATGGGTTCGTGCCCCGGTCCGGAAGATCCCACATGCCGTGGAGTGGCTGGGCCCGTGAGCCATGGCCGCTGAGCCTGTGCATCTGGAGCCTCTGAGAGGCCTGCGTACCGCAAAAAACAAAACAAAAAAACATAAAAACTCCCATACTTTGTAATGTTTTCACTGTCAAGAAAACCCAAGTCTGAGTACAAAGAATTTGGACTCAGGATCCCTGAGCTCTATCTGCTTATGATCTTGGACAACGCATTTATTCTTTCTGGGACATAAGTCCTTTCTTCATAAAATAAAAGGGCCCCTCAAGATGAAGTTTTCAGACTCCAGGTTCGAAGAGAACCAGCTATGAAGTCACAATAATGACATTTTCTGTTATTGTCTCTTTAATTTGAGGTCAAAAAATAACACAAATAAGAGAGAAATACGTTTGGGTCCCTACATAAAGAATGCAGGTGGGTCTACCATCTCATCCTGCCCCCCACCCCCATTCATTCCCCCAATTTGTCTCTAATTTTCATGCAGTGTCTGGGTTTTCCGTGAAGGGACCAGCTCAGCCCATCATGGTCCTGCTAGGGGCAGATGCCAGTCTGCCCTGCCAGCTGTCTCCTGAGCAGAGTGCAGCCCACATGCAGATCCGGTGGTACCGAGCCCAGCTCCCCTCCACAGTGCTTGTGTACCAGAATGGACAGGAACAAGGAGGGGAGCAAATGCTGGAGTACCGTGGCAGGGCAGAGTTGGTGGGGGACTCCATTGGTAAAGGCGTTGTGGCCCTGCTGATCCAACACATCCGCGCCTCTGATGATGGCCAATATCGGTGCCATTTTAAGGATGGTCACATCTCCCAAGAAGCCATTGTGGAGCTGCGTGTGATAGGTAAGTTAACTGAGCACAGAACGTATGTATCATGGTGTAAAACAAAGGGAAGGGTGAGAACATATGGATTCCTAACTTGGCATTTCTCGTGATCTTCCACATGTTGATATAATATTTTGCCTTGTAGAATGTCAATTTCCTAAACTGTACAGTGAGGATAAGACTACATACTCTGTTTTTAAACAGTAAAGGAGGCAATCCTTCTGAAGATATATTGGTATCCAAAAGATGACAAAAATTAATTAACTAGTGTTAATTCAGATAGGTACTGAGGCCTTCAAATATTTTTGACCCAATCAGGAGAGAGAGAAAACTTGTAGAATTAAACTCCTTTCTTCTAACTTTCATTGTCCCTGTTCTTTTTTCTTCTTGGAATGATCCCAAAGCTCTCTCAGTCCAAGTAAAGTGCAAAAGCATTAAGTTGATTTAAAAACTGAATCACAGGTAAGCCTAACATTGGCCATGAGCAGTTTTGAATTTTCATCTTCAGTTTGCTCATCAGCCTAGTGAAAGGCAGTTACACCTTCAGCCTCAGGGACTCCTGAGTCCCGAGGACCACCTGAGAGGCCTGCGTACCGCAAAAAACAAAACAAAAAAACATAAAAACTCCCATACTTTGTAATGTTTTCACTGTCAAGAAAACCCAAGTCTGAGTACAAAGAATTTGGACTCAGGATCCCTGAGCTCTATCTGCTTATGATCTTGGACAACGCATTTATTCTTTCTGGGACATAAGTCCTTTCTTCATAAAATAAAAGGGCCCCTCAAGATGAAGTTTTCAGACTCCAGGTTCGAAGAGAACCAGCTATGAAGTCACAATAATGACATTTTCTGTTATTGTCTCTTTAATTTGAGGTCAAAAAATAACACAAATAAGAGAGAAATACGTTTGGGTCCCTACATAAAGAATGCAGGTGGGTCTACCATCTCATCCTGCCCCCCACCCCCATTCATTCCCCCAATTTGTCTCTAATTTTCATGCAGTGTCTGGGTTTTCCGTGAAGGGACCAGCTCAGCCCATCATGGTCCTGCTAGGGGCAGATGCCAGTCTGCCCTGCCAGCTGTCTCCTGAGCAGAGTGCAGCCCACATGCAGATCCGGTGGTACCGAGCCCAGCTCCCCTCCACAGTGCTTGTGTACCAGAATGGACAGGAACAAGGAGGGGAGCAAATGCTGGAGTACCGTGGCAGGGCAGAGTTGGTGGGGGACTCCATTGGTAAAGGCGTTGTGGCCCTGCTGATCCAACACATCCGCGCCTCTGATGATGGCCAATATCGGTGCCATTTTAAGGATGGTCACATCTCCCAAGAAGCCATTGTGGAGCTGCGTGTGATAGGTAAGTTAACTGAGCACAGAACGTATGTATCATGGTGTAAAACAAAGGGAAGGGTGAGAACATATGGATTCCTAACTTGGCATTTCTCGTGATCTTCCACATGTTGATATAATATTTTGCCTTGTAGAATGTCAATTTCCTAAACTGTACAGTGAGGATAAGACTACATACTCTGTTTTTAAACAGTAAAGGAGGCAATCCTTCTGAAGATATATTGGTATCCAAAAGATGACAAAAATTAATTAACTAGTGTTAATTCAGATAGGTACTGAGGCCTTCAAATATTTTTGACCCAATCAGGAGAGAGAGAAAACTTGTAGAATTAAACTCCTTTCTTCTAACTTTCATTGTCCCTGTTCTTTTTTCTTCTTGGAATGATCCCAAAGCTCTCTCAGTCCAAGTAAAGTGCAAAAGCATTAAGTTGATTTAAAAACTGAATCACAGGTAAGCCTAACATTGGCCATGAGCAGTTTTGAATTTTCATCTTCAGTTTGCTCATCAGCCTAGTGAAAGGCAGTTACACCTTCAGCCTCAGGGACTCCTGAGTCCCGAGGACCACAGCCCTCAGGCACATGTCTTCTCTCCTCAGGCTTGGGTTCTGCCCCTCACGTTTACATGATGGGGCATGAGGATCGCGGGATCCGAGTTCTGTGCTCCTCAGGTGGCTGGTTCCCAAAACCCAGGGTGCAGTGGAGCGACATGGTGGGAGTGAAGCTACCATCCCTCTCTGAGTCTCAGACCCAAGATGGAGATGGGCTTTTCCATGTGGAGGCATCGCTTGTGGTCACAGACAGCTCTCTGGACAATGTGACCTGCTCCATCCAGAACCCCTTCTTTGGCCAGGAGAAAGTGTCATCCATCTTCCTCCCAGGTCAGTAAGGCACAAACCCCAAGGCAGAGTTGGGTGCGTTAAGGGCAAGTAGGAGTGAAGGAAGGCTGAAGGGAGCCTTGGAGAGAGGGAAGGGCTTCCTCCAGGTCAGTCTCTCACTGTGTCGCCACATGCCTGTGTCAGAACCCTTCTTCCCCAGGACATCTCCGTGGAAGACAGCCCTGGCTGGGACACTCCCTTTGCTGGTGCTTCTCCTCATCGGGATCAGCTACACTGGCTGGAGAGAACATAAAGCCAAAGAGAGAGAAGTAAAGAAAAGGCAGGAAGAATCTCATGACACAGAGGAGATGAAGAGAGAAAAAGAAGTGGCACTTAGAGTCAAAAGTAAATCAGGGCAGCAGGTCAAATCAGAGGTTCATGGAAAAGCTGCAGATACAGGTTGTGTAGGGTGGATGGGGAAATAAAAGATTACTGAAGTATCCCAAGGAAAACGCAGGCTACCAATAATTCTATAGAGCTGGGAGTCCTATGGAAAGGAGAAAATCATGTGGGAAGTTAGGAGCTCTGTGGGCAGTGGTCACGAAGCCTCCAAATTGCGGCTCAACCCACACCATGCCTTTTCACACCACTGTGCCTCAACCTGTTTCTCTTTGTGGAATTGTCTTCCTTTATCTTCTCTTCCTTTATGTCCTTCAAGAATAGGCTTTAGAAACACCTAAGAAATCTTAAGCTCCCATGAAGCATGGGCTCTCCTTCCTGTGTGACCCCATGATACTTCCCATGTAACTTTTCTTAGCACCTGTCCTTTTACGTTTGACAAATATGTTTGCTAATCTTCCTCACCTACTTAACTATGGGACCCTTAAGAGAAGGTCAAATTGAATTCATTTAGCTACTCACCAAACTTAGGAGCAGCTAAAACCCAGTTTGATGGATTTTATATCTCCTCCTCTTCCAGTGGACCTCAAGGCAGATCTTGGTGAGTCTTGTTTCTTCTCATGCCCTGTGTAGAAGTTGTTCCCCTTCTCACACCTGTTCTGGGTCTCTCATTGAATGTTGTTTCTTTCAGAAAGGCGAAAGGCATTATACAATGAAGGTAAGAGACTCTGTCATGTCAATTGATGTCCTGATGACCAACAAGTTCTCAGCTCCCTATCCTTAGAGGAAAAGACTAAAGGATTGAATGAGGATTAGTGGAAGAGAAATAAGGGGAAGGGAGAAAAATTCAAGGCCCCAAATTAATGTCTCATCTTGTCTTACCTCTATTTGTTCTGTTTTAGATTGGAAGAAGGCCTTGCTATATCCTGGTACGTAACTCTATGGACCTAGTCTTGCCAAGTGCCTCTGGTATTCTGAGCATAATAAGCAGATTCATAAACACACACACACACACACACACACACACACACACATGAAAGTTGAGAAAATTTATTTGGTATCACTCTATAGTATTTTGTATTTGGAGGCTCAAATAACCAATTGTCTTCCAGAGCTAATGATGAAGGAGAAGTAACTGCTGCCTGGTCAGTTCCACCACATGGCTAGGGTAGGACTCGGCAAGAATTGTTAGCTCATCCACTATGAAGAAGGAAGGGGCAGAACTCAGAGTGATTTTGATGAATAAAGAGAGATTTGGGAACAATAAAGAATACATTATATCAGCATTTCTATTCTACAAATAAAGTTTAAAAGAGCAGAAAATGTATTATATTTTATATTTGGAAAAATATATTAACTATGATTTCACTTATTTTACTTATTTGAAATAAAAAAGTAAAATTCAATATATAGGGAGAAGGTTTATGTGTAAAAAAGTTGAAAAACAACTTTTAAAAATATTTGAATATCATTTGCAAAAATATGTTTACCTGGTGGTGGGGAAATTGGTTATATTTATACCTTCTAAAATTTGTCCATGTATTCTGTGGGTTTATAACTTGTGTGTGTGTGTGTGTGTGTGTGTGTGTAATATAGAGTTGGACCTCAAAAGCACACCAGGTCATTTCTTGAATATGTGTCTGTGCAATTTTTATATGCCAGACATTGTGCTAGATGTTGGTGGTACAAACTACTATACTCTGACCCTGTGAAACAAAGTCCATTGGGGGAAGTAAGCCAGGAACCAGGCAACTACACACAGCCTGATAAGTGCTTTGATAAGAGGAGGTCCTCCCACGGATTAAAGTTGATTAAGCAGTTTCTGTTGAGTTTTCTTTCATGAGATACTGAAAAATATTCCCATGTTTCTAAAGGAGTGAGCAAAGTACTAAGAATGACTTTTGACTTTTAGTTCCAACTCTACCAATTACAGCTGAGAAATCAGGTTCTTTTCTCTTTTTTGAGCTCAGTGTCCTTATCTCTAAGACAAAAAGACTGGAATACATGAGCTCAGATGTCCTCCTTGACTCATATATTCATAGATTCTATGCATCTGAGTGCTACACTACTGACAGGAGTGCAGTTTAGTGAGAGACCGCAGTGTTGCTCCAATCGAGAATTATGGATATGTCCTTATCTGCCTATTGTCCCAAGACTTTATGAGAATACCCAATCTTTAAATAAAATCACAAGTCCTGTCATAAGAGAAGTGGCCACAGGCAGAAGCAGATGCAATTCTATTTCTCATGAGGAATCTGTCCCTGGAGAAAAATATAAGCAATCTGATTACAATCTGGGTCAAACTAATAATGGCCTATTTAAATGCCTTAGTCATAAGCTTAAACTCTACTCTGAGGAGATCACAGGCTAGAAAAACTATAAATAAAATAGAATAGAATAAAATTAGGTTAAATTTAAAAATACAGTTTATAGCTCTCATAGTCAGTGAGGAGGTCCATAAAGGTCTTGAGAGCATAGTAGAGGGGCATGTAGAGCATTAGATCATGCTCCAGGGGTCTCCAAACCTGGCTCAGACTGGAGAATATGCCCCAGCTTTGGGCTGAAATATGTGATAGTTTCTAGTGTGAGACAGAGCGCAGAAAGCATACTATTTGTCCTGTAGTTTCTGGATACTACCAGAGTTGGAGAGGTTTAGAGGAGGTGGAGAATGTTGACAAGAGAAGGTGATGAGTCAGGGAAGGAAGCATCTTACCTCCTTTTCATTCCCTGGGTATGCTTCCGTCCCAGTTTCAACTTGTATTTCTCTTTTTCAGACTGGAGGAAGGAACAGTTCCAACCTGGTAAGTTGTTCTTTATCTTTTTGGCTCCCTTCCAACCTGCCCTCTGAGACCCTGCTTTTCTTTCCTAACATCATCTCCTCGCTGAAAAGACAGAGGCACTATTGTTCTGGTAAAGAGAGGGAAGAAACATCGAAATCATTAAATATTAGCCGGAAGTGAAAATTGCTGCTAGGCTTAGCTACTCTGGTCGTGATTCCATTTTCAATATATTGGCACAGCTTCCTCGTCTATGGGGTCCACTTAGTTCTAAAACAGAAATTAAGATAGCCCCTCAGCTGAGGAGACCCCAAACTAAGTAAGAAGCGCTCAAAATAGCAATTCAGCTGTTCTTTGTAGAGAGGTCAGCTCACTTGGAGCCTGTTACTAATTGAGGAACATAGGTCTAATTTGCAGAGGACACGGAAAGAACACCATTCTCCAATAAACACTTCAAGTCACCTGCTCACCCTGGCATTCTGCCAAGACACTGACCTATATAACTGCATAGATAGGATAAGATAAGTAGCCTAGAACTCAAGATGGGAGCACATCAGCCGCCTCCCAGCACCACCTCCCCCAACACACATGTTCAGAGGAGATGCATTCTATCCCTACTCCTTACACATTTGCTCTGTTTTGTTAAGGTTTCCCCTGTAACAAAACAGTTACAGGGGAAACAGTTTCCTGAAATATACAATGTTGGCCTTTTCCTTTCCTTTTTTTTTTCTTCCAGCTCTTGTGACTCTAAATCATGAAAACTTTCATCAGAACAATTCTGACCCAGAGAGAGAAGAGAACATCAGAGACGAAACACGGGTATTATTATGTAATAAGCAAGGAGACTGCAACCTTATCAAACTTGGTCAGAAAGAATTCATTTCAGGGAGACATTACTGGGAGGTGGACATTGAGGACACTGATGAATGGACTCTAGGCATTTATGAGAAGCCCACAGAGAGGAGTGAGTTACCCAGCCATCTACAAAAGAAGTTCAGCGTCTTAGAGAAGAAGGGACGTGAATACAGGGCTCTCACCTGTTCTCCCCCAGACATTTTCCTGGAAGAGCCTCTCCTGATAGAAAAGTGTCCACGAAAGATTGTGATTTTCTTGGATTATGAGGATAGTGACGTTTCTTTCTATAACATGGCTGACAGAACCCACATCTTCTCTTTCTCCCAGGCCAACTTCTCTGGGTCACTCTATCCTTACTTCAAACTTAAATCCATGGAGCTCTCCCCATCTGTACAATATTAAGTGACTTAGAAGAAGAACCGATAAACCATGAAGATAGTAGCCCATTCTCTGTAAGCCCTAGGACCACTGATTATGAGGCCTCTTGGCTTAAGGCTCCATGAAACTTCATGACCAAATTTTCTAACCACATCAGGCAGTGTTTCTCAAACAATCTGCAGAGAATAATCTTTTTTTTTCTTTTGGTTATTGTTGTAAATATTTCTTGCATTATATATCACAGACATACTTTTCTGAATAAATTACTGGAAATAATGAAGTGAGTTAAATACAGACATACAAGTGGTAATTTTATTATTAGATAAAATATAACTAATATTTTTTGTTAATTTTCTCTAAAGTTTTGTAATACTATATTTCTGTATTCATTTCATAAAGAACTAGTAAGAAACGTTTTATAAATATGCACTGATCTGAGGATCACACTTTAGTAGCACTGCTCAAGGAATAAAAATACACTTCCTCACATTTCTCAACACTGAATAAAACTGACAAAAGAGTTCTATTTTCAAATGTTGAAGGAGAAAAGTTAAACTGTAATTTGATAACAAGATAAACTATATCTTAAATGCAAGGATAATTTGAGAAAGAAAAAAATAAATATCAATCACAATCCAATTCTAACTAATGTGATGATGTGAACATGATGGAGGTCTGGGAAAACAAGAATCAACTGAGAAAAAATTGGGGTATTTATCCTATTGAATGATGAGAGAGAAAGGTGATTGCTTTGCTTAAGATATTAATAAGGAGAATGACTACTTCGTATTCTGGGGAATTCTATGTGTGTTCACCAGCAAAGGTAAGGAAAGGCCTTTCTTCTCCCCCCAGTCAAAACTATCTATTAGGTTAAAATGAAATGATTAGAGGAAACAGTAACTAATACTTAAACAAGGGTGAGAAGAAAATATCATCCTACCACCCAGACTAGAAAACCTTGAAAATGCAGTGGACACTGTGTAGAGTACCCACAAAAGTCTTTCCCTAGTAATGGGGAATAATTAGCACTAGACTAAATATTGATCCAATATTGTTGAACAAATGTAAAAGCAAGATTCTAATGGACCAAATTGTTTACAAGTATCTTAAATTCATTCCAGAGAAAAGCTCAACAGGATAAAAAATTCACACTGTCTGACATTCAATCAAAAATTACCAGGCAAGGAAAGAAGCAAGAAAATACAACATATAATGAACAGAAAATCAATACGTTAAAATTGACATGGAACTGGTACAGGTATTCATATTTATAGACATGTTAAAACAGAAGTTATAACTGTATTCCAAATAGTTTTAAATATGTTCAAACAAATCACTAGAGATATACATTTAAAAGAAAGACCCAAATTGAACTTCTAGAAATGAAAAGTACAATGTGTGAGATGAAAATTTCACTGGATATGATTAACGGTAGATTAGTCATTGCATAAAAAAAATGGTTAGTGAACTTGAAGACATTCATTCAAACTATCTAAAATGAAATGTACAGAAAAAATAATTTAAAAAATGAAGAGTATCACTGATTTGATGGAAAACTTTAAAGGGCCTAAAACAAAAGTAATTAGAGACCTTGAAGAGAGAGGTGTGTGGACAGAAAAAAGATTTGAGAAAATGAGAGTCTAAAATATATTCTAAATTTGATCATTATAAACTCAAGATCCAAATATCACTCTTAGGGCAATTCCCTGGTTGTCCAGTGGTTAGGACTCCGCGGTCTCACTGCAGGGTGCCCGGGTTCGACTTCTGGTTGTGAGAATAAGATCCCACAAGCCACACAGCAAAAAAAAAAAAAGAAAGAAAGAAAAAAAAATCACTCTTAGTCTGTTCAGACTACTATAACAAAAACCGCCATAGACTCAGTGGTTTGTAAACAGTGTAAATTTATTTCTCACAGTTCTAGAGGCTAGGAGTTCATCCCATTAAGGTGAAAAGGAATTAAAATTTTACAATCTCACAACCACATGCTGAAACATTGTTACATTTTAAAATATATGGAAAATATTTATGGTCATCAATTAAGGCCTCATAAAAACTGCAGAGTCTAGATAATGTATTTATTAAATATAAGAATTCTTTCAATTCCTTAAGTTGAAGTTGAACATGCATCTCTTTAAGCTGAATATATTCAGAAGTATCCTTTTACAGTGACAGATATTACCTGTGCCTTATGCACCTGGAAGGACTACAGAGCAGCTCCTAGCACATGAAAAAACTTCCTGAAGTCTACATCATTTATAGACTCAAAGCCTGTTATACAGAAAATACATAAAGTATGCACACACAAATCCCCACTCACACACACTATTAGAGATAATAAAGAAATTCAGCAAACTTTAAGATTAACACACAAAATTCAGTTGCATTTCTACACACTAGCAATGAACAATCCAAAGATAAAATTAAGAAAAAGTTTTATTTATAGCAGCATCAAAATAATAAAATACTTAGGAATAAATATAATCAATGAAGTGTAAGATTACAAATTGAAAATTACAAAGACAGATAAATGGAAAGATATTCTGTGTGCATGGATTGAAAAACTTAATATTTTTAAGATGATAATACTATCCAAAGTGACCTACAGATTCAATGCAATCTTTGTCAAAATGCCAAACACACTTTTTGAGGAAATAGACAATCTGATTATAAAGTTCAGATGAAAGTTCAAGGGACCCAGAAAAGCCAAAACCATCTCAAGATGGTTTGATGAAGAACAAAGTTGGAAAACTCACATCTCTCCATTTCAAAACTTACTACAAAGCTGCAGTGATCAATACAGTGTGGTTCTGGCATAAGGATAAACATATAAGTCAATGGAATTTATTGAGAGTCCAGGATACTTTTATAGTCAACTGATTTTTGACAAGCATCAAAAAATCACTTCATCCATTTGATAGGAAAAGAATAGCCTTTTCAGTAAATAGTGAAGAAACAATAAACATCGACAGGCAAAAGAATAAAGTTTCCCTCTATCTCACATCATATATAGAACATCAACTGAAAATGGATTAAAGATCTAAATGTAAGCATATGTGTAAATCTTGACTTAGGCACTGGCTTCTTAGATATTATACCAAGAGCACAACCAAACAGAGGAAAAATAAATAACTTTGACTTTATTAAAATTTTTGTGTCTGAAAAGATACTAACAGGGATTTCCCCTGGTGGAACAGTGGCTAAGAATCCACCTGCCAACACCAGGGACACGGGTTGAAGCCCTGGTCCAAGAGGATCCCACATGCTGAGGAGCAATTAAGCCTGTGCACCACAATTACTGAGCCCGCGTGCTACAACTACTGAAGCCTGCGTGCCTAGATCCCGTGCCCTGAAACAAGGTAAGCCACCACAATGAGAAGCCTGCACACTGCAACAAAGAGTAGCCCCCGCTGGCTGCAGCTAGACAAAGACTGTGCACAACAACAAAGACCCAATGCAGCCAAAAATAAATAAAATAAATACATTTTTGAAAAAGAGACTATCAAAAAAGTGCAGAGGCAACTCATAGAAAGGGAAAAAATATTTACAATTTATCAGAGTTTAGTATGAAGAATATATAAAGATTCTTAATGTTAAACAATAAAAAGCAAAGCAATTCAATTTTTTAAATTAACAAATGATTTGAATAGACATTCGTCTGAAGAAGATGTGCAAATGGTCAAAAAGCACATGAAAGGGCTTCCCTGGTGGCGCAGTGCTTGAGAGTCCGCCTGCCGATGCAGGAGACGCGGG
>NW_006786873.1:119739-128554 GCF_000442215.2 Lipotes vexillifer
GGGCCCGTGAGCCATGGCCACTGAGCCTGCGCGTCCGGAGCCTGTGCTCCGCAAATGGGAGAGGCCACAACAGTGAGAGGCCCGCATAACGCAAGGAAAAAAAAAAAAAAAAAAGCACATGAAAAAATGTACAACACAATTAGTCATTTGGGAAATGTAAACCACAATGTAATATCACACATACCCTCTAGAATGTCTGTCCTATGCCCTCCCTACACCCCTGCAAAAAAAATGAAAATAACAAGTATTGGAAAGGATGTGGAGAAATTAGAAATCTCATAGAGCTATGCAAGTCAAAACTACAATGATGTATCACCTCACATTGGTCAGAATGGCCATGATCAAAAATTCTACAAACAAATTCTGGAGAGGGTGTGAGGAAAAGGGAACACTTCTATACTGTTGGTGGGAATGTAAACTGGTACAGTCACTATGGAGAACAGCATGGAGGTTCCTTAAAAAACTAAAATTGAGCTACTGTATGATCCTCCTGGGCATGTATCTGGAGAAAGCCATAATTTGAAAGATAAATGCACCCCAATGTTAATTGCAGCACTATTTACAATAGCCAGGACATGGAAGCAACGTAAATGTCCATCAACAGAGGAATGGATAAAGAAGATATGGTACATATATACAATGGAATATTACTCAGCCATAAAAAAGAACAAAATAATGCCATTTGCAGCAACATGGATGGACCTAGAGATTGTCATACTGAGTGAAGTTAAGTCAGACAAAGACAAATATAGTATGATATCGCTTATCACTGTGAACTGCTTGAAGCTTCCTCTGAGAGTAGACATGTTATCTTCACTTACTCTGGTCAACAT
Source organism: Lipotes vexillifer (assembly GCF_000442215.2). Taxonomy (NCBI): domain Eukaryota; kingdom Metazoa; phylum Chordata; class Mammalia; order Artiodactyla; family Lipotidae; genus Lipotes; species Lipotes vexillifer. The sequence continues at coordinate 120,573 of NW_006786873.1, forward strand.
GATGTAACACACTCATTGTCCACCAAGGCAAGAGTATCCTTCATAGCCACACAAATTCATAAATCAATTTACCCAAGCTCTCCCCAGTATCAATTCAATGTCTCCTTTCTGGAGAGAGATGGGGGTTGCCTGAACTCTGGGGGAGACCCAAGCTCTGCTGTGTATCTAGAGTGTCCTTGAAAGGAAGGAACTAAGAAGTAACATTGTTTGATCAGTGAGTCCACCATAAACACATCTGAAGTGGATTTTTTAGATATCCATCTTGGAATAATTTATGCAATATCAGTCTGGCCATATGTATATAAATCCTGATAGCAATCACATGTTAATTCATGTATTAGAAGCCACATGAAAATGGTAAGTCAGAATCATCTTGTTATCTAAAGGGAATACACCCCCTCTTAAAATAATTTACCCTTGAGTTGAGAACAGAGGTGAGCATATTCTGAGCGTCTCAGTGCAGAAGTAATCTCCAAGCAAGTGATGTCAATGTACTTTTCTATGGTCATATTTTTAGCTAGAGTTCTTTGCTTAGTGCTGGGAAATTGAATTTGAAAAAAAATTTAATAAGGAGTATGTCAAAGGTATAATATACAGAATTGTGAAGGGTCTGAACACTTGGAATAAGTTGAAAATTTAAAGGGACTAATGACATTTAGCTTTGAATGGGGAAAATTGTGAAGAAGGTAAAAGCCGTTTTCATATATTTGAAGTCCTTAACATTCAGCAATCAGAATAAGTACTGAAAATGTTAAAATGGCCATCTTAGATCAAATGGTGAATAACTTTTTTCTTAAAGAACGAACTTTTTGTTTCATTGCTTTTCACTATTGTTTTTCTACTGTTTGTCTTCACTGTAATATTTATTATTTTCTTTCTTCTGCTAGCTGTGGGATAAATCTGTTCTTTTTTTTAAAGCCCCTTAAATTGTGAAGTTTAATTGTGATTTGGTATGTTACTTCTTTTAATAGCTTACAGCCATAAATTTCCCTGTTTTCACTGTATCTCAGACGTTGGATGTGTTGCATTTTTGTTTTCACTGGACTCAAGATATTTGCAAAATTTTCTTTTGTTATTTCTTCTTTAACTCATTGGTGTTTAAGAGTGTGTTGATTAATTTCTACATAATTGTGAATTTTCCAGTTAAAAAAATTTTTTTAACATCTTTATTGGAGTATAATTGCTTTACAATTGTGTGTTAGTTTCTGCTTTATAACAAAGTGAATCAGTTATACATATACATATGTTCTCATATCTCTTCCCTCTTGCATTTCCCTCCCTCCCACCCTCCATATCCCACCCCTCTAGGTGGTCATAAAGCACCGAGCTGATCTCCCTGTGCTATGTGGCTGCTTCCCACTAGCTATCTAGTTTATGTTTGGTAGTGTGTATATGTCCATGCCACTCTCTCGCTTTGTCACAGCTTACCCTTCCCGCTCCCCATATCCTCAAGTCCATTCTCTAGTAGGTCTGTGCCTTTATTCCTGTCTTACCCCTAGGTTCTTCATGACCTTTTTTTCCCTTAGATTCCATATATATGTGTTAGCATATGGTATTTGTTTTTCTCTTTCTGAGTTACTTCACTCTGTATGACAGACTCTAGGTCTATCCACCTCACTACAAATAACTCGATTTTGTTTCTTTTTATGGCTGAGTAATATTCCATTGTATATATGTGCCATATCTTCTTTATCCATTCATCTGATGATGGACACTTAGGTTGCTTCCATGTCCTGGCTATTGTAAATAGAGCTGCAATGAACATTTTGGTACATGACTCTTTTTGAATTATGGTTTTCTCAGGGTATATGCCCAGTAGTGGGATTGCTGGGTCGTATGGTAGTTCTATTTTTAGTTTTTTAAGGAACCTCCATACTGTTCTCCATAGTGGCTGTATCAATTTACATTCCCACCAACAGTGCAAGAGTGTTCCCTTTTCTTCATACGCTCTCCAGCATTTATTGTGATTTATGTCATAGAGTGTTCTGCCTATGTTTTCCTCTAGGAGTTTGATAGTGTCTGGCCTTATATTTAGGTCTTTAATCCATGTTGAGTTTATTTTTGTGTATGGTGTTAGCGAGTGTTCTAATTTCATTCTTTTATGTGTAGCTGTCCAGTTTTCCCAGCACCACTTATTGAAGAGGCTAAACATTTGTTTTTTAAGCCATTTAGTTTGTTGCCTTTGTTACAGCAGCCATAACAAATGAATACACTCTATTTTTATCACAAGAATTCCACTGAACTTTTCACTTTTCACTTTTTTATGTATACATAAATAAACACATACATAGTGGAGTCTGCAATTCTTAAATTAATTAACTTATTTATAAATCAAGAAAGAATTGATTGATAATGGGAACAATGAAAAGAAACAAATATATGAGGAAATATGAAGAATTATTCAGCAACTAATAGAAGAGAATCTTCCAGATATGAGGAAAAATAAAGGATTCTTCAGATTAAAAAGGCTTGATAGTTGGTCAAAATAATGGGCAACCTGAAGAAATCTTCAAATAAATCTCTAAGAAAAGATCACCTATATAAGGACTAGCATCAAACTAGCACCTCATTTCCCATCAGCAGCATTATGTAATAGTAACCAGTGGAATATTAATGCCTTCTAATTTCTGAGGTGATAAAGAATTTAATATTTAGTTAAAATATATATAATATTAAAAAAATAATACTTAAGATATGCATGGTCTCAGAAATTTATTTCTACTACACTCTCTTTGGAAAATATTGAAGATAATACTCCATAGAAATGAGAGCCTAAACTAAGAAAGTGGATTCAGTCCAGTTGAATAGTGAAAAGAATTCCAAAGTAAAAAAAATGGGCAGGAGATTTAAAGAAAAGTATTTAAGACTGGGGAAACTGTGATTCTATCAAAATTATAAATTGGAATTAAAGAATCTATTTCTGGCAAGTTTTAGCTGGAAAGGTTTGTATTAAAGGATATTACAGAGAGAGATTCAAGATGGCAGAGGAGTAGGTGGATGTGGAGCTCATCTCTCTCTACGGATGCATCAGGAATACATCTATAGATGGAACAATTCTCACCAAACACTGGCTGAAAACTAGAAGAAGACGTTGGACACTGGAAAGGACTGTAAATATCCCTGCGTAACTTGGTAGAATGGAAAAAAAGAAGGGAGAAGGAGGAGGAGAGGAAGTGGGATGGGACCTGAACCCAGCGCAGAGGAGCTGAAACAGAGGAGAGATTCCCGAATTCGGGGAAACCCCCTGTCTGATGGGGAAATTGGGACCGAAGGGAAGCATTTGAGGCAGTCAGAATAGGATAAAGCAGCCGATCTGTAGCAGACGGGACAGAGTGAGAAACACAAGAAATTCACAGATGGTCCGTACCACAGCCCTACTGGACTGGGACTTGTGTTCACAGTTGTGCAAAGGGGCTGGGAGCTGGTGAGTGGGGATTGGGGAACAGGCCCAGAGTGAGAACTGCCGTTGGCTATGGGGAGATGGACTGAGGGGATGGGAGGGAGGACATCTGCAGCAGGGCATGCCTATTGAGGAAGACTGGACTGCCATGGAAGCAGGGCGCTACTGCTGAGTCACATGCAGGGGGAGGAGCCACTATTGTAGCCTCTCTCTCCCCACATGCCGGTACCTACTGATGAAAATAAAGGAAGCTCGCTCAGGGCTGGCTCTTGTGAGCCGGCTGACAGCAATAAAAAAGCCCCCTCAGAGCTGGCCCTCACACACTAGCTGCAGGGCAATAATAATAAAAAAAAAGCTCCCTCAGGGCTGGCCCCCACATGCCTGCTGCCAGGTGCCAGAAAAATCCACGGACAGGGCTGGCCTTCATGTGCCTTAATGCTGGGCACCAGAAAAGGCCCTCACTCAGGCCATATCTATTGTGTCTGTGGCCGCTGGCTTGCCTCTGCATTTGGTGCCACCGGGGCTCCTGCGATCCAAGCGGTCATACCACCTCTGTGCCCGGTCCTCACAGGGGCAGACCCAAGAGCTCCAAGGCAGCCTCACGACCAGACTCCTGTGGGTGGACCACACGCAGAGGTAGGGATAAAACCAAAGCTGAACCCCAGGGATGGGGCAACTAAGGAATAGGATGGAAAATCTTTCCATCAACTGTACAAGCTGCAGATTAAATCCACATGATCAGCTAAGTAGACCCTGTGTCTATGGAATATCTGAGTAGACAATGACTGTTCCCACAAATGAAAATGGTCTAGCTCTGGCAGCTGTGGACTTTGGGGGCAAGTACACACAGGAACTGGGCCAGATCAGAGTCTGAGTGGTCCCCACAGGCCCACAGCAGGTCTAGAGACCAGCCCAGAGGCAGAGGAGAACCTCTTGGGGAGGCGGAGGTGGGCTGTGGCTCACAGCATGTGCAAGGACACTTACAGAGGAGACCCCAGGGAAAGATAATTATGACTATTAATTTTATTATGTTTTGATTCATTCTGCTGTTGGTTCTAGCTTTTTTTGGTTTCTTTTTCTTTCTTTTTTGGTTTGTCATTGTTTAGTTTTTTTAATTTAGTCTTTTGGGATCTCCATGTTTTATAACCTATTTTTATACATTTCTATTTTTAATTTGTTTTTCAGTCATTCTGTGTTCTTTTCCCTTATTTTTTTCTTTCTCTTTTTCTCTAATATATTTCTCTCTTCTTTTTTAAATTTCCATTTCTACTTTGCTTTTCTGTTGTCCTGTCTTTTTAAAATTTAATTTAATTTTATTATTATTATCTTTTTAATCATTTTTATTGGTTTGTTCTATTTCCTTGCTTTATTCTTCAGTAAGCACACTGCTTTGGTTTTGTTTTTAGGTTATGTGTCTTTGTTAGTTTTAATCCTTATTGATTTCATTTTTGACTTCTATTTGTCTGGTTGTTCTCTTGCTTTTTGTTGTATTTGGCTCTGTTTTTGTTTCTTTTACGTGTGTGGTGTTTCCTTGTTTCTGTTTTTGTTTGTTTGTTTTTACCATTTCTCTGGGGGTTTGCTTATCTTTTTTTCTTTAATATATTTTATTTATTTTTATATTTCTGTTTCTGCATTGCTTTTCTGTTGTTCTGTGTTCTTTTCCCTTTCTCTTTTTATTTCTTCTTCTTTTATATCATTTTTGTCGGTTTTGTTTCTTTGCTTCATTCTTCAGTTGACACTCTGCTTTGGTCTTGTTTTTGATTTTGAGTTTCTGTCAGCTTTATTCTTAATTGTTTGATTTCGTTCTTAGGTTCTTTTGTTTATCTGGCTGTTCTCTTGCTATTTGACTTTTTGTTTTTGTTTGTGTTTCTTGTGTGTGTGTGTGTGTGTGTGTGTGTGTGTGTGTGTGTGTTTCCTTGTTTCTGTTTCTGTTTGTTTGATTTTAATTTTTACCACTTGCCTGGGATTTTGTTAGTCTTTTTTTTTTAATCCCCTTTATTGCCAGGAAAAGCCACTTGTGGTGTCTTGGTACCTTGACCAGAAGTTGGGCCTGAGGCTCTGGAGTGGGAGCACCAAGTCCAGGATGCTGGATGCTTAGAGAATACCCAGTCCCACGGAAGACTAACCACCAAGAGCTCTCATGGAGACCTCTATCTGAATCCAAGACCCAGTTCCACCCAACTGCCAGCAGCTCCCAGTGCTGGACACCTCACACCAAACAACAAACAAGACAGGAACACAAACTCACCCATCAGCACAGAGACTACCTAAAGTCATATTAAGCTCACAGATATCCCAAAACACACCACCTGACATGACCCTGCTCATTAGAGGGAAAAGACTCAGCTCCACCCACCAGAACACAGGCACCAGTCCCTCCCCTCAGGAAGCCTACACAAGACACTAGAAGAACCCCATCACTGGGGCAGAGAACAGAAGCACAAGGAACTACAACCCTGTAGCCTAGGGAAAGGAGACCTCAAATACTGCAAATTAGACAAAATAAGAAGACACAAATATCTTACAGGAAAAGGAGCAAAGTAAAATCTCACAAGACTAAATAAATGAAGAGGAAATAGGCAAGCTATCTGAAAAAGAATTCAGGGGCTTCCCTGGTGGCACAGTGGTTAAGAATCTGCCTGCCAATGCAGGTAACACAGGTTTGAGCCCTGGTCTGGGAAGATCCCACATGCCACAGAGCAACTAAGCCCATGTGCCACAACTACTGAACCTGCACTCTAGAGCCTGTGAGCCACAACTACTGAGCCCATGTGCCACAACTAGTGAAGCCTGTTTTCCTAGAGCCCATGCTCCACAAAAAGAGAAGCCACTGCAATGAGAAGCCTGTGCACTGCAACAAAGAGTAGCCCCTGCTCGCCACAACCAGAGAAAAGCCCACATGCAGCAATGAAGACCCAACACAGTCAAAAATAAAATAAAATAAATTAATTAAAAAAATAAGAATTCAGAGTAATGATAGTAAAGATGATACCAAATCTTGGATATAGAATAGAGAAAATACAAGAAACGTTTAACCAGGACCTAGAAGAACTAAAGAGCAAACAAACAGTAATGAACAACACAATAATTGAAACTAAAAATACTCTAGAAGGAATCAATAGCAGAATAACAGAGGCAGAAGAATGGATAAGTGAGCTGGAAGAGAGAATGGTGGAAATAACTGCCACACAGCAGAATAAAAAAAAAAGAATGAAAAGAAATGAGGACAGTGTTGGAGACTTCTGGGACAACACTAGGCACACCAATATTCGAAATATAGGCATCCCAGAAGAAGAAGAAAAAAAGAAAGAGTCTGAGAAAGTATTTGAAGAGATTATAGTTGAATACTTTCCCAACATGGGAAAGGAAATAGTCAATGAAGTCCAGGAAACACAGAGAGTCCCATACAGGATAAACAGGTGAAACAAAGACACATATTAATCAAACTAACAAAAATTAAACACAAAGAAAAAATATTAAAAGCAGCAGGGAAAAGGAACAAATAACATACAAGGGAATCCCCATAAGGTTAACAGCTGATCTTCCAGCAGAAACTCTACAGGCCAGAAGGCAGTGGCAAGATATGTTGAAAGAGATGAAAGGGAAAAATATACAACCAGGATTACTCTAACCAGCAAGGATCTCATTCAGATTTGACTGAGAAATTAAATTTTACAGACAAGCAAAAGTTAAGAGAATTCAGCACCAACAAACCAGCTTTACAACAAATGCTAAAGGAATTCTCTAGGCAGGAAACACAAGAGAAGGAAAAGACCTACAAAAACGAACCCCAAACAATTAAGAAAATTGTAATAGGAACATACATATCAATAATTACCTTAGAGACTCTTTCCAAGATGGCGGAGGAGTAAGACGCAGAGATCACCTTCCTCCCCACAGATACACCAGAAATACATCTACACGTGGAGCAACTCCTACAGAACACCTACTGAACGCTGGCAGGAGACCTCAGACCTCCCAAAAGGCAAGAAACTCCCCACGTACCTGGGTAGGGCAAGAGAAAAAAGAATAAACAGAGACAAAAGGATAAGGACGGTACCTGCACCAGTGGGAGGGAGCCGTGAAGGAGGAAAGGTCTCCACACACTAGGAGCCCCTTCGCGGGCAGAGATTGCGGGAGGCGGAGCGGGGAGCTTCGGAGCCGCGGAGGACAGCACAGCAACAGGGGCGCGGAGGGCAAAGCGGAGAGATTCCCGCACAGAGGATCGGCGCCGACCGGCGCTCACCAGCCCGAGAGGCTCGTGTGCTCACCCGCCGGGGGCGGGCGGGGCTGCGAGCTGAGGCTCGGTTTCGGTTTCGGTCGGAGCTCAGGGAGAGGACTGGGGTTGGCGGCTTGAACATAGCCCGAAGGGGTTAGTGCGCCACGGCTAGCCGGGAGGGAGTCCGGGGAAAAGTCTGGACCTACCCAAGAGGCAAGAGACCTTTTCTTGCCTCTGTGTTTCCTGGTGCGCGAGGAGAGGGGTTTTAAGAGCGCTGCCTAAAGGAGCTCCAGAGACGGGCGCGAGCTGCGGCTAAAAGCTCGGAAACCAGAGACGGGCAGGAGACGCTAAGGCTGCTGCTGC
>NW_006786873.1:134940-146621 GCF_000442215.2 Lipotes vexillifer
AAAGAGGGAAGAGATATGGGAACATATATATATGTATAACTGACTCACTCTGTTATAAAGCAGAAACTAACACACCATTGTAAAGCAATTATACCCCAATAAAGATGTTAAAAAAAAATAATAATAATAATAATTACCTTAAATGTAAATGGATTAAATGCCTCAATCAAAAGACACAGACTGGCTGAATGGATGCAAAAACAAAACACATATATGTGCTGTCTACAAGAGACCCACTTCAGAATTAGGGACACATACAGACTGAAAATGAAAGGACGGAAAAAGATATTCCATGCAAATGGAAGTCAAAAAAAAGGTGGAGTAGCAATACTCATGGATGCAAAAACAAAACACATATATGTGCTGTCTACAAGAGACCCACTTCAGAATTAGGGACACATACAGACTGAAAATGAAAGGACGGAAAAAGATATTCCATGCAAATGGAAGTCAAAAAAAAGGTGGAGTAGCAATACTCATATCAGACAAAATAAACCTTAAAATAAAGACTGTTACAAGAGACACGGAAAGACACTACATAATGATCAAGGGATCAACCCAAGAAGAAGATATAACAGTTGTAAATATCTATGTAACCAACATAGGAGCTACTCAATACCTAAGGCAAATGCCAACTGCCATAAAAGGGGAAATCAACAGTAACACAATAAGAGTAGGTGACTTTAACACCCCACCTAACATGAATGGACAGATCATCCAAACAGAAAATAAATAAGGAAACACAAACTTCAAATGACACATTAGACCAGGTGGACTTAATTGATATTTATAGGACATTCCATCCAAAAGCAACAGAATACACTTTCTTCTCATGTGCACACAGAACATTCTCCAGGATAAATCACATCTTGGGCCACAAATCAAGCCTCAGTAAATTTAAGAAAATCGAAATCATATCGAGCATCTTTTCTGACCACAATGCTATGAGACTAGATATCAATTACAGGAATAAAACTGTAAAAAATACAAACACATGGAGGCGAAACAATACACTATTAAACAACAAAGAGATCACTGAAGAAATCAAAGAGGAAATAAAAATTACCTAGAGAGAAATGACAATGAAAACACAATGATCCAAAATCTATGGGATGCAGCAAGAGCAGTTGTAAGAGGGAAGTTTATAGCTATACAAGCCTACCTCAAGAAACAAGAAAAACCTCAAATAAACAATCTAACCTTACACCTAAAGGAGCTAGAGAAAGAAGAATAAACAAAAACCAAAGTTAGTAGAAAGAAAGTAATCATAAAGATTAGAGCAGAAATAAATGAAATAGAGACAAAGAAAATAATAACAATGATTGATAAAACTAAAAGTTGGTTCTTTGAAAAGATAAACAAAATTGATAAACCTTTAGCCAGCCTCATCAAGAAAAAGAGGGAGAGGACTCAAATCAATGAAATTAGAAATGAAAAAGGAGATGTTACAATGGACAGCACAAAAATACAAAACATCCTAAGAGAACAGTACAAGCAACTCTATGCCAATAAAATGGAAACCTGGAAGAAATGGAAAAATCCTTAGAAAGGTATAACTGTCCAAGACTGAACCAGGAAGAAATAGAAAATATGAACAGACCAATTACAAGTAATGAAATTGAAACTGTGATTAAAAATCTTACAACAAACAAAAGTCCAGGACCAGGTGGCCTCACAGGTGAATTCTATCAAACATTTAGAGAAGAACTAACACCCATTCTTCTCAAACTCTTCCAAAAAATTGCAGAGGAAGGAACACGTCCAGACTCATTCTAGGAGGCCACCATCATGCTGATACCAAAACCAGACAAAGATACTACAAAAAAAGAAAATTACAGACCAATATCACGGATGAACATAGAAGCAAAAATCCTCAACAAAATGCTAGCAAACAGAATCCAATAGCACATTAAAAAAATTATACACCATGATCAAGTGGCATTTATCCCAGGGATGCAAGGATTCTTTAACATATGCAAATCAATCAATGTGATATACCGTATTAACAAACTGAAGAATAAAAATCATATGATCATCTCAATAGATGCAGAAAAAGCTTTTGACAAAATTCAACACCCATTTATGATAAAAAAAAAACTCTCTAGAAAGTGGGCATAGAGGGAACCTGCCCCAACATAATAAAGGTCATATACGACAAACTCACAGCCAACATCATTCTCAGTGGTGAAAAATTGAAAGCATTTCCTCAAAGATCAGGAGCAAGACAATGATGTCCACTGTCGCCACTATTATTCAACATAGTTTTGGAAGTTTTAGCCAGGACAATCAGAGAAGAAAAAGAAATTAATGGAATACAAATTGGAAAAGAAGAAGTAAAACTGTCACTGTTTGCAGATAACGTGATACTATACATAGATAATCCTAAAGATGCCACCAGCAAACTTCTAGAGCTAATCAATGAATTTGGTAAAGTTGCAGGATATAAAATTAATGCACAGAAATCTCTTTCATTCCTATACACTAACAATGAAAGGTCAGAAAGAGAAATTAAGGAAACAATCCCATTCACCATTGCAACAAAAAGAATAAAATAACTAGCAATAAACCTACCTAAGCAGGTAAAATACCTGTACTCAGAAAACTCTAAGTCACTGATGAAATAAATCAAAGATTATACAAACAGATGGAGAGATATACCATGTTTGTGGATTGGAAGAATCAATATTGTGAAAATGGCTCTTCTATGCAAAGCAATCTACAGATTTAATGCCATCCCTATCAAATTACCAATGGCATTTTTTACAGAACAAGACCAAAAGAATCTTGAAATTTGTATGGAGACACAGAAGACCCCAAATAACCAGAGCAATCTTGAGGGGAACAAAAGGATCTGGAGGAATCAGACTCCATGACTTCAGACTATACTACAAAGCTACAGTAATCAAGACAATATGGTACTGGCACAAAAACAGAAATATAGATCAATGGAACAGGATAGAAATCCCAGAGATAAGCCCATGCACATATGGTCACCTTATCTTTGATAAAGGAGGCAAGAATATACCATGGAGAGAAGACAGCCTCTTCAATAAGTGGTGTTGGGAAAACTGGACAGCTACATGTAAAAGAATGAAATTAGAACACTCCCTAACACCATAAACAAAAATAAACTCAAAATGGATTAAAGAACTAAATGTAAGACCAGACACTATAAAACTCTTAGAGGAAAACATAGGAAGAACATTCTTCGACATAAATCACAGAAGATCTTTTTTGACCCACCTCCTAGAGAAATAGAAATAAAAACAAAAATTAAAAAATGGGACCTAAGAAACTTAAAAGCTTTTGCACAGCAAAAGAAACTATAAACAAGACAAAAAGATAACCCTCAGAATGGGAGAAAGTATTTGCAAAGGAATCAATGGACAAAGGATTAACCTCCAAAATATATAAACAGCACATGCAGCTCAATGTTAAAAAAAAAGAAACCCAATCCAAAAATGAGCATTAGACCTAAATAGACATTTCTCCAAAGACACACAGATGGCCAAGAGGCACATGTAAAGCTGCTCAACATCACTAATTATTAGAGAAATGCAAATCAAAACTACAATGTGGTATCACCTAACACCTGTTAAAATGAGCATCATCAGAAAATCTACAAACAAAAAATGTTGGTGAGGGTGTGAAGAAAAGAGAAGTCTCTTGCACTGTTGGTGGGAATGTAAATTGATACAGCCACTATGGAGAACAGTATGGAGTTTCCTTAAAAAACTAAAAATAGAATTACCATATGACCCAGCAATGTCACTACTGGGTGTATACTCAGAGAAACCATAATTCAAAAGGACACATGCATTCCAATGTTCTTTGCAGCACTATTTACAATAGTCAGGTCACGGAAGCAACCTAAATGTCCATCAACAGACAAATGGATAAAGAAGATGTGGTACAGGTTCTGTTGGGGAAGACGGCAGCAGCCAAGAACACCCTTCTGTTCTTGCCCCCTGGGACTTCTGACTGAGCCTTCCCGGGAAGGGCGGGGACTGCAGGCGCCTTGCATCCCAGGAGCCCTAACCAACTTGGTTCCTCAATTAGTGGTGGGGAAGGGCATATCCTCTTGTGTAGGACTCAGGCTCTCCCTGCCGTCAGGATGAGGGCTCACGGGGAAACCGAGGAGTCCGAAAAGGTGAGTAAGATGAGTTCTCTCTTGGAACGGCTTCATGCAAAATTTAACGAAAATAGACCTTGGAGTGAAACCATTAAGCTTGTGTGTCAATTCATGTAACATCTTTACCAGCAATGACTGACTGGAGTCTATAGCAAGCCAGAATGGACTGGGCTCTCATCTCAGTGCCAGTGTCACTGAATGTTACATCACATCAGATATGTTATATGTGGAAGTGCAGTTAGATCCTGCAGGACAGCTTTGTGATGTAAAAGTGGCTCACCATGGAGAGAATCATGTGAGCTGTCCAGAGATTGTACAGCAGCTAAGGGGAAAAAATTTTGATGAATTTTCTAAGCACCTTAAGGGTCTTGTTAATCTTTATAACCTTCCAGGGGACAACAAACTGAAGACTAAAATGTACTTGGCTCTCCAATCCTTAGAACAAGATCTATTTAAAATGGCAGTTATGTATTGGAAAGTAATGAATGCTGGTCCCTTGGATAAGATTCTTCATGGAAGTGTTGGCTATCTCACTCCAAGAAGTGGGGGTCATTTAATTGACTTGAAGTATTATGCCTCTCCTTCTGACATGCTGGATGATAAGACTACATCCCCTATAGTTTTGCACAAGAATAATGTTCCTTGATCTTTGGGCATGAATGCATCAGTGACAATTGAAGGAACATCTATTATGTATAATCTCCCAACTGCACCATTAATTATGGGGTCACATCCAGTTGACAACAAATGGACTCCCTCCTTCTCCTCAATCACCAGTGCCAAGAGTGTGGATCTTCCTGCCTGTTTCTTCTTGAAATTTCCCCAGCCAATCCCAGTATCTAGAGCATTTGTTCAGAAACTTCAGAACTGCACAGGGATTTCATTGTTTGAAACCCAGGCAACTTATGTACCCATCTATGAACTGATCACTCAATTTGAGGTGTCAAAGGACCCTGACCTTGTACCTTTGAATCATGTGATTTTATGCTGCTGTTCCAGGTCAACCACACTGCTATTTCCTCAACAAGGATGCTCCTCCTCCAGATGGTAGAAATCTACCAGGAACCTTGTTAGCAAAATCACCTTTCAGCACACTGGCTGGGTTCCTCTTATCCTAAATCTGATCAGACACCAAGGGGCTTAATACACCCTAATTGGAAGTTGTGTCAAAAGAATTATTCTGAAAGAAGATTCTCCTGGGCTCCTCCAATTTGAAGTGTGTCCACTCTCAGAGTCCCGTTTCAGCATATCTTTTCAGCACCCTGTGAATGACTCCCTGGTGTCTGTGGTAATGGATGTGCAGGACTCAACACATGTGAGCTGTAAACTCTGCAAGGGGCTGTCAGATGCACTCATCTTCACAGATGACTTCATTGACAAAGTTGTTCAAATATGTGTGTCTATCCCTGTGATGATGAGGGCTATTTGGAGGAAAGCTGAAACCATTCAGACCAACACCCCAGCACTGTCCCTCATTGCAGAGACAGTTGAAGACATGTTAAAAAAGAACCTTCCCCTGGCTAGCAGCCCAGGGTATGGCAACAACCCAATGAGTGGTACCACTACACCAACCAACACATTTCTGGGGGTCCATATTACCTTGTTTAATATGAGCATGGGCATCAAAGATCGGCATGAGTCTGTGGGCCATGGGGAGGACTTCAGCAAGGTGTCTCAGAACCAGTTCTTACCAGTTTGTTACAAATAAGAGAGAACGGGGTGTCTACCATTGGCTCAAGTCTGACCCCTCCTCATCACATGCCACCACCTGTCTCTTTGATGGCTGGCAACACCAAGAACCACCCGAAGCTCATGAACCTTCTTAAAGATATTCCTGCCCAGGATTTCTCAACCCTTTATGGAAGCAGCCCTTTAGAAAGGCAGAACTCCTCTTCCAGTTCACCCCGGGTGGAAATGTGCTCGGAAAGCAACAAGACAAAGAAGAAGAAGTCATCAAGATTATCACCTGACAAACCCAAGCACCAGACTGAAGATGACCTTCAGAGGGAGCTATTTTCAATGGATGTTGACTCACAGAACCCTATTTTTGGTGTCAACATGACAGCTGACATGCTGGATACGCCACACAACACTCTAGCTCCAAGCCAGTGTAGCACTCCCCCAACAACTTACCCACAACCAGTACCTCATCCCCAACCCAGTATTCAAAGGATGGTCCGACTATCCAGTTCACACAGCACTGGCCTGAATGCAACTGATATCCTTTCAGACATTGCAAAAGAAACTTCTAAGCTTCCCAGCACTAGTGACGATTGTCCACCCATTGGCACCCTTGTTTGACATTCTTCAAGCTCTGGGCATTCTCAGAGTGCCCTCTTTGACTCTGATTGTCTTTCAAGCCAATAATAATGAAAATCCATACACTGATCCAGCTGACCTTATTGCAGATGCTGCTGGAAGCCCCAGTAGTGACTCTCCTACCAATCATTTTTTTCCTGATGGAGTAGATTTCAATCCTGATTTGTTGAACAGCCAGAGCCAAAGGGGTTTTGGAGAAGAATATTTTAGTGAAAGCAGCCCAAGTGGAGATAATGATGATTTCAAAGGATTTGCATCTCAGGCACTAAATACTTTGGGGGTGCCAATGCTTGGAGGTGAGAATGGGGAGACTAAGTTTAAAGGCAATAGCCAAGCTGACACAGTTGATTTCAATATTATAGCAGTGGCTGATAAGGCTTTGGGTCCTACAGATCTTATGGAGCATCACAGTGGTAGCCAGAGTCCTTTATTGACCCCTGGGGACTTAGGGAAAGGAAAGATTCAAAAGAGAGTAAAGGAAGGCAATGGCACCAGTGACAGTAGTCTATCAGAGCTAGGATTAGACAGCAAACCAGGGAAGCACAGTCGAACCCCTTCTAATGATGGCAAAAGCAAAGATAAGCCTCCAAAGTGGAAGAAGACAGACACTGAGGGAAAGTCTCCATCTCACAGTTCTTCTAACCGACCTTTCACCCCACTTACTAGTACTGGTGGATGCAAATCTCCAGGCAGTTCAGGAAGATCTCAGACTCCCCCAGGTGTTGCCATACCACCCATTCCCAAAATCACTATTCAGATTCCTAAGGGAACCGTGATGGTGGGCAAGCCCTCCTCTCATAGTCAGTATACCAGCAGTGGTTCTGTGTCTTCCTCAAGAAGTAAAAGCCATCATAGCCATTCTTCCTCATCTTCCGTTTCCAACTCAGGCAAGATGAAAAAGTAAATCAGAAGGTTCATCAAGTTCCAAGTTAAGTAGCAGTATATGTTCTAACCAGGGGTCTTAGGGATCTAGCCAGTCCAAAAATTCATCCCAGTCTGGGGGGAAGCCTGGCTCCTCTCCTTTACCAAGCATGGACTGAGCAGTGGCTCCAGCAGCACCAAGATCAAACCTCAAGGGAAGCCATCATCACTTATAAATCCTTCTTTAAGTAAACCAAACATATCCCCTTCCCATTCAAGGCCACCTGGAGGCTCTGATAAGCTTGCCTCTCCAGTGAAGCCTATTCCTGGGACTCCCCCATCCTCTAAAGCCAAGTGCCCTACCAGTTCAGGTTCTGGTGGTTCTCACATGTCTGGAACTAGTTCGAGCACCAGCATGAAGTCATCTTCAGGGTTAGGATCCTCAGGTTCATTGTCTCAGAAAACTCCCCCATCATCTAACTCTTGTACAGCATCTTCCTCTTCCTTTTCCTCAAGTGGCTCTTCCATGTCATCCTCTCAGAACCAGCATGGAAGTTCCAAAGGGAAATCTCCCAGCAGAAATAAGAAGACGTCCTTAACAGCTGTCATAGATAAACTGAAGCATGGGGTTGTCACCAGTGGCCCTGGGGGTGAAGACCCAATGGACGGCCAGATGGGGGTGAGCACAAATTCTTCTAGCCATCCTGTGTCCTCCAAACATAACATGTCAGGAGGAGAGTTCCGGGGCAAGTGTGAGAAGAGAAATAAAGACAAATCAAAGGTTTCCACCTCGGGGGCTTGGTGGATTCATCTAAGAAGACCTAGAGTCAAAAAATGTGGGGAGCGTGGGTGTGGCAAAAATTATCATCAGCAAGTATGATGGGGGATCTCCCCAGCATTAAGGCCAAAGTGGCTTTGCAGAAACCTGGGGAAAGTAGTGGAGAAGGACTCAGGCCTCAGATGGCCTCTTCCAAAAGCTATGGCTCTCCACTCATCAGTGGTT
This sequence comes from Lipotes vexillifer, assembly GCF_000442215.2. NCBI lineage: Eukaryota > Metazoa > Chordata > Mammalia > Artiodactyla > Lipotidae > Lipotes > Lipotes vexillifer. The sequence goes on from NW_006786873.1 coordinate 143,256, forward strand.
CCACTCCAAAGCATGAACGTGGCTCTCTCAGCCATAATAAGTCACCAGCATATACCCCCCAGAATCTGGACAGTGAAAGTGAGTCAGGCATCTCTATAGCAGAGAAGTCTTATCAGAACAGTCCCAGCTCAGATGATGGCATCTGACCTCTTCCCGAATACAGCACAGAGAAGCATAAGAAGCACAAAAACGAAAAGAAGAAAGTGAAAGACAAGGATAAGGACCAGGACTGGGACAAAGACTGAGACAGGAAAAAATCTCATAGCATCAAGCCAGAGAGTTGGTCTAAATCACCTATGTCTTGAGACCAGTCCTTGTTTATGACAAGTAACACAATCTTATCTACAGACAGGCTCTCAAGGCTCATCCCTGACTATGTGACTGAGGAGGAAAATGACGATATTAAGGATGTGGCCCTGATTGGCAAGGAACCTTACTTTTTAAAGCAAAAACCATGGCCAGAGAAAAACTAAGTGTATAGGCAAATCACCATAAGGAATGAGACAGGTCTGATTTTGTGTTTTAAGAATCTTAAATGGCATGGCTTTGACATAAGTTGGGTGAATTTAGAAAGGCATAGCCAGACCCTACTAAAGACACCATAGGGTTTGATTCTGGTTACCACGAATCACTTGTTCCTTTGCCAGAAAAAAAAAAAAAGTTAAAATACTTGCTTATGAAAGGAAGGAGTTGGGAGAGGGAAGGGTGGGAAACAGTTTTGTAGGAAATATTCATATATATTTTTTCTCCCTTTTTCCATTTTTAGGCCATGTTTTAAACTCATTTTAGTGCATGTATTTGAAGGGCTGGGCAGAAAATGAAAAAATAATACATTCTTTGATGCATTTGCAAAAAAAAAAAAAAAGAAGAAGATGTGGTGCATATATACAATGGAATATTACTCAGCCATAAAAAGGAATGAAATTGGGTTATTTGTAGAGACGTGAATGGACCTAGAGAGTGTCATACAGAGTGAAGTAAGTCAGAAAGAGAAAAACAAATATCATATATTAACACATATGTGGAATCTAGGAAAACGGTACAGATGAACCAGTTTGCAAGGCAGAAATAGAGACACAGATGTAGAGAACAAACATATGGACACCAAGTGGGGAAAGTGGAGTTGGGGGTGGTGATGGTGAGATGAATTGGGAGATTGGGATTGACAAATATACACTTATATATATAAAATAGGTAACTAATAAAAACCTGCTTTATAAAATAATTAAGTAAAATAAAATTCGAAAAAATAAAATAAAATAAAATGCTTCAAGCACTGAAAAAGAAAGAATTAAGATAGATTCCTACTTAATACCATGCATCAAAATAAGACACCAGAAATATAAAAATTAAAATAATAAAAGAAAAAAGAAAATAGTCTAGTTGACTGTGTGGTCTTAGAAATGGGGAAGACCTTTTACCTATATATGCAAAGTCAGATTCTATAAAGAAAAAGACCATGATTGTAATTTAAAAGTAAACAATAACCATCGTGCAAAACACATGAAGGGATAATATTCTTTATATATAATGAGTCCTTTCAAATCAACATGAAATCGAACACCAAAACTGAAAAATGGACAAAAGATATGAAGAAGCAATTCATATAAGATGGCATACAGGACATCAAAAGTATATATATGTTTTAAAGTTCATGCTTTCCATCAATCAAAGAAATGCAGACCAAAACAACATTCTAAATTTATTTAGATAAATTTCTAAATGTATTTCTCAGGGCAATTTGGAACACATATTAAAGCATTTAAAAATATCTGTGTCTTTCAATCTAATACATATAGGAATTTAGAATACGGTAAATGTGACATTTCAAAAGATCAGGTAAAGAGTGTGCTAGTCAATGAACAGCACTGCGGCAATTGCCTATAGTTGGGGGGAAAAAATAAAGCTAACTATTTAAACTTATGGATAAAAATAAAATGCTATATATGGCTAAATGTAAAAAAACAAATAAAAAACTATAAACTTGAAAGAACTTTCAAAAGAAAAGAAAAAAAAAAGCACAAAACCGTAAACCCATGAAGAAAAAAAAAAGGTAAACAAAACTTTAAACTTCTTTATGACAAAAGAAACCATAAACAATATTGAAAAATACATTTGAAAACCAATGTGAGGCTGGAAGAAAATATTACAACTATATAACAGTTTAATATGTGGTATATACGAATAGGTACTAGAAATCAATTAGGAAAAAAAAAAGAAAGAAAATCAAGTAAGAGGGGGATTTCTGACCAGAAGATTCTCTAGAATTGATTGATAAACTAACCTACTAGAATGACAGGTGTAGCTTGCCATCCAACTTTATTTAAAACGGCACAGAAAAAAAACTGAAATAGACTAGCTAATATAACAGATGCAAGGAAATCTGGAGTGGCTTCTCTCTATATATAAGACAGAAGTACATTTTATTTCGTGCAATCACAGAGGAATGACCTTCAGTTTCTTCACAAGCTAGCTCTTATTTTTGTAATCTCACCTCAAAGCTCACTCTGGCCTTATATATTCTTTGAAGTCAGAGTATTTAGAAAATAAGGAAGATGAAATCCTACATCCAAGATTGAAAGGACTCTGCCCTACCTTTACTCAGAGACCAATTATACATTAACTAACTACTATTATACTGATTTTTAGTGGCATATGACACATTTTTGGGTAAGGCACCACAGTATCTTTATAATAATGAAGATAGTGATATGGATCAAGGCCACTCAATTAATTGTGGTTGAAACTCTTAACGAGAAGAACAGAGTTCAAAATATTTCTTTAGATAAGCAGTGGCTAGTTTGATAAGAACTCCTTGAACAATACACTCCCTCCCACCTCACCTTGATTTGATGGCTCAACAGGAGCTGACAGATAAGGGGTAGAAGGCATGGACAGCCTAGGACCCCCTAGATGTCAGCCTTAGACCGTGTTTCTTAATTCTGGGTTGCACAGTATAATCACTTGAGAATGTATTCTAAATTACTGATTCATAGCCCTAACTTCTCTTCCTTCCTTCCACCCCAAGAAATTTCTATTTGATTAGTCTGAGGTGGGACCTGGGTGATGGTACTTTTTACAAAGCTCTAAGCTGACTCTGATGGGTAGCTGGAGTTGAGATCAGTTGATCTAGAAATAGGGTTAATATTTCAAACCAGTTGAGTAGCCAAATGGACTCTGACACACACTTGATTGTGCTATATCACTCAGCATATGTATTTCTCAACAATAGCAATAAAGCTTGATACAAGGCTGTTTGGCTGGCCAAAAACAAGAAGATTTTTGTGTCTTTACTGAGCATGGTTTAAGATTAATTATATACTTTTTGATGACTGTGGAATGGAAGAATTGTGCAGTTCTTTCCCT
>NW_006786873.1:146727-151371 GCF_000442215.2 Lipotes vexillifer
TTCCCTAACCTCATTCCCTCTACCCGTCTTCTCATTCCACCCAATGTGGACAAGAGATGCTATGAAATAGCCCAATTCAAGAACATACAGATGGCTAACAGACACCTGAAAAGATGTCCAACATTGCTTATCATCAGAGAAATGCAATTCAAAACAACTGAGAGATATCACCTCACACCTGTTAGAATGGATATCATCAAAAAGTCAAATATTGGCAAGGATGTGAAAAAAGGGAACCCTTGTGCACTGTTGGTGGGAATGTAAATTGGTGCAGCCACTATGAAAAACCGTATGGAGGTTCCTCAAAAAACTAAAAATAGGGGAATTCCCTGGTGGTCCACTGGTTAGGACAGCAGCGCTTTCACTGACATGGGCCTGGAGTTCGGGAAACTAAGATCCTGCAAGCCGAGGGGTGTGGCCAAAAAAACAAAACCAAAAACAAACAAACAAACCAAAAACAACTAAAAACAGAACTACCATATGACCCAGAAATTCCACTCCTGGGTATATATCTGAAGAAAACAAAGACACTGATTTGAAAAGAAATATGCACCCAAATGTTCATAGCAGCATTATTTACAATAGCCAAGATATAAAAGCAACTTAAATGTCCATCAACAGATGAATGGAAAAGAATATTTGGTATATGTGTGTGTGTGTGTGTATATGTGTGTGATGAAATATTACTCAACCATAAAAAATAATGAAATTCTGACATTTGCAACAACATGGATGGACCTAGAGAGTATTATGCTTAGTGAAATAAGTCAGACAGATAAAGAAAAATACTCTGTTATCACTTATATGTGGAATCTAAAAATAAAGCAAATGACTGTGTATAACAAAACAGAAACAGACTCACAGGTATAGAAAACAAACTAGTGGTTACCAATGGAGAGAAGGAAGGGGACAGACAAGATAGGGGTTTGGAATTAAGAGGCACAAAATACAGTGTAAAAACTAGATAAGAAACAAGGACATATTACACAGCACAGGGAATATAGCCATTGTTTTGATCTAACTTTATTTTTTAACATCTTTATTGGAGTATAATTGCTTCACAATGGTGTGTTAATTTCTGCTGTATAACAAAGTGAAGCAGCTATACATACACATACATCCCCATATCTCCTCCCTCTTGTGTCTCCCTCCCACCCTCCCTATCCCACCCCTCTCGGTGGACACAAAGCACTGAGCTGATCTCCCTGTGTTATGCGGCTGCTTCCCACTAGCTATCTATTTTACATTTGGTAGTGTATATATGTCCATGCCACTCTCTCACTTCATCCCAGCTTACCCTTCACCCTTCCCAGGTCCTCAAGTCTATTCTCTACATCTGTGTCTTTATTCCTGTCCTGCTCCTAGGTTCTTCATAACCATATTTGTTTTTTTAGATTCCATATAACCATATGTGTTAGCATACGGTTTTTGTTTTTCTCTTTCTGACTTACTTCACTCTGTATGACAGTCTCTAGGTCCATCCACTTCACTACAAATAACTCAATTCCTTTTCTTTTTATGGCTGAGTAATATTCCATTGTATATATGTGCCACACCTTCTTTGTCCATTCATCTGTCAATGGACACTTAGCTTGCTTCCATGTCCTGGCTATTGTAAATAGAGCTGCAATGAACATCATGGTACATGACTCTTTTTGAATTATGGTTTTCTCAAGGTATATGCCCTGTAGTGGGATTGCTGGGTCGTATGGTAGTTCTATTTTCAGTTTTTTGAGGAACCTCCATACTGTTCTCCATAGTGGCTGTATCAATTTACATTCCCACCAACACTGCAAGAGAGTGCCCTTTTCTCCACACCCTCTCCAGCATTTATTGTTTGTAGATGTTTTGATGATGGCCATTCTGACCAGTGTGAGGTGATACCTCACTGTAGTTTTGATTTGCATTTCTCTAATGATTAGTGATGTTGAGCAGCTTTTCATGTGCTTCTTTGGCCATCTGTATGTCTTCTTTGGAAAAATGTCTATTTAGGTCTTCCACCCATTTTTGAATTGGGTTGTTTGTGTTTTTGATATTGAGCTGTATGAGCTGCTTGTATATTTTGGAGATTACTCCTTTGTCAGTTGCTTCATTTGCAAATATTTTCTCCCATTCTGAGGGTTGTCTTTTCATCTTGTTTATGGTTTCCTTTGCTGTGCAAAAGCTTTGAAGTTTCATTAGGTCTCATTTGTTTATTTTTGTTTTTATTTCCATTTCTCTAGGAGGTGGGTCAAAAAGAATCTTGCTGTGATTTATGTCATGGAGTTTTCTGCCTATGTTTTCCTCTAAGAATTTTATAGTGTCTGGCCTTACATTTAGGTCTTTAATCCATTTTGAGTTTATTTTTGTGTATGGTGTTAGGGAGTGTTCTAATTTCATTCTTTTACATGTAGCTGTCCAGTTTTCCCAACACCACTTATTGAAGAGGCTGTCTTCTCTCCATGGTATATTCTTGCCTCCTTTATCAAAGATAAGGTGACCATAGGTGCATGAGTTTATCTTTGGACTTTCTATCCTGTTCCATTGATCTATATTTCTGTTTTTGTGCCAGTACCATACTGTCTTGATTACTGTAGCTTTGTAGTATAGTCTGAAGTCAGGGAATCTGATTCTTCCAGCTCCTTTTTTCTTTCTCAAGATTGCTTTGGCTATTCAGGGTGTTTCGTGTTTCCACACAAATTGTGAAATTTTTTGTTCTAGTTCTGTGAAAAATGCCATTGGTAGTTTGATAGGGATTGCACTGAATCTGTACATTGCTTTGGCTAGTATAGTCATTTTCACAATATTGATTCTTCCAATCCAAGAACATAGTATATCTCTCCATCTGTTTGTATCATCTTCTTTCATCGGTGTCTTATAGTTTTCTGCACACAGGTCTTTTGTCTCCTTAGGTAGGTTTATTCCTAGGTATTTTATTCATTTTGTTGCAACGGTAAATGGGAGTGTTTCCTTAATTTCTCTTTTAGATTTTTCATCATTAGTGTTTAGGAATGCAAGAGATTTATGTGCATTAGTTTTGTATCCTGCTACTTTGCCAAATTCATTGATTAGCTCTAATAGTTTTCTGGTAACATCTTTAGGATTCTCTATGTATAGTATCATGTCATTTGCAAACAGTGACAGTTCTGCCTCTTCTTTTCCAATTTGGATTCCTTTTATTTCTTTTTCTTCTCTGATTGCTATGATAGCCATTGTTTTGTAATAACTTTAAATGGAGTATAATCTGTACAAGTATTGAATCACTATATTGTACACCTGAAACTAATATAATATTGTAAATTAACTGTACTTCAGTTTAAAAAAAAAAGGAGAACAACAGTGGAAACAATAGGGACTGCCTTTCTTAGGATTACCTCTGATCTTTCTATAAAGTTGGGAAAATAAGAATACACAACCTCCTTTCATAAACCTAGAACGGTAAGAATTTTTGAAGAGAGTAATTCTCCAGTAAGTCACTTCAAGCTAAGAAAGATTGAGGCAGGTAGCATAAAGTTGTGCTTTAGTCTTTGGGTGAACATTCTTGGAATTTAGCACTGATGACATTCTTCCTGGTCAAATTTTTCCTCCCCATCAACAGATTATGTAAGAACTTCAGGGGAAAGAGAAGAAATTCTCTTTCTTTTTCCAGTGTTGTCAAAAGACTTAAAACACTTTCCATTCTTTGGATTATTCATTTACATGTAAAATTTGTGAAATAGCACACAGGATTGCCCTGTCCAAAATTACCCTAAGTGTTTGTAAAAAGTACCATCGTAGACTAATCAGATAGAAATTTCTTGGGAGAGGGAAGGGGGAAGGGAGGAAAAGAACAGGGCTATGAATCAGTAATTTAAAAATAATCTCATTGGGAGATTGGGATTGACATATGCACACTCCTATATATAAAATAACTAATAAGGACCTAATGTATAGCACAGGGAACTCTACTCAATACTCTATAATGACCTATATGGGAAAAGAATCTAAAAAAGAGTGGATATATGTATATGTATAACTGATTCACTTTGCTGTATAGAAGAAACTAAAAAACACTGTAAATCAACTATACTCCAATAAAACTTAAAAAAAAAATTAGTCTCAAGTGATTATACTGTGCACCCAGGATTAAGAAGCACAGGCCTAGGCTGCCATCTCCATGCCTCTTACCCCTTGTCTATCAGCTCCTGCTGAGCCCTCAAGACAGGGTGAGGTAGAAGGAAATGCGTTGTTCAAGGACCCTCTTATCCAACCAGCCAACTATTTATATCCAACAGAATTATATAAAGAAAAGAACATTTCTAAAGAAAAATATCCTCTCCCCCAGAAATCCATTATATGACCTTGATATGTTTTATTTTGTAAATATGAAGTAACATTCATGGATTCCAGGAGGAGAGCAGGAAAAAGCAAGAGAAATACAGTGAGAGAGGGAGAGAAGAGAGGTTTTAACTTCTAATTAGACACAGTCCACTCAACATGACACCGAGAAAGTGTAAAAAAGATCGTTAAATATGATCCCAGGGGCTTCCGTGGTGGCGCAGTGGTTGAGAGTCCGTCTGCCGATGCAGGGGACACGGGTTCATGCCCCAGAGTGGGAGGATCCCACATGCCGCGGAGCGGCTGGGCACGTGAGCCATGGCCGCTGAGCCTGTGTGTCCGGAGCCG